>NC_083410.1:94117649-94446662 GCF_020745735.1 Hemiscyllium ocellatum
ACCTTGGTCTGAAAGTCAGATAAGTTGGGTGCTGTATGTACTTTTAAAACATTAGCATTTGGTACAGCTCTGAGAATAGTGGGCTTTAATTTACGATGTGGTAACATAGTAGGTGATAATAATTGTAGAAAGAACAGGAATAAAGCAAGGCAACTAGCATGCTATCGGAGTGCATGTGTATTAATCAAAGAATGTTTCAAGTGAAGTTGGTAAGCTGTGGCCACAAATTACCACATGGTGTTATAATATAATGACTACAATGGAGACCTGGCTCAATTATGGACAGGATTGTATCTCAAACATTCAGGGGCAATAACAACAGAAAAGAAAGGATTGGGATAACAACATTGAGCAAGATGATATAATAATTCTACTGAGGGGTGATGTTCAAGAGAAGTGAATTTCAACTGGGGTTTCACAGCCTTCTAGAATAGGAGAAAAGAATTCCATGAGTTCTTAATTTTTTTCCAATCTCCATTTCTAATCTAATCTAGTGTAGATGTACCTAGTGTTAGGTAAGGGGTAAATGTAAGGGTATGGGTGGGTTTCGCTTCGGCGGGTCGGTGTGGACTTGTTGGGCCGAAGGGCCTGTTTCCACACTGTAAGTCTAATCTAATTTATAGATAATTTAAAGTCAATTCAAGGCAAATTGTTGAAGTTTACAGTAGCCAAGGAACAGAAACTAACCTTCCAGTCACAGGCCAATGATCAACAACAGTTCAATGTGTCCCTAGTCTCTGTCCCTGGCCCTTCACAAAATGTGAGGCCCCAGAGGATCATGGTCATCAGTCCACTATGTTGCCAAGGTGACAGCATCTAATCTCAGCAAGCACACTCCACCTGGCTTATGGCTCTCAAACAAGAACTAAGTGGATAGCTGGTGCAGCCGCCAACATCACCAGTCTCATCAGCACTCTTACAGCTCCAGTGGCAATTTATGAAACTCAGTGGCAATCTATTAACTTCAGTCTTATTCTGCCAGCCTTGGCAACAGTGCTTGGCAACCAATTTAAACATAACCAATAAAGGATGAACATTGGGTGTGACATGTTTGTGTGCCTGTTTGAAATATATTAATTTCTTGACAAATTATTGCTTGGCATCAGGAACAAGTCTCACATCAAGTAAGCAGAACTAAAATGATTATAAATGCTTGTTTAATGGTATAAGTAAGTTTTACAGTGAAAAATACTTGTATTACAAAGTGTGCATAAATTTTTAATAGAGGAAGGTGGCCTCAGAGGTTAAAAAGGTTAAAAATTGCTGCACTTCAAGAACAAGACCAAATCCAATTAATTAAAATCAAGAAACAGAGCTATTAGACCACAGAGTGTTCTCTATAGGTAATAAGCGCAATTGTATCCAACAAACCTGATAGGAATTCTTTGATGAAGGTAATGTAGTAGATGTTGTTTGTGTGCACTTACAAATTGCATTTCATTAAAACTTATTTGGAAAACAGAAATGAATGATATTAAAGGGAAGGTGATACCTGAAATATGTAAACAGCTGTGGGGACACTGAATGGACACTTTTCTGACTGTAGCCCTCCAGGAGCCAATGTTAGGATCAATACTTCTTTTTGGTTATATATAAGTGGCTTGGATTTAGACCTAGTGAACATAATTTTGAAGCTTGAAGGAAATGCAAAACTTTGCAATGTGACTAACAGTGAGTGTGATATTTGCAAACTTGTGAAACAGGAAAACACATGACTGAATGCAATTTCATGTGGCTAGATGTGAGGTAATGCACTTTTGGTGAAACAACAACTAGAGGCTGTATAATCTAAGTGCATTATTTTGAGGTGGGTCCAGGAGCAGAGGATCCTCGCTAATGTTTGAAGGTGGGAAGATGTATTTTTAAAGCAATTTGTGACATGACATGGATGGGTTAAGCAGGCTTATCTCTCCATCCTAGAAGCTTCCTGCCTTCATTCCTGATGAAATACTCTTGCCTGAAACATCGATTTTCCTGCTCCTCAGATGCTGCCTGGCCTGCTGTGCTTTTCCAGCACCATTCTAATCTAGACTCTGATTTCCATCATCTGCAGTCCTCACTTTTGCCTACATACAATCAACAGTCCTATTAAGAAGTTCACATGATCATGTGTCAATTGTAAAGAGACCAAGTAGTGCAAGAAGCAAGCACAATGAATTTAGGGAAAATATTGCTGGGCATCTCTCACCATGGTGAGAAAAAACAACTTTAAAGATACAGGTCAATGACCTTTCTATCAGAACTGAAAACACTAGGAATTTAATAGGTTTTAATTTGGAAAGAGGCAGAGTAAGTGAGAAGGCATGTGATGGGGTAGTAGGTAAGAGAGATTAATTGACAGAAGGGATAATGATGCAAGGAAAGAGGAGATGCCAGTGAGGGCAGTAAAGAAACAAAAACAAACACTGTTTGGAGTTATACCTAACAAAAGGGCTGCAGTTTTTGGAGGCCCAGAGCATCCCTGCAGAAATTCCTCAGGTACGTGTCCTAGGTTGCTTCATCAAAAATGTTCCCTCCACCATAAGATCAGAAGTAAAGATCATTGTACATTGTTCAGTACCATTTGCAATTCCTCAGCTTCTGAAACAGTCTCTGCATGCAGCAAGATCTGGACAACATTCTGGATTGGGCTGATATGTAACATTCATACCAAACAAGTGAAAGGCAATGCCCGTTCCCAAGAGAGAATCTAACAGTATCCCCTTGATCTTCAATGGCACTGCCATTGCTCAACTGCCCTGCCATTAAAATCCTGTGACTTACTATTGACCAGAAACGTAACTGGTCAAACCATAGAAGACCAGACGAGAGGCTGTGAATAGTGTGGTGAATAGCTCAACTCTGGATAGCCGAAGCTTGTCCACCATCTGCAAGGCACAACTGAGAGTGTCTGGAATACTCTGCACAAGCCTCAATGTAGGTAGTAATAACAACGTTCAAGAAGCTCAACACTATTCAGAACAAATCAATCTACTTTATTGGCACTCCATCTACCATTTTAAACATATACTGCTTCCATCACAAAGCAAAGTGGAGTGGTGTGTACCATCTATAACATGTACTGCAGCAACTCACAAACTCTCCTTTGACAGCACCTTGCAAATCCACCATAAGGGCAGCAAATGCATGGGAACATCATCACTGCAAGTTTCCCTTCAAGCCACACATGACCCTGATTTGGAACTACATGAGTACATAAGGTAATTTTATATTAATAAGGTGCTATTTCTTTGCTAATTGCAAGCTAGTGTAAGCTGTGTTCTAACACTTGTTAGAGTCATTTAGAGTACAATCAAACTGCTCTTTGACAAATTGCTAACTGTTGAGTAGACCTCTGTTTCTGACTAAAATATATGTTGCTCTTGGCTCTAATGAAAATGAAAAATGCTTTATATTTTTGGCCAATTTAAATCATTGCCAAATTTACAAATTCGTGGTTTAAGCGATTAGTTCTGTGTAACTATAGTTTAGCTGATATTATTAATGCTTCTATTACTATTTGTCCAGCAGACCCTTTTTAAAAAAATTTACCTATTTTTCTAATTAACCAGTCCAGAGATGTTATTACGTACCTCAGGAGCAGATAGGACTTCAACCTGGGCCTCTTGGTCCAGGGATAGGGATGTTACCACTGCACCACAGGAGGGCCATAGTACCAGAAGAAAAGGAGTGCTCCACATTGGCCAGGCTTCCCACATGGCTGGCGAGAACTCTATCACTGAAATATTAATGCAACCCATTTAATGTTGCTGTTATTTATTGGCCACGCAGTTCCCATTAATGCAGATATTTTTGGAGACTTTCTGATCCTATTATTTAGAATTAAATTCAACTGCCACAGGCACAGATATCTGAATGGTTTCACTTTTTTAACTTTCCATGTTTCATGTTTTTCTTTATAATTTAATTATCTAGAATTAACAAGACTGGATTCAACTGGTCTGTGTTATTGTTTATAACAACTTGCATTTATTTATTGGGCCTTTAAATGTAATAAAACTTTCCAAGGCACTTTAATGACAGTGGCTCCAATAGAACAATTAAAATCTGGTTTGATGCAACTTTCCCCATCTGATAAGTGGCAGGGAAGGTGACAGCAAGGATTTTCCCTGGAGCGTCAGAGGCTGAGGAGTGACCTTATGGAGGTTTACAAAATTGTGAGGGGCATAGATAGGATAAATAGACAAGGCGGCGGCACGGTGGCACAGTGGTTAGCGCTGCTGCCTCACAGCGCCTGTAGACCTGGGTTCAATTCCCGACTCAGGCGACTGACTGTGTGGAGTTTGCACGTTCTCCCCGTGTCTGCGTGGGTTTCCTCCGGGTGCTCCGGTTTCCTCCCACAGTCCAAAGATGTGCGGGTCAGGTGAATTGGCCAAGCTAAATTGCCCGTAGTGATAGGTAAGGGGTAAATGTAGGGGTATGGGTGGGTTGCGCTTCGGCGGGTCGGTGTGGACTTGTTGGGCCGAAGGGCCTGTTTCCACACTGTAAGTCTAAGTCTAAGGTCTTTTTCCTGGAGTCGGGGAGTCCAGAACTAGAGGGCGTAGGTTTAGGATGAGAGGGGAAAGATATAAAAGAGACCTAAGGGGCAACTTTTCACGCAGAGGATGGTACATGTATGGAATGAGCTGCCAGAGGAAGTGATGGAGGCTAGTACAATTGCAACATTTAAGAGGCATTTGGACGGGTATATGAATAGGAAGGGTTTGGAGGGATATGGGCCTGGTGCTGTCAGGTGGGACTAGATTGGGTTGAGATATCTGGTCGACATGGATGGGTTGGACTGAAGGTCTGTTCCATGGTCTGTTTCCATGCTGTACATCTCTATGACTGATAGAAAAGCAGGTGGAAACCAGGCAGGGCCCTTTCTTCCACCTCAGAAATTATGTTCTGAATGAGAAGATCTTTGATCTCCCTCACTGATCCACCACTAACTGAAGTCCTTAAGTAGTCAATTAGTGACATGTTCATGCCATTTAATGAAGTTCCACCAGATTTATTTTATTGATGATAATATGCCCTTAGTTTTGGATTTCTCCACAAGTGAAAACATCTCTATTTCTATACAGTTGACATAACCTGCATGATTAGATTAGATTTGATTCCCCACAGATTAGAAACAGGCCGTTTGGCCCAACAAGTCCACATCAACCCTCTACCCAGACCCATTCCCTACATTTACCCCTGATTAATGCACCTAACACTATGGGCAATTTAGTATGGCCAATATACCTGACCCACACATCTTTGGATTGTGGGAGGAAATCCGGAGGAAATCCACGTAGATGCAGGGAGAACATGCAAACTCCACACAGACAGTCACCCAAGGCTGGGATCGAACCCGGGTCCCTAGTGCTGTGAGGCAGCAGTGCTAACCACTGAACCACTGTGCCACCCCTAAATCCTAAAGGTCACTATCAGGTCAGTCGTCATAATTTTTTTTTCCCCAAGAAAAACATCCAATTCAATTCCATCTTGTTTACGTTTATTTCAGTGTTTCTCTATCCTTCCTGTAAAAGGGAGATAAAAAACACACAAAATACTCTTAATGTGGCCTGGCCAATCATCAATAAAACCTTTGAAATCAACTCCTCTAATAATAAACCCGAGTACTTTGTTTGCATTTTGTTTGGCTTTGCTACTTCAATTATTCTGAATCTGTATCACTAGATTTATTTGCACCTCTGCCCCATTTGGAGTCCTTGGTGACATAATTTGCTTTCTTAGTACTCAGTTTTAATGCTGTGTCCAAAATGGTGTCCGCAGTGCATATACACATGCATGGAACAAGCAATACTGGATACCATTTTGGTGAGGGCATCTGAAGTAAGTATGTATTATATTACCAGTCAGATCATGGTACTTGGTGAGATTTTCCTCATGATGAAGGGTTCAAGTACCATCTCCTTAATGTGGAGATCTACCTGATCGCTTTGGCCTAGTCTGACAAGAAGCTGCTCTTGTCTTAAACAAGATCTATTTTATGATATGATAGTAACTGCATACAAATTTCATTGGCATTATAGATATCATTACTGAGATGAAGAGCAGACCTTGATCTTAGATCCTGCTCCTTGAAGGTCCGAAGCTGTTTTGCCAGGTGATTCAATGTGACATCATCATGTCATGTGTCTCTTAATGCATTCCTCAGCAGTGTGTCCTTAAACAACCTCTTCCAAGTTTTAATCCATTGCATATTTTTGTATATACCAAATATACATGGTAAAAGTTGATCTCATGTAAAGGTCAACCCCCTATTTTTGGCCAAAATGTCTAGAATTTTCCATATGTCTCACGTAAAAGTCGACCCTAGTTCTTCACAGATAACAGATCAACATTTGTGAGACAATATGCTCCTGTACATAAATGTTACGATTAGGAAATTATTTTTGAAAAATTATTATGTGTTTTGATGTACAATTCACACCAATTTGGTGTGAAAGTTTAATATGCATTAGGTCAGAGTCAGGTGATAACCTCCCTTTGTGTGCAGCTCAGCTAACCATAATTCATTGTGTTTTTTTTCTCTTTATTCATTTAGAGCTCAATTGGGCTCCTGCTCATGATATGGTGTTTTGGACTGTAGCATGAATTTCAACCCCTCAAAAGTATATTCATGTAAAAGTCAACCCCTTAAATTTAACTTTAAAAGGTTGTCTAAAATATTTGACATTTACATAAGTATATATGATAATTACATTTACTACTGTCTCTTTTTCCCTTAGTCTCTGACGACACAAATTCAGATGGTCTTGAGGTTTTATTATTCTTCCAAAATGTGTTTGTTTTGGACTTAGAAAGTTGGCATGTCTCGATGTTGAAGATTGCTAACTTTAATTCTATCCTTGACAAGAGAGTTCTGTAAGTTACTTTAAGGTAGAGGATCTATGATCTCTTGGATTTCATTCATTGGCAGCATAGTTTCTGCTGAAATAGGCAATTGCTCTTTTGTAATATTTGGAAGACCTTAATTGTTACAGTATGAAGGCAGACAACTAAACCACATCAGCCTTTCTACAACTGTAATCACAACACAGTAAAATTAAACCATCAAAGACACCCAAATAGCCTTTCGAATAGTTCCTAACCAAACTTGCAAATAACCAATCCCAGATTTTCAGACATTGGTTTTGCATCTCAAACAAAATTCGTAACTATCAAATACAAATTAACTTTAGCGGACAGAAAATTGAACAAGATCAGCTGATCCTTGTGTGTTTTAAACACAAAATATTTGTTTTCAGTGCCCTTTCACATAAAATATAGACAGACAAAAAAACACAGTCAAAGGATATATAAAAGAAAATAACAAAACTGGCCAGAATACCTGAATGTTGTTCATAATACATTGTTTCATAGGCATGAATGTGAACTCTATTGCTGTTTTTTCTGAAACATTGATCAGGATCATTTTCTCAGTTCAACCAGGAAAAAGCAGCAATACTTCTAACTTGGCTGTCTTTTTTTTAGAGATTTTTTATTGAAAATTTAACGTTTTTACATGTTTACAAAAGAAAACTAAAATAAAACCAAGTATAAACATTGATATACAATTAAATCTTAAATAAATAATAATCAAAATCTATCAAACAGAAAAAAAGAAATACCGAGAAAAAAAAACCAAAATTCAACTAACTACTCATCTAACCTACAACTAACCAGAGTGTATGATTAAATCTCTTACATTATTCAAGATAAAAATAAACGATGAATAACACAGAAATAGAGTAGTGATATACATGCTCGGAATGTGTTAACATCAGATCACAACAAAACCCATTTTCGTGTGGGATTCCTCTCCCGAGAGGCCCCGGACCAGCCCGGTTAACCATCTCAATTAAATAAAAGCCCTTGTTAGGATGACCGAAGTATCTGTATTTGTGTAATTCAAGAAGGGCTGCCATATTTTATGGAATAATTCGGTTTTTTGTAAGGAAGTCAGGGGGAATATATTCCATAATTATTCTGTGCCAATTCGAAAGTTCATGAGAGCCTTCAGCCACCCAGTTTACCAAAATATTTTTCCTTGCACAGAAAGAGAGAATGGAAATTAATCTCTTTCCTGTTGTAATTTCAAGTGTTTTTTATCCAATAAGTGTGTCTCTTGTAGGAGTGCTATATCAGCCCTTTCTTTCTTGAGGTTTGATAATATTTTCTTCCTTTTGATTGGTGAATTACTCCCCATGACATTCCAGGTCACCATTTAATCGACTGATTAACCATAATCAACGGGCAAGTCCGAGACCCCTCGGGAGAAACCCTATCCAAAACATCCCGAGCATAGAGCATATAAAATTCACAAAAATAAAGGATCAATATAATAAAAAACAATTTCTAAATTAAAAAATATATAACGTATTTAAACGTAGATTTTCCCCCTTGTTCCCAGGAGGCATCACTTCCTTTCCAAAAGCCCATCATTTCCTCTCCCAACCAGTGCCCCACCCTTGACACAGGCATCCCACGATAGGATAAAGAAAATTCAAATATATTACTGAGCTAAAATTAACAATGAGTACCCTACCCCACCCACCCACACGAATACCTGGATATATTTGGTAATGTTAATACCATGTATGAACATATATAACTATAAAATTACAGTCTCAGCAAATAATAATTAAATATAGTAATACAAAATAACAAGGGAAAACAACCCCGCTCCTAAAGACAGAGATAAAATAGGATAAGGTAACCACCTCCCTCCCCACCTACTTTAACTAGACCCCCTGGCCTATATATATAAAGAAAAGGGGAGAAAATCGCTAAGTGAAGAACAAATAAATAAACCCCTCTCCCCACCCCCTGGAGATAATATTACACAGTATGGTAATGAAAGGAAAAACCGGGGTGGAGGGAGGGCAAAACAACATCAGTTAACTGTTACAATTTATCTAAGAGAATCCAAAATTTCCTTGGCCTTCTCTGGTGATCCAAAGTTGTATACAGACCCCTCATAGCTGAAGTGTAGCGTAGCTGGGTAGCGCAAGGAGTACCGAATGTTTAAGTCCCTTAAACGCTTCTTCACTTCGTCAAACCTCTTCCTCTTTCGGACCAAACTGGGGAAATGTTCTGGAATAACATAATCTTGGATCCTTTATAAATCATGGCTTGGGGATCTTTCCCAAGATTTCTGGAAGCTTCCAAGAGCTTCTGCCTCTCCTTGTAGTTCTGCAGCCGGTACAGGACCAGGCTGGTTCGAGCCGGGCCCGCATATTGCAACCCGATAGGCCCATTCCACCCTTATCCGGCCTGATCCAGCCTCCAGATTTAACAGCTGTGGAAGCCACTGTTCAAGGAACCCCGTAAGCTGGCCTTCCTCTTCTCGCTCAGGAAGGCCCAGCAAATGAATATTTTTTCGACAACCTCGAGAATCTTGGAGGTCGCGGCCTTTAGCTCCACCCCTCCAACTCGGCGCTCGATTTCTTCAATGTCTTGGTCGTGCTTTTGTAGCGCGGCTGAGAGTGAATTCCATCTGCTCCGGGACTCTTCGAAGAAGGTGATGATCTTTGCGTCGAGTTTGGAGATGATTTCCGCGAGGCTCACCACCGTAGGTAAGTCCCCCAGGAAGGGTGCGGACGCCTCTGCTGCAGCTGGGGAGGGTGGGGAAGGGGCTCCTGCCTGTTGAGAACTGCGGGCTCCTTTCCCCCTAGTCATTTTTACAGGAGACTAGACTGTTTAAATTTAGTACTGAGCAACTAATCACATTAAGTAAAAACTATTTTAAATTATTTGGTAAGTGTGGTAGAGGCGGGTGGCCCACTTTGCCCAAGTCTTGGGGGGAGCACTATAGACTCAGACTTGCTGGATGTCCCTTCTAACTTGGCTTTCTACTGAAGATTTGAAGCTCTGATGTCGGTTGTTATAGTTGTGGGTATGTTCATTGAGCTGGGAAGTTGATTTGCAGATTCTTCATCCCCTGTCTAGGTGATGCACGCTTGACGACACTTCATATTCAACAACCAAATATATGAACAGATCAATGGAATACCTGTGGGCTCACCCATCTCAGGCTCATAGCAGAAGCAGTGATGCAAAGACTGGAACAAACAACCCTCCCACAAATCCAACCCAAATTCTTGATCAGATATATGGACGACACTTTTGTATTTATTAAGAGAACGGAAATTGAGAACAAACGCTGGATTATTAACACCATGTTCACAGAGATCAGATTTACAAGAGAGGAGGAAACCAATAATCAACTCCCACTCCTGGATGTGATGATAAAAAGAACACAGAACAGGGAGTGCACCATAAAAGTATACAGAAAAGCAACACGCACCAACCAGATCCTGAACTACAACAGCAACCACTCAAACACACACAAGAGAAGCTGCACCAGGACCCTGTTCAAAAGAGCTGCACACTGAGCACTCCTGACCTACAAAGAGAAGAAGAACACTTCTACAGAGTATTCGCCAAGAACAGATAGCCACGCAATTTCATCTGCAGATACCTAACAGACAATCAATGCGATGAGGACATGCCAGAACTTAACTCAGCAGCCACGCTACCACATATAAAAAAATCTCAAACTGACAGCCAGATTTCTCTGAGCACTCAAATTCATGACAGTCCATAAATCAACAACTCAGACAACAACTCACCCAAACAAAACACCCAATACCCATCATGTGCAAGACAAACATATTTTACAAGATTCCATACAGAGACTGCATGAAACACCAAACAGAACAAACAGAAGGACAACTAGCAATCCACATCCATGAACACCAACGAGCCACTAAATGCCATGACTACCTGTCCCTAGTAGCCATACACACAGATGACAAGGACCACAAATTCGACTGGGACAACACAACAATCATAAGACAAGCTATACAGAGGACAGGCAGGGAATTTCTAGAAGCACTCCATCAACAAGCACATTGACCTGGACCCAATATAACGGCCAATGCAATGAACAACCAGAAGCAGCAGGAATAGAACCAAATAAATTCCAGAAGACACAACACAGCAGCACTTCACAGGAGGCTTCAAGCACTAAAGATGTCATCCAGACCAGAAGACAGGACAAAATGTCTGCAAATTCACTTTCTATTCTTTAGGCTTCCAGAAGCTGCTGTATACAATTAGGCAGGGAGCTTACAAATCTTCATGCTGGGATCAGTAGCAGCCAGGAACCAACTCTCAGAAACATAGTTCAAGAAACAACTTTAATTCTGGTTCCACCTTGACAGACTGATTGACTCCTCCCAAAGGCTCAATTACCATTCCACAACTGCCAACTGCTTGAACATTGGGTACCTTCCAGACTTGCCAGAAACAATTCCTAGGTACCAACCTTATTAAAAACCAATTTCTGTTTTCTGTTTAAACACAATGCTCTAATTCTCAGAAAAACCCATCTGTTCACTAACGTCCTTTAAGGAAGGAAACTTCCATCCTTACCTGGTCGAGCTGACTCGTGATTCTAGACCCATAGCAATGTAGTTGACTCTTACCTGCCCTCTGGGAAATTATGGATGGGCAATAAACTCTGGTCTAACCGGTGATGCCCTCATCCCATGAATGAATAAAACAAATGGACAAATATACTGGTGACGTAAATACCTTTTTTCTGCATTATCCTGGATCTCCTAGCCAGGTTTTTCTTTTTCCTTTCTTGTCAGTATCTCGAGTTTGTGGACAGTCGTATTCCATCACAGTGGTGGCTGCCGTTCAGTTGTATGCATTACATTTTCGATTGGTGTGAGTGGATATTTATTCTAAATGGGCACTAAGCTGTGTTGTATTATATTGACTTTTCACTTTGATATGTTAATTCAGTGAGAGACGTTTATTCACTCGCATTATTGGTGCAATAGTGCTTGCATTATTGGTGAAACCAGTATTTCTGTGTTGCTTCCTGACTTCAGCTTCATTGATCATCTGACTGGCTTTCTGGAGAGTGAAATCTTCTTTTGACTATAATAAGTCTGACAAAGATCCATAGGCAATAAATTCCAACCTTAAATCTCCATTCTCACATTTTTCACTAATCGTTAGTGATCATTAATGAAATTATCAATAGATCCTCCCAAATGTTTTTCTCTATTAAATCTTGCTTATTCAAAATCTTCATCTGTTCTAAGGATAAGTGATTGTCAAAGGTTTTTCAGAACTTCTTCTCAAATATCTATTGCTTATTTTTCCCCTCAATGATCAACTTAATCATAAGCCTGGTCCCAGTCAAATACAAAAATGTTATTTGCTTGTTCAGTTTCTGATTTAGTATTCAATGTGGAAATAATTATGTATCTAATTGAAGGTGGAGGATAGGAAAAAATGTGGCTGTCAGAGCTTCTCCTTTTTTGAGGTATTTTAGATGTTTGAGATGATTTCCTTGAATCCCAGGAACAACAATTACTGTTTTATATACTGTTGCATTGTTTTGGAACTTTGGGGAAAGGAGGAAGACAGACAAAAGACAGCAACCACGTGGTCGGTGAGGGAGAGAGAGAAAAAGAAATATACACAGCTAACTGACGCAACAGTGAATCTGCACAATTACTGCCTTGCTGTTTGAATTCATGTATCTCGGGATATCTGAGTGCATCTAGGAATAATTAACAAAAAGCAAGATTCACAGCTGATCTTGGAGGAACCTATGTGGGAGAGCTCACAGCAAAGGAACAGATAGTGCATAATTTACAAGTGTAACTTTGCTGTAAGTCTACAATCGTGAGTAGAGTAGGTTCATTCTTGATTATATGTTTTATTGAGATCTGTATCTTGATTAAATTTTAATAATACAAACCATAAGTACTATGTTAGCCTGGATAAATGTTTTTTAGAGCAAAAAGACGGTGCTATTTTCTTGGTATGTAGGTTGTGAAGGAGCAAAGCTGGCCTTTAGTAAAGTGATTTGTTCTACCTTTTGGATGTGGGAGTTTAGGTAGAGTTTCCATGTTACTGATGATTATGTCTGCAGAAAATGTTTTTGGTTGCGAATCCTATCAGATCACATGGATCAGTTGGAGTGGCAGTGAGAGGCAACAGGAATTTGCGAGAGCTGGGAGTGTGATTGCTGGCAGTTATAGAAAGGGAGAAAAGCCATAGATACGGTCAGGTAGGTAGATTAACTCCAGGAAAGGTAAGAGGAGTAGGCAGGTAATGTAGGAGTCTCCTGTGGCTATCTCCATTTCAAACAAGTACGCTGTTGGAAAATGTAGAGGGTGATGGACTCTCAGGGGAATGTAACATGAACAGCTACGTTTCTGGTATTGAGACAGGTTCTAATGTAATGGGGAGTACATTGCGTTCCAAGCAATTGATTGTGATGGGGGACTCTCTAGTCAGAGACATAGACCGGTGGTTCTGTGGCCAGTACTGAAAAATCGGAATGGTGTGTTGTCTCCCTGGTGCCAGGATCACGAGTATCTCAGAGAGGGTGTAGAATGTTCTCAAAAGGGAGATGTACCAGCAGGAGGTCATTGTACACATTGGAACTAATGACATAGGAAGGGAAAACGATGAGATTTTGATGGGAGAATACAGAGAGTTAGGCAAGAATTTAAAAAGGAGGTCCTCGAGAGTAGCAATGTCTGGATTACTCCCTGTGCTACGAGCTAATGAGGCTAGCAATAGGAGGATAGAGCAGATGAATGCAGGGCTGAAGAGCTGGTGTATGGGAGAAGGATTCACATTTTTGGATCATTGGATTAGTAGAAGTGACCTGCACATGAAGGGCGGATTGTAACTGATTTAGAAAAGGACTAATAAACTGGCAGGTAGATTTGGTAGAGCTGCCCAGGAGGATTTAAACTAGTATGGCGGGAGGATGGGACTCAAGGAAATAGTGAGGAAAGAGATCAATCTGAGGCTGGTACAGTTGGGAAAAGGAGCGAGTCAAACAGTCAGGGCAGGTAGGGACAAAGCAGAGAACAAGGTAGGACTGATAAATTAAACTGCAGTTATTCCAATGCAAGAGACCTAACAGGGAAGGCAGATGAACTCAGGGCATGGTTAGGAACATGGGACTGAGATATCATAGTAATTACAGAAATGTGACTCATGCATGGATAGGACTGGCAGCTTAATGTTCTAGGATATAAATGCTATAGGAAGGATAGAAAGGGGGGAGGGGGCTAGAGAGGAGGGGGAGTGGTGTTTTTGATAAAGCATAGCATTACTGCTGTACTGATGATCACCCTATTGGGATTTTATTATAAACCCTCGAATAGTCAGTGGAAAATTGTGAAATTTGTAAGGAGATTTCGGTTATCTGTAAGAATAATAAGGTGGTTATGCTAGAGGATTTTAACTTTCCAAACATAGACTGGGACTGCCATAGTGTTAAGGGTTTAGATTGAGAGGAATTTGTTAAGTGTATAGAAGAAAATTTTCTGATTCAGTATGTGGATGTACCTACTAGAGAAGGTGCAAAACTTGACCTAATCATCTAGGAGAAAGTGAGGACCGCAGATGCTGGAGATCAGAGCTTAAAAAATGTGTTGCTGGAAAGATGCAGCAGGTCAGGCAGCATCAAAGGAACAGGAGAATCAACGTTTCAGGCATAAGCCCTTCTTCAGGAGGGCTTATGCCCGAAAGAAGGGCTTATGCCCAAAGGGCTGAAGAAGGACTTATGCCCGAAACGTCGATTCTCCTGTTCCTTTGATGCTGTCTGACCTGCTGTGCTTTTCCAGCAACACATTTTTGACCTAATCATGGGAAATAACACAGGGCATGTGACTGAGTTGTCAATTGGGGAGCACTTGAGGCCAGGATCCATAATTCTATTAGTTTTAAAATCGTGATGGAAAAGGATACACCAGATATCAAAGTTGAAGTTCTAAATTGGGGGAAGGCTAATTTTGATGGTATTAGGCAAGAACTTTCAAAAGCTGATTGGGGGTAGATGTTCGCAGGTAAAGGGATAGCTGGAAAATGGGAAGCCTTCAAAACTGAGATAATGAGAGACCAAAGGCAGTGTATTCCTGTTAGGGTGAAAGGAAAGGCTGTTACTATAGGGAATACTTGATGATGAGAGAAGTTGAGGTTTTGGTTTAGAAAAAGAAGGAAGCATATGTCAGGTATAGACAGGATAGATCAAGTGAATGCTCAGAAGAGTATAAAAGCAGTAGGAGTATATTAAAGAGGGAGATCAGGAGGGCAAAAAGGGGACATGAAATTGCTTTGGCAATATGGTTAAGGAGAATCCAAAGGGATTTTATAAATACATTAAGAACAAAAGGGTAACTAGGGAGAGAATAGGGCCCCTCAAAGATTAGCAAGGTAGCCCATGTGTGAAGCTACAGGAGATGGGGGAGATACTAAATGGGTATTTTGCATCAGTGTTTACTGTGGAGAAGGACATGGAAGATATAGAATGTGGGGAAATAGATGGTGACATCTTGCAAACTACTGAGGAGGAAGTGCTGGATGTCTTGAAATGCATAAAAGTGGATAGATCCCCAAGACCTGATCAGGTGTACCTTAGAACTCTGGGGGAAGCTAGGGAAGTGATTGCTAGGTCCCTTGCTGAGACATTTGTATCATTGGTAGCCACAGGTGAGGTGCTGGAAGACTGGAGGTTTTATCTATATTCATATTCATTCGCAGGCTGGGGGTGTTGCTGGCAAGGTAGCATTTATTGCCCAGAGGACAGTTAAGAGTCAACCACATTGTTGCGGGTCTGCAGTCACATGTAGGCCACACCAGGTAAGGATGACAGTTTCTTTCCCTAAAGGACATTAGTGAACCTGATAGGTTTTTCTGAGAATCAGCTGTGGATTCATGGTTCATGGTCATCATTAGACTCTTAATTCCAGATTTTTTTTCTTTTTTTAATTGAATTCAAATTCCACTATCTGCCATGGTGGGAGTCAAACCCAGGTCCCCAGAACATTACCTGGATCTCTGGATTAACAGTCCAGCAATAATGCCATTAGGCCATTGCCTCCCCTTAAATATAGGTTGGCTAATGTGATGGCACTATTTAAGAAGGGTGGTAAGGACAAGCCAGGGAACTATAGACCAGTGAGCCTGACATCATTGGCGGGCAAGTTGTTGGAAGGAATCCTGAGGGACAGGATGTACATGTATTTGGAAAGGCAAGGGTTGATCAGGGATAGTCAACATGGCTTTGTGCATGGGAAATCATGCCTCACAAACCTGATTTAGTTTTTTGAAGAAGTAAGTAACAAAGAGGTATGATGAGGTCAGAGCGATAGACATGAGCTGTATGGACTTCAGTAAGGTGTTCAGCAAGGTTCCTTGTGGTGGACCGGTTATCAAGGTTAGATCACATGGAATATAGGAAGAACTAGCCATACAGAACTAGCTCAAAGATAGAAGACAGAAGGTGGTGGCAGAGGGTTGCTTTTCAGATGGAGGCCCATGACCAGTCATGTGCCACAAGGATTAGTGCTGGGTCCATTACTTTTCATTATTTATATAAATGATTTGGATGGGAACATAAGAGGTATAGTTAGTAAGTTTGCAGATGGCACCAAAATTGGATGTGTAGTCAACAAAGAAGGTTATCTCAAATTACAACAGGATCTTGATCAGATGGGCCAGTGGGCTGAGGAGTGGCAGACGGAGTTTAATTTAGATAAATGCAAGATGCTGCATTTTGGAAAAGCAAATCTTAGCAGGACTTATACACTTAATGGTAAGGTCCTAGGGGTTGTTGAACAAAGAGACCTTGGAGTGCAGGTTCATAGCTCCTTGAATGTAAAGTCACAGATAGTTAGGATAGTGAAGAAGGCGTTTAGTATGCTTTCCTTTATTGGTCCATATAGGAGTTAGGAGGTCATGTTGCAGCTGTACAGGACATTGGTTTGGTCATGTTTGGAATATTACATGCAATTCTATCTCCTTCCTATCGAAAGGATGTTATGAAACTTGAAAGGGTTCAGAGAAGATTTACAAGAATGTTACTAGGGTTGGAAGATTTGAGCTATGGGGAGAGGCTAAATAGGCTGGGGTTGTTTTCCCTGGAGCATTGGAGGCTGAGAGGTGGCCTTGTAAAGGTTTATAAAATCATGAGAGGCATGGATAGGATAAATAGACAAAGTCTCTTCCCTGGGATGGGGGAGTCCAGAAATAGGTTTAGGGTGAGAAGGGAAAGATTTAAAAGGGACATAAGAGGCAACAGAGGGTGGTACGCGTATGGAATGAGCTGCCAGAGGAAGTGGAGGAGTCTGGTACAATTACAGCATTTAAAAGGCTTCTGGGTGGGTATATGAATATGGGCCAAATGCTGGCAAATGGGACTAGATTAGGTTAGGATATCTGTTCGGCATGGACAAGTTGGATCGAAGGGTCTGTTTCCGTGCTGTACATCTCTATGACTCTAAATTAAGAACAATTTTTTTTCTGTGATGTCCACCTTTACGTTCTATTTGTCGAGAGTATGGTGCTGGCAAAGCACAGCAGGTCAGGCAGCATCTGAGGAGCAGGAGAATTGATATTTCAGGCATATGCCCTTCATCAGGAACAAGGAAGATGAAGGTGAAGGAGAAGGTGATAGGTCAGAGAGGAGGATGGAATGGCTAGATGGGAAAGGTGATGGACAGGTCAGGAGCGCTGTACTGAATTGGAGCTTGGGATTAGGATATTGTGGGGGGAGGGGAAATGATGAAACTGTTGAAATCCACATTGATCCTGTATGGTTGCAGGGTCCTAAGGCAGAATATGAGAAATTCTTTCTCCAGGTGCCAGGTGGTTAGGGCTTGGTAATGGAGGAGGCCCAGGACCTGTATGTTCTTGACAGAGTGGGGGAAGTTGTGGGGGTGGGGTGGGATGTTGAAGTGTTCAGCCACGGGGCGGTGGAGTTGTTTGGTGCTGGTGTCCCAGAGATGTTCTCTGATCCGCAAGTAGGCGTCTCCCCGATGTAGAGGAGATCACATCGGGTGCAACGGATGCAGTAAGTGACATTGTGAAGGTAGAGGTAAGTTTCTGATGGATGTGGAAGGATCCTTTGGGGCCTTGGATGGAGATGAGGGGAGTGGTGTGGGCACAGGTTTTGCACTTCCTGTGGTGGGAGGGGAAGGTGCCAGGAATGGGGTGTGGGCTGGACCTGACAAGGGAGTCGCGGAGGGAATGGTCTCTCTGGAACACTAATCAAATGTGAAGGGAAATATATCTCTAGTGGTGGGGTCCCTTTATAGTTGGAGGAAGTGATGGAGGATGATGCGATGTATGAGAACGTTGGTGGGGTGGAAGGTGAGGACCGGGAGATTATGTCCTCTTTGTGTTGGGAGGGATGGGGTTCAAGGGCGGTAGTGCAGGAAGTGAAGGAGATGCACTGGAGACCATCATTGACCACGTGGGAAGGGAAATTGCGATCTTGGAAGTAGGAGGCCATCTGGGATTTTCTAAAGTAGAATTAGTCATCCTGTGAACAGATATGGATGAGGCGGAGAAATTGGGAATAAGGGATGGCATTTTTGCAGGAGGTGGGAGGAGGTTCGCTCATTCCTGATGAAGGGCTTATGCCCGAAAATTCAATTCACCTGCTCCTCCGATGCTGTCTGATCTGCTGTGCTTTTCCAGCACTTCACTCTTGACTCTGATCTCCAGCATCTGCAGTCCTCACTTTCCCTTTTGTGTTCTACTTGGCCCATCTCTGAAATTAAATATTCCTGTAAAATATTATTTCTGCTGTCAAACCTTGCGAATGTGATTCTTATTTTCCTTGCTTTAAAGGCTTTCAATACTGCAGTATAGAAATGTTGCTGCTATATACTGCTGTATCAAAAGCTTTTCTGAAATTTATGCAGTCAAAATGGAGGATTAATTTTATGAGTAAAATGGAGGAGTCACACTTTCTTTGCAGTTGCAATAAATTATTCCCATTTAATTAAAAGCTTTCCTGTTCCCTGTGGCTTTAATGAAGAATTCTTGTTCTCTTAATGTCTTCATTCTGTGACACCTGCGGTCCAGGGTCTTAATAAAAGATTCCTGCTTCCTTAACGGTTTTACTGAATGACTCCCATTGCCTTGGCTTTAATGAATGATTCCAACTTTAATCAGAGTTTTACTAAATGATTCCTGTTGGGTGCAATGTAAATAAATGCTTCTTACCTTTATTGCAGTTTAAGTAATGGACCTCTCATATTTGCTGTAACTTCGATAGTTTCTGAACTTTATACTTCCATTAAACTTTGTTTCTTTTTTCTAATTTCCTCCTTTACTGGCTTAATTCGGGATTTGTAATAGTCCCAGCTCTACAATATTGTTTTAAATTGCAAAAGGCATGGTTTTGATGCATTTGAATATCTACAGAACACCACATCCACTGGTTCCCCTTATATGCCTTAGCAATTAAATCCTCAAAGAAGTGAATAGGCACTCAGTAGAAAATATATCTCTGCCATGCAATGCTAACACAATTGCATTACAATTATGCAGGTCTTCCTTGATGCTTTTCCCTGCATTATTGATGTTTCCATTTCACTGAGGCTTCAAGCCAACCCAGGTCCAACAACCTGCAGTGAAAAATCTGTCATGTTTGATGACTGTAACAAATTTTACCACAGTACCTGAGACGCTCCCGAACATTCTAAAACAATCAGTAACTTTGTAAATTTAATACCCATGACCCAAGCATAACATTCTTTTAAAAATACTTAATTTTCTTCTATCGCTGTTAATATTTTCCATTCCTGTGTTTGTCCAGTTCTCTTTTAAATGTAGCTATTGAATGTCTTCTTAACTTCCTTTCATGCCATGTATTCTCGATCATCATAACTCATTGTGTACAAAACTAAAAATCACACAACACCAGGTTATAGTCCAACAGGTTTAATTAGAAGCACATTAGCTTTCGGAGCGATGCTCCTTCATCAGGTTATTGCCTGATGAAGGAGCGACGCTCCAAAAGCTAATGTGCTTCTAATTAAACCTGTTGGACTATAACCTGGTGTTGTATGATTTTTAACTTTGTACACCCCAGTCCAACACCGGCATCTCCAAATCATTTTGTACAAAATGTGTTAATGGCAACAACCCATTTTCTTAATCTCTCATTCCACATACTATCCTTCCTGAACATATAGGCCCAAAATTGAATGCAATACTCCAGATGAGGCTTAATGGGTATTTTACAAAAGTTTGGCATGATTTCATTGCTATTGTGCTGTATTAAGAGAAACAAGGAGCCTATTTTCTTTTTTTAACAGCCTATTCAATTGCCCAGTCACTGTCAAAGGTTTACCAAACCTAAAAGCAATAGCAGAATTAAAAGTGATGTTGGCTTTAAGAGCAAAAGGTGAATATAGTTATGCCATTACATAAGAGCAACAGACCTGCTACCCTTTCTGGGTCTTTATCTTTCTTTTCTCCTTTAAGAAATTTGTGAAAGGCTAGCTTTTTGACCACTTTTAATATGGTTTACTGTCAAATCTTGCTGTGTATCACTCTGTTGAAATGCCTTAGGATGATTTATTAATTTAAAGGCTTTAGTTAAATGCAAGTTGTTTGTATTTTTGTATCTTCTGTGACTCTATGGCAAGACTTCCCAAACTTATATACTAATATTCTACTCCCAATACCATGAGCTGTTACCCTATTAAGTAGGCCAGCATGTAGTACTTCATTGAATGCCTGTTGCAAATCCAAATATATTACATCTAATGGTTTCCCTTTATCTATCTACTTCCTCAGAAAATTCTAATAAAATTGTCAGCCATGATTCCCTCTTCGTGATATCATGCTGACTCTGCTTCATTATATCTCTTGGTAGAGTCTTGGGTCTGGCATTGGAGTTCCTAATGCCATTTCAGGCATCCCCCACTAAGGTCCAGAAAAATCACACTTAACCTGGTGGCAAGTCTTCAACCCATTAGTAACTCTGCAGGAGCCATCCGTATAATTGCATGTGGGGTGTTCCTATAATAAAACAAGATTAGTAACAGCTTTCCTCAATCCAGGCTTCAGAATTTGGACCACTCTTTTTGCCATGCCATTGGATAAAGGGTAAAATGGAGCTGTCCTAATATGTCAAATCCCATTTGACTTTTAGAAATTACCAAATTCCCTGCTGGTAAACTATCGTCCATTATCTGTGACTAATACTTCCAGGAATCCATATGTTGCAAAAAGTTCACACAGTTTTTCTATCATTGTCACAGTATTTGATGAATGGACATTATGTATATCTAACTGTTTTGATTGAGCATCTATAATAATTAAGAGCATTGAGCCCACGAAAGGATCTGCATAGTTGGCATGCAATTGAGTTTACCCAACCACTCCCACGGATGTGGGAGGGAGCTACAGTTGGTAACTTCTGTCCTTGTTGACACTAAGAGCTCTGCCCCACTAATGTGGCTGTGTCTACATCCAAGCCTGGCCACCAGACATAATTTCTCCCCAACATCTTCATTTTGGAGACCCCTGGATTACCCTAGTGGAATTCAGCCAGTATTTGATGGCGACCTTTCCTCAGGACAATCACTCTTGCATTCCATAATAATATGCCATCCTGTACCATGAGATGGTCTCAATTCTAGTTGCAATGATCCTATGGTTTTCCCCATCAAGACCAGTTGTTTCAATTTGGAAAGGACTATCTCTTTCTGAGTGCAAAGTCTATTATTGTTAGCCATGATGAGGAGCATGTCAGAAAATTTAACATCATTACGGACTCTTCCATTGTGTGTACCAGCAGTGGAATTTCTGCTAGTGGGAAATGGCTCAATACAACCACATTTTCTCCTTGACCTACTGGACAGGTTCTAACTTATAATTATAAGCACTTAGCATTACAGTCTACTTCTGAATGTGACCTGAAGTTATAGATGGCATTGCCTTGTCCTCTTTAAGCAGATCAAGGAGGATTTTGTGGTCAGTGATTATTATGAATTTTTTCCTTGAAAGTGTTGGTAGAACTGCCTGACTCCAAAATATGACCGCCAATCCTTCTTTTTCTATGGGAGTATTTACACTCTCCTCGGGCCAAAGTCCTAGAATGCTTTGGTCAATGATTTGGAGTTGGGGACCACATGTAGGGTGTGAAAGTTTGCAGATAACACTAAGATGGGTGGCAGAGCAAAGTGTGCAGAGGACTGTGAAACTTCGCAGAGGAACATAGATACATTGAGTGAGTGGGCAAAGATCTGGCAGATGGAATACAATGTTAATAAATATGCAGTCATACATGTGGTAGGAATAATAGTAAAAAGG
The DNA here is from genome assembly GCF_020745735.1 of Hemiscyllium ocellatum. Taxonomy (NCBI): domain Eukaryota; kingdom Metazoa; phylum Chordata; class Chondrichthyes; order Orectolobiformes; family Hemiscylliidae; genus Hemiscyllium; species Hemiscyllium ocellatum. Next base: position 94,139,787 of record NC_083410.1, read on the forward strand.
ATTATTATTTGATTGGTAAAATGTTGCAGCATGCTGCGACGCAGAGGGACCTGGGTGTCCTTGTGCATGAATCACAGAAGGTTGGCCTGCAGGTACAACAAATAATTTGGATGGCAAATAGAATGTTGTCCTCCATTGCTAAGGGGGTTGAGTTTAAAAGCAGAGGGGTAATGTACAGGGTGCTGGTGAGGCACCTGGAGTACCGTGTGAAGTTTTGTTCTTTTTACTTGAGAAAGGATGCACTGGCACTGGAGGGGATGCAAAGGAGGGTCACTAGGTTGATTCTGGAGTTGAGGGAATTGGCTTATGAGAAGAGTCTGAATAGATTGGGATTATATTCACTGAAATTCAGAGAATGAGGGGGGATCTTACATTAACATAAAATTATGAGGGGAATAGATAAAATAGAAGTAGAGAGGATGTTTCCACTGGCAGGTGAAGACAGAACAAGAGGGGATAGCCTCAAGATTACAGGGAGTAGATTTAGGACTGAATTGAGAAGGAACTTCTTCACCCAGACGTTTGTAAATCTATGGAATTCCCTGCCCAGTGAAGTAGTTGACACTACTTCAGTAAATGTTTTTAAAGCTAAGGTGGATTTTTTTTCAAACAATAAAGGAATTAAGGGATATGAAGAGAGCACAGGTAAGTGGATCTGAGCCCATGAAAAGATCAGCCATGATGTTATTGAGTGGCAGTGCAGGCTTGAAGGGCTGGACAGTCTACTCCTGCTCCTAGTTCTTATGTTCATTCCGCACCATTGGGCCACCTGTAAGCTAATACCTTATGGAAAGGCATTGAACGTCAATACCAGATCTTTCTGAGATCTTTATGTGCGAACACCTTAGAGGATGATAGCTGTTCCTTTACTTCATTGAAAGGGCTTTTGCATGCAACCATTTCCAAGGCTGACTCTTCTTTTAGGGGCTGATAGAAATGTACCAGGATGGATGCCAAGTAATGTATGAACTTTCCAGAAAAATAATTTATCAGCCCAAGAAATGGGGGGAGGTGATAGCCTAGTGGTATTGTTGTTGGACTGTTAATCCAGAGACCTGGACAACATTCTGGGAGACCTGGATTAACCCCCACCACAGCAGATGGTAGAATTCGAATTCAATTTTAAAAAAATTGGAATTTTGAGTCTAATGTTGATCATGAATCCATTGTTGATTATCATGGAAAAACCCATCTGGGTCAATAATGTCCTTTTAGGGAAGGAAACTGCCATCCTGATCTGCTCTGACCTACTTATGGCTCAAGTTCGGGTCAAGAGGGTGATGCTGAGTAGAGGGTTGGAACTGGGATGAGGTCAGGAGGGAGGGGAGATTTGGAAACTGGTGAAGTCAATGTTGATGCCGTGTGGCTGAAGGGTCTCAAGGTGGAGGTAGGTGTTCTTCCTCCAGTTGGCAGGTGGCTTTGATTTGGCAGTGGAGGAGGCCCAGGACTTGCATATCCTTGGGGGAGTTGGAGGGGGATTTGAAGTGGTCGTCCACAGGGCAGTGAGGTCATTTATTATGTGTGTTCTAGAGATGTTCCCTGAACCATTCTGCGAGTTGGCATCCTGTCTCACCACTGTAAAGGAGACTACATTGAGAGCAACAGATGCAGTAGATGAGGTGGATGGATATGCAGGAAAATCTCTGCTAGATGTGAAAAGATTCTTTGGGGCCTTAAACGGAGGTGAGGGGAGGGAGGCACAAGGTTTGCATCTCCTGCAGCAGCAAGGGAAGATGCTGGGTGTGGAGGGTGGGTTGATGAGGGACATGGACCTAACGAGAGAGTTGCAGATGCAATGGTCACTGCAAAACGTAGACAGCGGTGGGGAGGGAAATATAACCTTAGTGGTGGGGTCTGTCTGAAGGTGGTGAGAAGTGAAGGATAATGCACTGTATCCGGAGCTTAATGGGGTGCAAGTTGGAGGGATGGGGTTTGAGGTTAGAGGTATGGGAAGTATAGGAGATACACTGGAGGGCATTGTTGATCATATGGGAGGGAAAACTGATTTACCCTCAAACAGCTGCTCTCAATCTACATTCCCTAGTTTCTGCCTAATGTGGTAGTTAACTTTCCCCCAGTTAGCACTTTCACCTGAGGACTATTCTTATCCTTATTCATATGCAAGTTGAAACTGAATTATTGTCACTGTTTCCGAAATATTTCCCAATGAAACTTCAATACCTGTCCAGACTCAATCCCCAATGTCAGATGTAGTATGCCCCCTTCCCTAGTTAAACTATTTATATATTTACAAGTCCTCCCTCCCCAGCATACTCCTGGCGAATGTCCAAGCTGTTAAAGGCACTGAAAAAACTTAAAGCTAAGCTCACCTACCAAAGATAACTGAGAGACTGCTGTGCTCTGTTTTACAGAGATATGTCTGCATGGCATCCTCAGGCAAGGCAAATGCAGAGGAATCTGTCTCTTGATCAACACCTCTGTTGCTCAGATCTGATGGCCCTGGCAAGTTATTGCTCACTGATTTAGAATATCTAATGGTGAAGTACCATCCCTATTACCCACCACGAGAGTTTACCTGTATCATCCTGACAACACTTTACATCCCACCCTATGTGGAAGCGAAGATGCACTTGATGAATCATACACCACTACAAATGGCCTTGAGATGGAATATCTCAAGGCCTTTTTCATCGTAACCGGTGACTTCAACCACACCGATCTCAACAGTGTGCTACCAAATACCACCAACACATGTCCTGTCCCAAACACCCTGGACTATTGCTACACAACTATAAAAGACCTCTACCATTCCATTCCCTGCCCACATTTTGGTAAATAAGACCATAAGGCTGTGTTCTTTTTTCTGGATTGTGAGCAGTAACTGAAGCGTGAGAATCTGGGAGAGAAAGTCATACAGTGTTGCTCTGAGGTAACAGACGATCTCCTAAGTGGGTGCTTGGAGTAAGTGGACTGGTTCATTTTCAAGGACTCAGCTGCCAACCTAAATGAGTATGCCACTACCATCACAGACTTCAAAAGCTAGTGTATAGAGAACTGCATGCCAAAGAGGTTAATCTGAGTGTTCCCCAACCGGAAACCATGGATGAAGATCCACTTCCTACTGAAGTCCACATCTGAGGCATTCAAGTCAGGTGGCCCTGACAACACAGGAAATCTAGGTACGATCTTCACAAAGCTATCAGGGACACCAAGGGACAATACCAAACGCAACTACAGTTCCAGACTAATCACATCAACATACGTCAACAGTAGCAAGGCTTACAGGACGTAACGGCCTACAAAGCAAAGTCAAGTCGAATTGCTGAGAACAATGCATCCCTCCCTGATGAATTAAATGCATTCTATTCTTGTTTTGAACCAGTGAAATGATGTCACCTGACCTGAATGCCTTGGCTACACCTATACCAACAGTCGCCACAGCAGACATCAAATTGGCTTTCTAGAAAGTGAACCCATGGAAAACAGCTGGCCTGGATGGAATCCACGGCCTTGAATTCAGATCCTATGCAGACAAGCTGGTAGGAGCATTAGTAGACATCTTTGACTTTTCCTTACTATGGTGTGAGGTTCCCAACTACTTCAAGAAGACCACTAATTTCCCAGTGCCAAAGAAAAATCAGGCAATATGCCTTAATGATTACTACCCAGTGTCTCTGAAATGCATCATTGTGAAGTGCTTCAAGCAGCACTCATCAACTGCAGCCTCTCTGATTGCCTTGATCTTCTACAGTTTGCCTATCGTCACAATAGGTCCAAAGCAGACGCCATCTCCCTGGAACATCGGGAATAAGAAAGACACCTACATCAGACTTGTTTTTGTTGACTTTTGCTCCACCTTCAACACCATAATTCCAACCAAACTCATCTCCAAACTCTGAGACCTAGGGCTCTGCTCCCCACTGTGCAAATGGATTCTCAAATTCCTGACCCACAGACTGCAATCAGTAAGGATAGGCAACAATACCTCCTCCACAATAATCCTCAACACTGTTGCCCCACAAGACTGCATACCCAGCCCCTTATACTCGTATACTCCTTATACACTCACAACAGTGTGGCCTAGTTCAACTCTAACTCCATTTACACATGTGCTGAGGACTCCACCATAGTGGCTCAGATCTCAAACAAGGACCAGACAGAGTAAGAGAGGAAGATAGACAGCTTAGTGGCATGGTGTAAGGACATCAATCTCTCCTTCGTGTTACCAAAATAAAGGAGCTGGTCATCGACTTCAGGAAGCAGAGAGGAGGACATGCATCTGTCTGTATCAATGGTGCTGAGGTGGAGGTGGTTGAGAGCTTCAAGTCCCTAAAAGTAAATACCAACAACGATCTATCCTAGTTTACTGACATTGAAGTTACAGTCAAGAAAGTACACCAATGATTTTACTTCCTCAGAAGGCTAAGGAAATTCAGCATGTCAAAAATGACTCTTGACAATTTTTAGAGATGCACCACAGAAAGTGTCCTATCCTGATGTATCATAGCATGGTATGGAAATTGATGTGCCTAAGACTGAAAGAAATTTCAGAGAGTTGTGAATACAGTTCAAACAATCACAAAAACGAGCCACCCTTCCATTGACTCCTTCTACAATTCCCGATGCATCGGGAAAGCAGCCAACATAACCAAAAACTCCTCACACCCTCTCTTCCACCCTCTTCCATCAGACATAAGATAGAAAAGTTTGAAAACACATCCCAACAGATTTAAGAATAGCTTCTTCTCAGCTGTTATCAGACTTATGAAAAGAATTCTCATACATTTGAGTAGATCTTTCTCTACACCTTCCCTGCAGCTGTTACACTATATACTGCATTCTGTTCTATCATCCTGATGAACTTATGTAAGGTATGATTTATTTGATTAGCATGGAATACAATCCTTTTCACTGTATCTCGGTTGATTGAGTTTTTTGAGAACTTGGTTGAGTTTTTTGTAAAAAGTAACAAGGAGGACTGGTGAGGGCAGAGTAGTGGTTGTGATCTATGTGGACTTTAGTAAGGCATTTGGCAAAGGTCCCCATGGGAGGCTGGTTAGCAAGGTTAGATCTCATGGAATATAGGCAGAAATATCCATTTGGATACAGAACTGGCTCAAAGGTAGAAGACAGAGGATGGTGGTAGAGGGTTGTTTTTCAGACTGGAGGATCTGTGACCAGCAGAGTGCCACAAGGATCAGTGTTGGGTCCACTACTTTTCATCATTTATATAAATGATTTGGATATGAATATAGGAGGTATAGTTAGTAAGTTTGCAGATGACACCAAAATTGGAGGTGTAATGGACAGCAAATAACGTTACCTCAGATTACGATGGGATATTGATCAGAAGGGCCAATGGGCTGAGGAATGGCAGATGGAGTTTAATTTAGATAAATGCAATGTGCTGCATTTTGGGAAAGCAAATCTTAGCAGGACATTTACACTTAATGGTAAGGTTCTAGGAAGTATTAATGAATAAAGGTTCATAGCTCCTTGAGAGTAGATTCATAGAGTCACAGAATCATAGGGATGTACAGCACAGAAACTTACACTTCGGTCCAACCCATCCATGCCGACCAGACATCCCACCCCAATTTAGTCCCACCTGCCAGCACCTGGCCCATATCCCTTCCTATTCATATACCCATCCAGATGCCTTTTAACTGTTGCAATTGTACTAGTCTCCACCACTTCCTCTGGCAGCTCATTCCATACACGTACCAGTGTATGGAATACACTGCGTGAAAAAGTTGCCCCTTAGGTCTCTTTTATATCTTTCCCCTCTCACCTTGCTCTCTAGTTCTGGACTCCCCCACTCCAGGGAAAAGACCTTATCTGTTTATCCTATCCATGCCCCTCATGATTTTATAAACCTCTATAAGGTCACCCCTCAGCCTCTGATCCTCCAGGGAAAACAGTCCTAGCCTATTTAACGTCTCGCTATAGCTAAAATTCTCCAACCCTGGCAACATCATTGTCAATCTTTTCTGAACCCTTCCAAGTTTCACAACATCCTTCCAATAGGAAGGAGATCAGAATTGCATGCAGTATTCCGACAGTGGCCTAACCAATGTCCTGTACAGCCGCAAAATGACCTCTCAACTCCTGTACTCAATACTCTGACCAATAAAGGAAAGCTTACTAAACACCTTCTTCACTATCCTATCTACCAGTGACTCCACTTTAAAGGAGCTATGAACCTGCACTGCAAGGTCTCTTTGTTCAACAACACTCCCTAGGACCTTACCATTCAGTGAATAAGTCCTGCTAAGATTTGCTTTTCCAAAATGCAGCCCCTCACATTTATCTAAATTAAACTCCATTTGCCATTTTTCAGCCCATTGGCCAATCTGATCAATATCTCATTGTAATCTGAGGTAACCTTCTTCACTGTCCACTACACCTCTAATTTTAGTGTCATCTGCAAACTTACTAACTATACCTCTTATTCTCACCTCCAAATCATTTATATAAATGATGAAAAGTAGTGGACCCAGAACCGATTATTGTGGCACTCCACTGGTCACAGGCCTCCAGTCTGAAAAACAATCCTCCACCCACCACCCTCTGTCTTCTACCGTTGAGCCAGTTCTGTATCCAAATAGCTAGTTCTCCCTGTATTCCATGAGATCTAATCTTGGTAACCGAGTAGCTGGTAGTTAGGATAGTGAAGAAGGCATTTGGTGTGCTTTCCTTTATTGGTCAGATCATTGAGTATAGGAGTTGGGAAGTCATTTTGCAACTGTACAGGACATTGGTTAGGCCACGTTTGGAATATTGCATGCAATTCTGGTCTCCTTCCTATCGGAAGGATGTTGTAAAACTTTAAAGGGTTCAGAAAAGATTTACAAGGATGTTGCCAGGATTGGAGGATTTGAGTCATAGAGAGAAGTTGAATAAGCTGGGGCTATTTTCCCTGGACCGTCGAAGGCTGAGGGGTGACCTCATAGAGGTTTACAAAATCATGAGGGGTGTGGATAGGGTAAATAGACGCTCCCTGGGGTGTGGGAGTCCAGAACTAGAGGGCATAGGTTTAGGGTAAGAGGGGAAAGATATAAAAGGGACCAAACGGGCAACTTTTTAATGCAGAGGGTGGTGTGTGTATGGAATGAGCTGCCAGAGGAAGTGGTGGAGGCCGGTACAATTGCAACATTTAAAAGGCACCCAGATGGGTATGTGAATAGGAAGGATTTAGCGGGATATGAGCAAGTCCTGGCAGGTGGGACCAGATTACGTTAAGACATCTGGTTGGCATGGACGAGTTGGTCCGAAAGATTTGTTTCCATGCTCTACGTCCCTGTGACTCTATGACATGTGACAATAATACAGTTGGTTCTGATATAATGAGATAGTTCTGTTCGCATGTGATCTTGCATTATAAGAAAATCGTGCAATAGCTGCACCATTTAAACTAATGAGGCCAGAATCACATTATAACCAATTCAGGTAAGGAAAATTCCCATTCTACAAAAAGCGTCTAAATTTGTCAATCGTATTAAAGCCAATTTGCGTTGAAGAAACACACATTATAGCAGAACCCGCTGTAAATCAAATCAAAACAAGTCAATCATATTGCTTCAAGAAACTCTCCTGCAGCATCTAACAAATCCCCACAACCCAATCTGGGTTCCTGGAACTAAGGGTGTCCCAATTAATATAGGGGAAGTTAAAATCATCCATCACAACATCCCTGTTACACAGTCATAAAGCAGGGAAATGGACCTTTTGGTCCAACTCATCCAAGTTGAACAAACATCCCAACCTAACCCAGTTCTGTTTGCCAGTACTTGGCCCATATCCGTCTAAACTCTTCCTATTCAAATTCTGATTTAGAACTTCCTCCTCTATTTCCTCTGGCACTCATTCCATCCTCTGTGTGAAAAAATTACCCCTCAGGTCCTTTTTAAATCTTTCCCCCTCACCTTAAATCTGTGCCCAATGGTTTTGGACTTGAATGCCAGATCATTGTTATTGGCCCAGATTTTGCAAAGATATGGTGAGATTTTGCCAGAGAATCCATGCATGTCAGGTAATGGGTTATCTCTACCCATCAATTAAACCTGTTTACTTCCAGTACCAGTTTTGAACTACCATTTATCAGGGTCTCAATAGATTTTGTCGGACCATTGCCTAAAACCTAGAGATGGAATCATTACCTTTTAACAATGTGCTTAAATTAACAATGTTTCAATTTTATTTCCTGAAGTAGTGCCTATGGAAATAAATTACAGCAGCAAAAATAGTGGAAAAGTTGATTCAATTTTGTTGCAGATATGAATTACTCAAAGAATTACAATTAAAGTTCATATTTATATTGATCACAAATACTCAAAGAAATAATGAATAGTTTGGGAATAAAATAAGTTGTCTCTACAACTTTATCATCTGCAATCTCAAGGAACATTGGAAAGGCAGTATCAAACTTGAAAGACTATGATTAGAGATTATTGTCAGGAATGTTCTAATGATGATGTAATAACTCACTTGGGAATGTGTGCTGATACTCAAGCCCCACTATCATGAGATCTTCACAAAAATTATAGATTTATCCAAAGTACACAAAGTTCCCAGTTAATCTGTCTGGTTGAATTAGATCAACAAAATATGCTGACCAGGTTCCTGTACATACAAGAACTACTATTTATTACAAATAAGAATGTTCTAACCAGAGGTAAATAGTGATGAATTATCAATCAATGACTGTCCTAGTTAAGACTTATATACACACATACAGATTGACACATAGGGAAAAAAAGAAGGGTATTAGTTGGTGGAGGAGAAAATACTAGCGAAATCATACTGTTCAATACCACCAGTCTGAAGGCTTAGATGAGATATTCCTTTTTCTTCACAAGACTTTCTGTTCTCTGAAGTCCTTCCTTCAAATTAGTTCACTATTTTGCGGTAGGCATAGGGTAATTGATAAACTAATTGTAAAGACTTTGAGTTATTGGTGAAAGGCAACAGCCTATAGCAATTGACTTTTTTCAAGTTTTGGTTACTTACTGCAAAGATAATCAGACCCTACTTCTTCCAATCTGGACACCTTATACCATTGTATTGTTTACACATATCAGCTATTCAGCTGACCAGTATCCAATCAGAAAGCTTTTGTCAGGCTATTGGCCTTTGGCATCAAAAACTGGTCATAATTGCAGAAAGTAATCAGTACGATGTTGCCCAACAAATCTCACTTTGCACACTCCTCCTAGTGCCAAGCCATCTTATCTCATCTTCCCTGCAATGTTTGTAAAACAACAGTGTAAACACAACTCACAATGAGTTCCAATAATTTGCTTTTAAACATGCAGCATTTTCTTTCCTATTTCTTGGTTTCAAAACAGTCCTTTTCCTAGTTTAGTGCACAAGATACAAAAAAAGTCCTTACAATCAGTATAAAGGAATTACCTTACTATTGTATGCCATTAAGCATACTCCTGGTGACTCTGCAGGATTTTGATTGATATATGGACGATATGTGAAAGATATATTGATGCATGGAGAAGACCACTTACACTGATTAAATAGGAATTTATAAATCAAAGCTCAGAGACTACACTTCCAACTCATGTTTCCACTTTTAGAAATAAACTAGCTGAAGTGTATGAGTTCACCAAAAAAAACTTGTAAAGTGTTTGACAAACAAATAAAACTACAAATAAACAGGCTAAGAGTCTGAATTTTTTGCTGGAAACAAAATGTTAGTTTTATTACTGGTCTCTGAGAACAATTAAAAAGCAAAGTTCATTGGACTTTTCTCAATTAAAAAGAAATCCAGTGATATGAATGATGTCGTAAGTATTCTACAAAGGAGGAAAATTTTGAGTGTGACACATTAATATGTCAAGGAGATATAATGACAGGGAGGATAGTCAGAAAGTGTAATTAAAGTTTTGGCGTGGAAATGTATCATCGGATTTTTACTTTTGTTGAGCTAAATTTCTGGAACTCCCTCCCTTGTAGCACTGTGGGTGTAACTGCATTTGAAAGACTGTAGAAGTTCAAACAAGTGACTCACCACCAACTTCTCAAGACCAATTAGGTATTGTCTTCAATGGTGACCTTGATTGTCTGTAATATCGCTGTTATCAATTAGATCAGCATCAACAGGAACAGCTGAATTATGAGATCTAATGCTTGTATTAATGTGGTGTTGCTACTAGTTCAGGACTTCCTAGTAATATTCACATTATTTAATAACGCTGTCCCTGTTAATGCTGGTGTTTCTGTTGTTCTAACTGGCCTTATTAAATTTTGCAGTTCATTTGAAAATAATGCACTATTTAGTAGTGCTGTTGTTGCTATTAACACAAGTATTACTGTTGCTGCAGTTTTTATTCACTCTTTTAGCCATTTCTATTATTTCTGTTATTCTGATTTAAACTGGCTATTTCTATCAGTTCTATTTGCGTACTAAATCTGTATTACTGTAATAACAACTGGAATATATATTGCATCTTTAGCATAGCTGACAGTAGCATTATCAAAGAAAATTTCACACCAAAGCACATGAAGAGATATAAAGACGTGAAGTTGATTTTAAGAAGCTCGCTAAGGGAGAAGAAAGCACTAGAGAGATTTAAGGAGAGAATGTCAGAGCTTACAGCCTAGACAACTGAAGGCATGACCATTAATTATTAAAATCAGGAACATAAAGAGCCAAAAACTGAAAAGTGTTGAGCTCTTGGATTGTTACAGGACTGGAGGAGATATAGGGAGCTTTTGGATTGGTTATAGGACTGGAGGAAATATAGTCACAAAGTGTGACGCTGGAAAACCACAGCAAGTCAGGTAGCATCTGCGGAGCAGGAGTGTTGACATTTCAGGCATAAGCCCATCATCAGGGGGGTGAGGTAATGGGACAATTTTTGCACTGGGGTATTACCTATCCGGTCAGACAATGCAGGTCAGTGAGCATGAATGGGTAGTGGGGTAGCAATAATGTTGATAATGAGTTCATTGTAATTTATTCATTTGAAAGTGTTGGAATATACTAAAGCCCTCCAGTTGACAAAGTGAGGGCTCCAGAAGCACTTGAACAGAGGTGGGGTTGGAGAGAGCCGCTTTAAGGGTGTTGAAGTAGGTGCTGCTCGTCTTCCGGCTGGCATTACTATCAACCCAACTTATCCCATTCATGCTGGCAGGGCTGCTGGTGCTATGAATGCTGGTTGCTGCACCTCAGGCTGGTGCAGCATTTTCTTCCAAGAAAGAAAAATCTACCCCCCCCCCCCAAAAAAAACACACAACCGCCCAATAATTCATGTCGGTTGCTGCAGTCCCCATGGTTCCTCCTGTGAGTATTAGTGCTGCTGAGGAGCATTAATGCTGACTGGGAGTATCAGTGGTGCTGTGCATGTTAATAGCTTGGTGCTGGTGTTAATCCTGTTGCTGCCTCAGGTGCTCGCTGACATCCGGGTGTGTGCGCAGGCGCGGTGCTGCGGTTGGGAGGAGGAGGAGTACGGTTGTGGTGGGGGGGGGAGGGGAGACCGGTGGCTGCGTTTCCGTGTCCCGGGGAAGAGAGGGATATCTAGGGAGAGGGAGGGGGGGAGAGGATAGGAAGAAGGTGTGAGTGTGAGAGAGAGAGAGAGAGAGAGAGGGGGGGACGGTGCTGGGGTGGCACGAGCCAGCTGCGAGGCCTGTAGCTCAGCCCCTCACACCCACCGACAAGAGGGAGAGGGGGGGCAAACGGCGCTGAGGGAGGGGGGTCCGACCCCGACCTGACCCCTCCCCCCCCCCCCCACACACCCCCCCCCCCCCCGACATGTGAGAGGCGGAGGCGAGCAGGCACAGAGCGAGGGCACCATGAAGAAGTTCAACATCAGGAAGGTGCTGGACGGCCTGACGGCAGCGGCCGCCGCCTCGTCCTCCTCGTCGCAGCCCTGCCAGCGGCCGCCCGACAGCGACATCGTCGAGACCCTGTGCTCCGAACACTTCCAGCTCTGCAAAGTGAGTGCGGCCCCCACCCCCCCCCCCCCCCCCCGTGCACCGGCCCTTCACCCACCCACCTACCCGCCTCGCGCTAACCGTCCCCCGGCCAGGGTAACCGGCGGAGGCCGACCTTCCCGGACCCAACCACAGCCTCCCGTCCCCGGGTCCCCGGCTGATTCAGCATTTGAAAGGTTGGGGGTGGGGGGGAAGGCGCGTGCGGTCTGCCCTCAGGCACCGCGACCGTTATCACTGAGTGATGAGGTTGGACGGCACCATCTTCTCTCCCCCCCCCCTCATGACAGCGCTGTTTGTGTGACCCTGACCCGCTGGCTGTCTGCCCTGCCACCCGCCGGTGCTGGCCCAGTCTCTCTCACGCAGCATGACCCTTCTCCTCAACTCCCCCCCCCCCCCCCCCCCCCCCACACACACCCACACCCACACCCACCTAATCATCACCCCCCAGCACCCACCTAATCATCACCCCCCCAGCACCCACCTAATCATCAGCACCCACCTAATCATCACCCCCCCAGCACCCACCTAATCATCACCCACCCCCAGCACCCACCTAATCATCAGCCCCCCAGCACCCACCTAATCATCACCCCACCTAATCATCACCCACCCCAGCACCCACCTAATCATCAGCCCCCCAGCACACACCCACATAAACATCACCCCCACACACACCCACGAAAACCACACTCTTCCCCCCCCCCCACACACATACCCCGCGTAATCCAGACTCCCCCATGTAAACCACACTCCCACACACACCCCCTGTGTAAACCACACTTCCCCCACACCCCCCCGTGTAAACCACACTTCCCCCACGCCCCCCGTGTAAACCATACTCCCCCACACCCCCCCGCGTAAACCATACTCCCCCACACCCCCCGCATAAACCATACTCCCCCATACACCCCCCCGTAAACCACACACCCCTACACACACCCCCGCATAAACCACCCTCCCCCATACACCCCACCCTGCGTAACACCCCCCCGCGTAAACCACACTCCCCCATACACCCGCCCGCGTAAACCACACTCCCCCACACACCCTCCCTGCGTAAACCACACTCCCCCACACACCCCATCCTGCGTAAACCACACTCCCCCACACACACCCTTGCGTAAACCACACTCCCCCACACACCCGCCCACGTAAACCACACTCCCCACACACACCTGCATAAATGTCACCGCCCCCCCCCCCACACCCACGTAAACGTCACCCCCTGCGCGCACACCCACGTAAACCATACCCCCATGCTTACCCCCCCACCCCCCACACACACACACCAACATAAACTTCCTCCCTCAAGCTGCACCCCACATACACCCTGCCCCATTGCTGGAACTTTCCTTGGCACTTGCTGCCTCCCCTTGTTGCCCACATCCCTCCCCTCGCCATCCCCTGCCCACACCTGGCCGCTGTCCAGCTCCACAGCCTCCTCCACGTCTCCCCTCTCCATATCCCTCCCTGTTACCACCCACCACCGTCCCTCCCCGTTACCACCCACCACCGTCCATCCCCGTTCCCTCCCACCACCGTCCCTCCCCGTGTCACCCCCTCTTCTCCCCCCCCCCACCGTTCCCACCTCTTCCCCCCCCCCCACCGTTTCCCCCCTCCCCTCCCACGTTGCCCCCCACTGTTTCCCCCTCCCCTTCTCTCCCATAACATCTCTCCCCTTGCTCCTCTTCTCTCCCCCACTCGACACATCCATTCTCTCGCTTCCCTCCCCCCGCAACCCCCTTCTCTCCCCTTCATCTCCTTGCGATATCGCTTCTCTGGTCCCCGTCCCTTCTCAAACCCCCACCCCAACAGACGCCACACCTCCCCTGTGTCGCCCACTCCCTGGCCTCCAATATATCCCTCTCCCTCCCTCGCCCTCAACATATCTCTGCTACATGCCCCCGATGTCCCACTTGCTCCACCCCGCCTGAGCCCCATTCACTCCATCCCCCATGCCCCCAACGCCCTGGTGTCGCCACCCTGTCTGTCCCCAGTGTCCTACTTGCTCCACCCCCTGCCCCGCTCTCTCTGCCCCCTCCAACCCCCTGCCCCCAGTGCCCCACTGTGTGTGCCATCTTGGCCCCCTTCTCTCCATTCCCAACGTCCCCCCCTCCTCTCAATTAGCGCCAGCCTTCTCGCTGAACCCAGTCTTTGAGTTTGTGCAAGCTTTGGATTTTTTTCCTCTGATCCTGTTGAAATTATTTCTATTTGCATGCATGCCCCACCTCTGCTCCCACACCTCTCATCTTTATTCCCTCCCCAAATTGCTGTTCAGTCCCCAACTGAACTCTCTGTATTCATGCCTGGTAAAACCCAAATCCCTCCTGTTTAATTCCCAATTTAGTCCTGTTTATTTCCAATTCTATCCTGGATTGTGTTGTCTCTGTCGTCTGTTAATCTCCATTTTCTCCCACATGTATTTGGGTTATTTTGCTCCTACTTGTGGTGTCAGACGGTTCGTCATGGATTTCCATATCAGCCTTCAGCCATGGCTTTTGATCCAGTGCAGAAAATCCTGGCAATTGGAACTCAGTCGGGATCTTTGCGACTGTATCCTTTAACAACTGTCAGTGAAATATTGCTGAGCTTCAGGTGCTTCACGTAGTGCCCTTGGTACCTTGTTTTATCCACTGGAAGAGCTGGCAACGCATTCTGTGCCCCCTTGCCTCTTTGGCACAGTGATGACATTGAATGGTGCATGGACCATTGACATGCTACGTTTCTCCTGTTACAGCAATGAAGACGTACAGGAAAAATCCTTTTTTGCTTGTCAGTCAATGGAGGTAATGCCTTGCCATTTGGCTTGTCATTGTATCTGTTTGTCAGTTCTGTGTTCATCTGTTGTGTAGCAATTAGTCTATGACTTACCCGTTGTATTTATTATGGATTCCAGTTGTCAGACTTTAAGCTGTGTGGCCTGCGTCTTTTGTCAGTTACATATTGTGCATATACAAGCTTTGGTAGTTCAGTTCTGGTTGGTCATCTATGACTGACTCTATACAGCTGCCCCCCTCTGTGTATCATGTGCAATGTACCTCGTCATATTTTGCAACTGTGTGTGCATTGCAGCATGCTTTGTTTGCCGTCTCTTTTATATAAAAAAACAGAATGGCAAAAGATTGCACCTGTGACTGCAGTATTTATTCACAATTTTCTATGGTGTAGTTTCACATAATAGAACTCAAATGTTACACTATTGATGTGTTTGCATTTACAGCATGGGCTGGCTAGTGGAATGTTGTAGTGAACTCAGGAATTGTTTTTCCTTAAAAGTAAATTTTTGGGATTATTGAAATCTTAGGGCAGCTTGAATTCATTTTGTTTGGCTGGCTGATTCTGGTTGCTTGTCATAAAATATGTCATTAGTCACACTTTTTTAAAATAAGAAAGCATCCGTTTGTAAATTCCTTGTGTAGTTAAATGGGAACTAGGGATGTGTATGTCTGTGGTGATGAATAGAAGAAGCTTCTTTATTGCTACCTATGTTCTAATTTATACCAAGCCTCATTCATTCATCAATTCTATTCTTGAAGAACCTTGATTTTTGAAAATGCTCATCCTATGCCCCAGTCCATTCATGGACTTGCCCCTTCTATCCTTGTAACTACCTTGAGTGCTATAAACTTGAGGTTTGTGCCCTTCCAATTCTGGATCTCCGATTTACATTATGCTATCATTGATTATCGCCCAGTGGCCAAGAGCTGATATTCTGGAATTCTGTCCATAAAAGCTTCTGCTTGCATCTGCTTCTCCACTTTTCTCTCCCAATTTGAAATTCTTCTTAAAATCTACATATATGGCCATACATTTTGAATGCCTGTCTTTCATTCTTTTGAATGGCTCTGTGACCATTTTTGTTCAGTGATCCTGAAATGGTTTAGGATGTTTTACTTTCTGCTGTCCCCATCGTTAACATCATCAAAACATCAGATGACATGTGAATGACGCTAACCCTCTTATCACCACTTGTTTCAACACTCCACTGTTTTCACAAATCTTCTCCAAGATCTCAAACTCCACTGTTTCTAAATTATCTGACATCCAAAATTGTTTGAAAAGCAGTTTTCTCCTGTTGGATATTGAGATGACCATAGCTGTTGTATTTGGTCCCTGCACAAACTTGGTTCCCTAGCCATTGATTCCCCGCAACGCCCTATCGGCAGAAACAGACTATTCACAACCGTGATGAAATATTCAATCTTGAGATTAGATGTGAGCTATTGCCAAGATTACCTAATTCCAGCTCTGAAACAATGTCCAAGCAGGCCTCAGTTGAAATCCTTATTATTGCCTTTTTGATGTTTTGTTTTCTGTCCTTCATCGTCTTGATATTATCCAAAGTTGTCAGTATCCAAACTCCCAGCAAGTCCCATTCACCTGTGAGCATGTGCATTCTTGATTTTCATTAGTTTCCATTTTAAATATTTTATCCATGTTTTCAGGTTCCTCCATGGTCCTGCCCTGATTTCTCTCTCTAATCTCCTTCAGCTACACAATATTCAGTGATATTTAATCCTTATGAATCTACTTCTTAGGCATCCTGATTTTTTAAAATTTACTTCACTGGTAGAAGCTGTGCCTTTGGTTGATGGACCCTGTTCTCTAATTTCTTCCTTAAACTGCACCATTTCGTTGCCTTTTTCTTCCTTTTAAGACACTTCTTAGAACCCACAGGTTTGACCAAGCTTTGAGTCAGCTTTCCCATTTTGACTTTGTGACACCAAATTTTTGACAATGCTGTCATAGAGATGTACAAGTATTCTGAGACATTTCACTACAGTAAAATCATATGCCAGTTGCTATTAAACGGACTACATAAATGCATTGGCCGTTACTGAACTGTCAGTTCTGGTGTCCTAATGTGTTGACCGAAGTTTAGCTATGACACTGAGTATCATAGTTCTACGTGCGATCACTACTCGGACCGTTAGAATTTTTTTCTGAATGTACTTTGTAATTGAAAAATATCATAGATCTTATCCTTTTTAATATTTAAAGTTGAAGCCAACCCCATCCATATGATTCAACTCCAAACAAGAAAGAAAATCAGTTAACTTTTGATGTTTTTTCTAAGATCACCCATTATCTGTATATTTTTTTAAAGTAATTTATTCTTCAAAATTACTCCTTAAACAAATTATTCATTCAAACCATTTGAAATTACACAGTTTCTTTTGTTTTTCTTTTCCTAATGCTTAGCTCCAAAATGGTTCCACACCAGTAATTTTGTTTGCTAAATAATGTAACCTTTCTCAATTTAATTTGATTTATTTTTCCATATGCAGTGCAATGCAGAACTTTCTCCTCCTTTATGACCAATTGACTCTTAATTTTTTTTTTGTTTCTCATGCTCTTCATTTTAAATCTGATCCTGCCACTTTGTGAAGTGGCCAAAACAGTTTCACTGTTATGTTATTTTATCCTTAAAGGAGATGCGACGCATAAAGTTAACTGAATTAGTCAATGGTCTGCTGAGAGCAGCATATAATGTGAAACGAGCTTTTTTGGTTTGGGTTTCCACCATTTCCTGAAGAGATATGTGCTTTGATTTTTGTTTGATGAAATGGGATTTGATGCCCCTCAATGGACCTTTTCGTACGTGCCAGGGATGGGTGGGGGCTCAGCAGCACTTGGGTTCAGGGCCCATGTGCATTGATTCTGGTTTTATTAACTCTCTCCAAACTGTGAGTTCACTGTTGATTGGACTGGAAGCACTTACACACATTAGTGTTTCGGATTCTGGAAGCACTGACTTGTGCAGTGGTTTGGAGCGCTGGGGCACTGAATTTTAAAGGCCTCTGGGCCTCTGACATGAGTGCACTCATGTCCCAGATTCACTGACTTGAGAGCCCATAGGTTTGGGATCCAGGGCTCTGGCTTTGCCAGGACATCATTTCAGAGATTGAGAGAGCCTTTGGTATCTTTTGAGGTGGTTTTCCAGAGTGAATATGGATTTTGAGTGGTGTTCCCCTGCCATCATTTGACCAGTCTGTCTTAAGACAAAGCAAAACATGCACACTTCACAGCTTATTGGAAGGCAATCATTTACATGCTGGGTTCTTTTAAACATGTTATTTCAACTAATTTCATTTCCTTTCTTGGCTAATTCAGCACCGTCCTGGTTAGTTATTTGCCACAGATTAGAAAGCTAGCAATCTGTCTGTGGACATTAAATATTATAAGCCTCTTTTTCTATTTCTGACAGTCTACCAAGCTCTCAAAACTTCAAATCATTCTATTTTAAGAATAGTGTTGGAATCACGTTAAGAAAAATAAGTTTAATGTTGGAATAAAGTGTTAAAACCATCATCTTTTAGGATTTTGAAACTGAGGGGCAAAGTGAAGCAAAATTATGTAAATTGAAATAATATTCAACATACTAAAGGTACAGATATGTTTGAAATGACTTTGATATATTGGGTGATTTGGTTGTGGTGGCTGGATAAATAATAACCTCTATATAAATGAAAGAATTCCACATTGTGCCAGATGGCCAGCATGTGGTTTTGTTTTTATAAAATTCCTTTTATTATTATAACTAGTGTTTTCCTCACCACTTTAATACTCTTTTACCTGCCCATCCCTCTTTGTTTCACATACCAAAAGTAAGAGGCTAGTGCACTCTTAGGATTTTATGATTTGGATATGGCTGCAGGGAGATGTACTTGAAGGTCTATCTATCTTCATTTCTTTCTCTACCTCTGAAGCTCTCCCTTTGCTTTCATTTCCTCATTTTCCCCTCACCATCACCAACAACACTGTCGCAGCTCCTATATGTTGTGAGGACAGGGGTTGCACCGACTTCCCATCAGTCTGCTGAAGATGTCAAACTGCAATGGCACAGATAGTTGGAGTGGATCAAACCAGCCTGAATGGGTAGTGTGCCATGTGCTACCTAGGACTTCAATCAAACCTCTACAATCAAATGGTCTGCTTGACATCATTGTGAATGTCAGCAAATAAAAGCTTGTTCTTCCTTGCTACTTCGACCTTCCCATCTATAAACCTGGACTGTGGAGACGTTGTCTTGTTCAACCTTGGACTGAGATTCAAATGCCAAATCCTATTCATCACCGAGACCACAAAACACATTTCTGCAGCTCTGCCTACTGAAATTGTTAGAACAGTTATTTGTGGCTATTTCACCTCCAGTTTCTCTTGCTGAAATTCTGTTAAGCACCATTTGAGTTTTGTACTTTAAAAATGTGTCATGACTCTGAGTTATTGTAGGATGTCCTTCCAATTGTGAAATTTCTGGGTAGCCATGTGCTGTAAAGTTATAATTGTTGAAAAGACTGGAATGGGTAAGTGTTAAGGCCACTGCTGTATGTTACTGAGCAATTAAAGTCTTGAAGAGTAGCTGAAAGGTAGGTTGGCTGATTTCAGCTGGAAGATAAAACCGTGGAACCTAAACTCCTCTACTCTGGGAGTCTAGATTATTCTTCATCCTTTTGAAGGAAGTGAGTAGAATTTTAGATTAGATGGATAGATGTTTGCACCGCTGAAGGAGGCCATTCATTCAATTGTATTTGTGTCATCTTTCTGCTACTGTGTGTGCATGCAAGCGAAGGTTTGCGTGAGTGTGAGAGTAGTTAGCGTGTGTGTGTGTGGTGCAATGGGGTCACCTGAAGTGTGACATGAATGCAAAATCCTGGTTGAGGCCATTCTCATGGGTATTGAACTTACCTAAGTGTTCTCATTGCCTGCAGGTTCTGCATTTTTTTGAGCAAAGTAGAATGTATCTGTAAATACAAATTTACCCCATGCGTGCAAGACATTGAGACAGTGAGTGTACATATGTGTGTGTGCAGGCTTCTCCTACGCCTTCACATACACCCCTACACACTCTCTCTCTCAGGTTTAAGATTAGATTAGATTACTTACTGTGCAAACTAACAAGTCCACATCTTGGCCTGTCCCAAAACACTTTTTTTTTTCTCTGCTTTAAATATTCACAGAAAATATGCTCAGGCCTCTGTCTCAGCCACACTCTGGAAACCATTTTGTGTTCTTAATTTATTGCAGAAAAAAATTTTTCTTAACCTCTCCTTGCTCTTGTAGTGACTAATTAGTGGCTGTCCAGCTAATCAAATAATCAAATAACCAGTGTACTTTTGAGGAGTGAAATCAAGTTATTAAGGAAAATGGATTGAACAGAGCACAGAGAGAACAGATGTTAATGTGAGGGAAGAAAATGAAACCTTATTTAAGTTGGAAGCGAAGAGTTCTGTAATTAGCTTCTGATCCAGTGGGTATTTCTGGATGGATGAATTACAATGGGTCAATGGCTTTTCTTGTCTGTAATTGTTATGCAGAAGGTGACGCATCTTGAATTAGATAAGTAGGGGTTGAAGAATAATAGGAGGAAGAGAATTTAAAGTGGTAATAAATCCTGGGATAGAGGACTAAAGCATATGAGACAGTACTGTTGTCTGTGACCACCATGATTTGACACAAGGCAATAACTTACATTTATGTTGAGCGTTTCATGGCCTTAGGATATCCTGAAAGTTTACTGATACTGGAATGTTCCTCTGCAGGATGTTTGAGGTAGGGGTGACTACCAATGCTCCTGCCAACTTCACCTGCAGGAAGTGCAGCCAGCTCCAGCTCCTCACAGGCCGCTTTAGGGAACTGGAGCTGGAGTTGGATGAACTGAGGATTATTCAAGAGGCTGAGAGGGTGATAGATAGAAGCTACAGGGACATAGTTACGCCAGAGAACAGAGGTTCGAGGTGGGAAGGGTAGGAAGCAGGCAGCGCAGGGATCCTCTGTGGTCGTTTCCCTCAACAATAAGTATACCACTTTGGATACTATTGGGGGCACGGCCTAGCAGGGGTAAGCTGCAGCGACTGGGTCTCTGGCACGAGGTCGGGCTCTGAGGCCCAGAAGGGAAAAGGGGAGAGGGGGAGAGCGCTATTTATAGGAGACTCTATGGTTCGAGGGACAGACAGGCGGTTCTGTGTACATGGGCGAGATTCTCGGATCGTTTGTTGCCTCCTGGGTGCCAGGGTCCGAGACATCTTGGACCATGTCTTCAGGATCCTTAAGGGGGAGGGTGTGCAGCCAGAAGTCGTGGTGCACATTGGCACCAACGACATAGGTAGGAAGAAGGGTGGGGAGGTCATTCAGGAGCTCAGAGTTAGGCTGGAAGCTAAAAGCAAGGACGGACAGAGTCGTCATCTCTGGGTTGTTGCTGGTGCCACGTAACAGTGAGGCAAGGAGTAGGGAGCGAGTGCAGTTGAACACGTGACTGTAAGGATGGTGTAGGAGGGAGGGCTTCAGGTATTTGGACAATTGGACTGCATTCTGGGGAAGGTGGGACCTGTATAAGCAGGACAGGTTGCACCTGAACCAGAGGGGCACCAATATCCTGGGAGGTAGGTTTGCTAGCACTCTTGGGGGGGGGGGGGGGGTTAAATTTATTTGGCAGGGGGTTGGGATCCGGACTTGTAGTCCAGTAAGTAGGTTAGCTGTTTTTCAGGATGTCCAAGAATGTAGGGAGGCTGTGGAGAAAGTAGAATGCTTGCGGACACAGAGATGGGCTCTAGTGTGAATACTTCAATGCAAGGAGTATCAGAAATAAGGTGGGTGAACTTGATGCATGCATCGGTACTTGGGACTACGATGTTGTGGCCATCACGGAAATGTGGATAGAAGAGGGACAGGAATGGTTGTTGGAGGTTCCTGGTTACGCATCCTTCAGTAAGCTTAGAGGGGGTGGTAAAAAAGGAGGGGGGGGTGACGTTGCTAATTAGAAATGGTATAATGGCTGCAGAAAGGCAGTTCGAGGGGGATCTGCCTTTGGAGGTAGTATGGGCTGAAGTCAGAAATATGAAAGGAGCAGTCACCTTGTTGGGTGTTTACTATAGGCCCCCCCAATAGCAGCAGAGATGTGGAGAAACAGATTGGGAAACAGATTTTGGAAAGGTGCAGAAGCCACAGGGTAGTAGTCATGGGCGATTTCAACTTCCCAAATATTGATTGGAAGCTCTTTAGATCAGGTAGATTGAACGGGGTGGTGTTTGTGCAATGTGTCCACGAAGCTTTTCTAACTCAGTATGTAGATTGTCTGACCAGAGGGGAGGCCATATTGGATTTGGTACTTGGTAACAAACCGGGACAAGTGATGGGCTTGTTAGTGTGAGCATTTTGTTGATGGTGACCACAATTCTGTGACTTTCACCTTGGTTATGGAGAGAGATAGGTGCGTACAACAGGGTAGGTTTTACAATTGGAGGAAGGGTAAATACGATGCTGCAAGACAGGATCTGAGGAGCATAAATTGGGAGCGTAGGCTGTCAGGGAAGGATGTCGTTGAAATGTAGAACTTTTTCAAGGAACAGATACGACGTGTCCTTGATGTGTAAGTACCTGTCGGCAGGAAAGAGATGGTCGTGTGAGGGAACCTTGGTTGACGAGGGAGGTTGAATGTCTTGTAAGGAGGAAGAAGGAGGCTTACATAAAGTTGAGAAAACAAGATTCAGACAGAGCGTTGGAGGGATACAGGATAGTCAGGAGGGAGCTAAAAAAGAGATTAGGAGAGCTATGAGAGGGCATGAAAAATCTTTGGCGGGTAGGATCAAGGATAACCCCAAGGCCTTTTATGCGTATGTGAAAAACATGAGAATGACAAGAATGAGGATAGGTCTGATCAAGGACAGTAGTGGGAGACTGTGTACTGAGTCGGAAGAGATAGGAGAGGTTTTGAATGAGTACTTTTCTTCAGTATTTACAAATGAGAGGGACCGTATTGTTGAAGAGGAGAGTATGAAACTGACTGGTAAGCTAGAGGAGATACTTGTTAGGAAGAAAGATGTGTTGGGCATTTTGAAAAACTTGAGGATAGACAAGTCCCCCGGGCCTGACGGGATATATCCTAGGATTATGTGGGAAGCTAGAGAGGAAATTGCAGAACCTTTGGCAATGATCTTTTCGTCTTCACTGTCAGTGGGGGTGTGCCCCTGTTGATAAAAAGGGAATAGGGATAACCCTGGGAATTATAGGCCAGTTAGTCTTACTTCGGTGGTAGGCAAAGTAATGGAAAGGGTACTGAGGGATAGGATTTATGAGTATCTGGAAAGACACTAGATTAGGGACAGCCAGCACGGATTTATGAGGGGCAGGTCTTGCCTTGCAAGTCTTATTGCATTCTTTGAGGAGGTGACCAAGCATGTGGATGAGGGTAGAGCAGTGGATGTAGTGTACATGGATTTTAGTAAGGCATTTGATAAGGTTCCCCATGGTAGACTTATGCGGAAAGTCAGGAGGCATGGGATAGTGGGAAGTTTGGCCAGTTGGATAGAGAACTGGTGAACTGGTCAAAGTCAGAGAGTGGTGGTAGATGGTAAATGTTCAGCCTGGAGCCCAGTTACAAGTGGAGTTCCGCAGGGATCAGTTCTGGGTCCTCTGCTGTTTGTAAGTTTTATTAATGACTTGTCAGAGGGAGTCGAAGGGTGGGTCAGTAAATTTGCAGACGATACGAAGATTGGTGGAATTGTGGATAGTGAGGAGGGCTGTTGTCGGCTGTAAAGGGACTTGGACATGATGCAGAGCTGGGCTGAGAAGTGTCAGATGGAGTTCAACCCTGTCATGTGTGAGGCTGTCTATTTTGGAAGGACAAATAAGAATGCGGAATACAGGGTTAACGGTAAGGTGGAGGAGCAGAGGGATCTTGGGGTCTATGTTCATAGATCTTTGAAAGTTGCCATTCAGGTGGATAGAGCTTGTAAGAAGGCCTATGGTGTATTAGTGTTCATTAGCAGAGGGATTGAATTCAAGAGTCATGAGGTGATGTTGCAGCTGCATAGGACCTTGGTAAGGCCACATTTGGAGTACTGTGTGCAGTTCTGGTCGCCTCATTTTAGGAAAGATGTGGAAGCTTTGGAGAGGGTGCAGACAAGATTTACCAGGATGTTGCCAGGAATGGAGAACCGGTCATACGAGGATAGGTTGAGAGTGCTAGGCCTTTTCTCATTGGAACGATGAAGGATGAGGGGTGACTTGATAGAGATTTACAAGATGATCAGGGGAATAGATAGAGCAGACAGTCAGAGACTTTTCCCCTGGGTACAACAGAGTGTTACAAGGGGACATAAATTTAAGGTGAAGGGTGGAAGGTATAGGGGGGATGTCAGGGATAGGTTCTTTACCCAGAGAGTGGTGGGGACATGGAATGCTATGCCTGTGGGAGTGGCAGAGTCAGAATCATTGGTGACCTTTAAGCGGCAGTTGGATAGATACATGGATAGATGTTTAGGCTAGGACAAATGTTTGGCACAACATCGTGGGCCGAAGGGCCTGTTCTGTACTGTATTGTTCTATGTTCTATAGTTATTGTTGTGATATAGGGAAATTGGGGCCAACTGTATAGCTGTTCAAACAGCATTTGATCATGCACGCAATTTGTTTTTTTGGGTATTAATATTGGTGATAATGTTGGTATATAATCTTGATGAGGGGCTCAAAGTGAATTCCTCTGAACTTAATTATGCATAGAATATTTTATCTTTACTTGAGAGAATATTTGGGGTCTTGGTTTAAGTTTTAACCAAAAACTGACAACTTTGGCAGTGCCCTTGGTGGTGCACATATTGTGCAACCAGGATTTCAATATGCACTCTATTAGCAATTACTTTTAATACCTTTTAAAGCATTGTAAAACAAAAACATGATACTAAATCACTGGGCAAGGAGCTATGAAGGGAGATTATCAAAAGCTTGGTCAGAAGTAACTTTTAAAGACCATCTTGAATGGTGGGAGGGGCACTGAGATTTGGGGAAGGCAATTTTCAGAGCTTAAATCCTTGAAAGCTGAATGTACAGTTGTCTGAAATGAAGGGAATTGAAATATGTAAAAATGACCAGAATTGGGGATATGTAGGGTTCAGATGGATTTTATGCAATTTTATAAGGCCAGATATGTTAACTTAGACCATGTAACACACATTTGCATTTGCTAAAATGGATATGTCCTCTTTTAGATTCCAGCAGTTGCTATCAGACTAGAACTTTACATATTTCAATATGCTCATCAATTTCAAACTGCATATTAAGCACCTCATGTACATCTATAACAAAATGTGATGTCTGCATGTGACAGTGTGCTGAATGCACAGATTTTCAATGTTTGACTTAAAATAGGCTGACATCTATCAAGACCTGTTCTTAATTCTTTGCCCGCAGTGATTAAATAGCATGCTTTCATGTTCAACATTTTAATCCATTTACTACATCCTGGCCCACGAGTGAAATTTATCCAAGTGCCACTGAAGATCTTTCTCCATTCCCTTGCCTACATGTTTATATATCGTCAGCAGACTTAGCCATTTCGCTTGCTAATGGGGTGAACAAGGGTCCATGCATAGATCCATTTGCAAATTCACTACTTACTTCCTCTCTGACAGTTCATTACGAGTTTCATATCTGCTTTAGATGCTTATTTTGGATCCATTATTATTGGTTGTCCTTGTTAAATGGATCCTGCGTCCCCTGTAATCGGGTGTACATGTACTTCTTTATGTGGTTAGTTAATATGACCTGGTGGACATAGAACCTGACAGAAAATGATGGGTTTAGAGATTTCTCTTATACTCCAATGTGCAAGCTCTGTGTCTACTGGAAAGCAGATTATTAACATTTTAGTTAGAGGACACTAAACTAATGTCTTCTAATCAAAATGTGTGACAGATTTCATTTGAAATTGAAGTTTTCTTTAAAATTCTATCACTTTTCTAACTCTCCTTGTAACTTCCAAAAATAATTTTTTTGATAAATTAGCACTTTGTGTAGGCCCAGCTTAACTGCAAATTAGCATTTTCTGAACTGGCTGACATTATCTTCTGAAAACCTTACTGACTGTTTGCACATGGTTTTGAATTTGAAGCAGTTTTTGTTTCAAGGAAGGAAGGGATAAACCAGAAAACTCGATTTTTGCTCTCCCAATACTCTGGGGCTTGGTTCGCTGGTCATCAATCTGAACTACCATCCCTTTGTTTGTGACTGTCTGACTAGCTCGAATCGTACAACCCACAAATGGAAGCCATTTCAATACTACATCCAATTCACTTGTCCAGTATGATCATAAACATCATTACCTCAAACTGATCATCATATGGGAAGTACAGATCTATTAGTTACTTTGGCCTGTCCAATTAATGAATCCAGTCAATGAACCAGATGTGAGTTAACCCTTGCTAGGTGGAATTAAATCTAAAGACATACTTACATAAATCTGAAATTCTTCCCAGACCAAACAGTCTCAAACTTGACAATAGTTTATCTTCTAGTTGTCATTATGGTGGCACTTCTGCTCCATGTCTAATTTATCCTAATAGGCAATATTCCTATTGGATTGCATCTCAAAGAATACCAGTAAGCTTGAAAGGCTTGGCTAATTGCAACTTATTTAAGCTGAATACTGCTGGAGAACATGTACTCTTTATCTGTTCATTTATAGCAGCATTTATAGCTTTTGTGGAACCTGATATGAAGAGTCCATTAAATATATCTTGTCATAATCTAAGGATTTGGAATGGTTAGGTTCAATTTATTCTTCAGTGGCTTCATTTTCTTTTCAAACTTCCTGTTTCCTATTTTGAATACTGTATCAATTGTGATTCTCCCATTTCATCCTGTTCTCATGTTTCCTTGCATCACTGTATAAACTTTGATTTTTCTATGGGTTACATTCAGCCTTAGTAATCCATTTCTCTGTGTGTAGCTGTGAGTTTCATTTTATCTTGCTTTTCGTATAATGATGTTAATGTCTTACATTTCTTCAGTATTTGTCAATCCATTTTACTATTTCTGGGGTCTGTTTTCCATATTTAAGTTTCTACAAGTGCCTTCTTTTGAAAAAATATTAAATCTTAATGATTTCAAATCACTAAATCGTGGGCCAACATCTGCCTTCAGGCCATTAACCAGTTCGTACTATCCCTACACTGCAGATGGAGGTGAAAAGACCCATCGACTCTGCACTAACCCTCAGAGCGTCCCACCCGGACCCTGACACCACCCCTCCAACTGGACCCTATCCCCTACACTTCCCATTCAACCTGCATATCCATAGACACTACAGGACAATTTAGCATGACCAATCCACCTAACCTGCACATCTTTGGATGTACTGTAAATTGGATGTAAGTTTGCTTGCTGAGCTGGAAGGTTCATTTTCAGACGTTTCATCATCATACTAGGTAACATCAGTGAGCCTCCAGTGAAACACAGGTGTTAGTGACCCGCTCTCTATTTGTGCTTAGGTTTCCTTAGGTTACCCAAGGAAACCTAAACACAAACAGAAAGAGGGTCACTAACACCAGGGCTAACTGGAGGCTCACTGATGTTACCTAGTATGATGATGAAACGTCTGAAAATGAACCCTGCAGCTCAGCAAGCAAACTTACTTACATAACCTCAACCTGAGCTACAAACCTTCTCAAAACACTACTGTAAAATGGGGTGGCATGGTGGCACAGTGGTTAACCCTGCTGCCTCATAGTGTCAGGAACCTGGGCTCAATTCCAGTTCTGAGGGTCACAAAGTTCCAAACTCAGTGTAACCTTAATTTCAGCTGTTTGCTTTAGAAATTGTACTGGGAAATCTGTTTGTGTTTTCTGCCTCATGTTCTGGATAATGTTACTGTCCTAACCATATCTCCTCTTCCTCCTCTCCTGCCCCATAATTTTCTGTAACCGCCCTTAGCATCTGCTTTCTTTGTGCTGACAGATACCAACGAACACCTTGTGCTTATCACTCATTTCTTTGTGGATTTCAGATCTGCAGCAGACAGTCTTTGTTCTCAGAGTCTGAGTTGAGTTAAACAAGGATCGTTACCTAATCTGTAGTGAATTATAGATCGCTTAATCACAGGAATGGAGTGGAGGTGCAGTATCTTAGGCTTGGTTTTGTATAACAAAGCAGGAGTAGTGAGTCATGATTTTAAGAGAAAAACACTGAGAAGCAATGCCATAACCTGA
The DNA here is from genome assembly GCF_020745735.1 of Hemiscyllium ocellatum. Lineage (NCBI taxonomy): Eukaryota > Metazoa > Chordata > Chondrichthyes > Orectolobiformes > Hemiscylliidae > Hemiscyllium > Hemiscyllium ocellatum. Next base: position 94,167,677 of record NC_083410.1, read on the forward strand.
TTGGTGTTGGAACTGATAAAGCTGAAAAAAGGCGTTCAAGATAAACGGGTTGGACTAGAAATAAGCTAATTTCAGTATGATCGGAAAGGACTGAGTACAGATCGCTTGATGTTCTATTTACTTTTCCAAACTGTAAGCCAGTCATGGGTGATATTTGTCTGAGATGTTGAGGTGCAGATTTCAGAAAGATTTTGACTTGAGAAATCCAGATGTCCATGGATCAGTAGATTAGAGTAAAAGTTATAATTTAGACACATGCAGTGGAATAATACTGAAGAATGGAAGTTATAAAAATTTGTAGAAAGAAAGGGGAAACCTGGCTACTATGTTATATGCATGACAAGCAATTAACATAAATTTCTGAATGAATTCTCCGAGCATTCAAGTGAAGGGATAATCAAGAGTTTGGGTAAGGGGTGGTGGCCATTAAGCCACAGGGTGCCATCTTCTACAAAATGTAGAAGTGGGGCATGTGCAATGTGCTGATTCGATCTGCTGGATAACGTCATATCCTGGATTGCCATTGAATATTAAGTTGCAGGGGATTGGACTAGAGGCACAGATGTGTGTGAAGAAGAAATGGTTGTATAAACCAAACTGGAACCTGAGCTTTTTAATTAGGAACCTGAATATAAAAGGAATTTAAAGATTTCAAGTGATTTTGGTTAAGGCATAGTAGTTTTGGTAGTTCGTTCATTTCTGGTATTCAGTTGCAGTATCCACTATAGGAAGTGTAACCTGAAGATTTATTACATTGGTGCTCAGGAAGTTACATTTAAGTTACAAAGTGAGGTTTGAAGCATTGTCTCTTTTATTTGTAGAAGAGAAGTTTGGGGATGGTGAGAGTAGTGGGTTTCAAAATTTATAGAAGTTGTGGCGAATGTAAGCAGTTGAAAGATTGCTTCCACTGGTTGGTGTAATTATTAAAAGTATAAAGGGCAAATTAGGAATATTTTTACTGATTTGACATGAACTATTTAATCAGAAGATATTACATCTGCTAAAGCAGGATTGGATAAGAGTTTAAAGAATACAGAAGGTGAATGGTGTTTGTGTTAATACTGCTCTGTGTTGTAATCATACTTCTATCTGTAAGGCTTTGCATTCTTTGCTGAAGACCTTTTCTATAGTTGCTGTGTCATTCAGTATCAATAAACAGCTATTCCACTTGGCTATAGTTCTTGGCCATTATCTGACATCATCCGTGATTTTGGATTTTAGTGATGTCAATATTCTCATTAGAGACATGCCTCTAATTCTGCTGTTTGTTTTCATATTTATTCGAGACAGTAGGGCCTGATCATATTTTGTTTTTAAAAAAAGTTGAATTGTTGCTAAATTCCAGCTGGGTCACGACAGCTTTTAAGGATTGGTGACCTATTGTCCTCTCCCAATTTGAGACAATCTGTAACCCTATTCCCAGTTTGTCACCTGTCCTAGAATTTGAAACCTTCCATTTTATTGCATCACTCTAATTGTATCTGATCATCTTTCCTTCCTAATTAATCCAATCATTGGAACTAGGGGGTAATAGTGGGAGATGTAGGAAGAGCGGTGATAAGATTGGAAGTGGGAGAGATAGAAACTCATGGTGTGATAGGAGAGACCGAAGAGGAGGATGTATATGAAAAACATTGAGGTTGCTGGAAGAGAAAGGAATTTGCACTCAAAATCAAGCAAATGAAAGACATACAAAAATGGAGTGGAAGGTGCTATGGATGGGAGGGAGAGACGTTTTGGAGAAGTTGAGAGTTTGATTTTTATCTTAAGCTCGTTCTGAGTGCAGGTGACTTGGGATGTTGAAACAGTATTTTTTTAATCCTGAGCTCAGATTTTGACCCTGAAATTGGTCAAGTCATCTTGGTTTGCCCCACAGAATATAATGACAATATTTCAGTCTTGCTTTCTACTCCTTGGGAAAATTTTGTTATTATCAATTATCCGTATCCGTGGTTCTGCTCTTTCCCCTAGCCATCTCTGCCCCCAAATGACATCTCCACTGTACTCCTTTATTTCTAGGACTAGCCAGCTTGGATGAAATAGAGTTCAGTGCAGTTTGATGCTTCTAGCTCTCATGATCCCATGCAGTACAGCCCCCTCCCTCAGTATTTGGATGAATTGGTTTTCTCCATTTTTGCCATGACCCAGACACCACCTCTAATCCCATGTGTATTATAAAATGAAAGGCTCCTGTATTGAGTAGCAATTTTTACTTCGACAATTTCCAGTAAAAAAGAATCCAAACATCTTTCCCTGATATTCAGTGGCATACCATTGCTGAACCAGCAATATCCTAGTAGTTACCATTTGCCAGAAACTGAACTTAACCAGCCATATTATAAGTACAGCGCAGCAGGTCAGGTAGCATCCAAGAAGCAGGAGTGTCGACATTTCGGGTATGAGCCCTTCTTCAGGAATGAGGAGAATGTGCCAAGCAGGCTAAGATAAAAGGTAGGGAGGAGGGACTTGGGGGAGGGATGTTGGAAATGCGATAGGTAGGAGGTCAAGGTGAGGGTGATAGGCCGGAGTGGGGGTGGGGGCGGAGAGGTCAGGAAGAAGATTGCAGGTTAGGAAGGTGGTGCTGAGTTCGAGGGTTGGGACTGAGACAAGGTGGGGGGAGAGGAAATGAGGAAACTGGAGAAATCTGAGTTCATCCCTTGTGGTTGGAGGGTTCCTAGGCGGAAGATGAGGCGCTCTTCCTCCAGCCATCGTGTTGCTATGGTCTGGCGATGAAGGAGTCCAAGGACCTGCATGTCCTTGGTGGAATGGGAGGGGGAGTTGAAATGTTGAGCCATGGGGTGGTTGGGTTGGTTGGTCCGGGTGTCCCAGAGGTGTTCTCTGAAACGTTCCGCAAATAGGCGGCCTGTCTCCCCAATTATAGAGGAGGCCACATCGGCTGCAGCGGATGCAGTAAATGATGTGTGTGGAGGTGCAGGTGAATTTGTGGCGGATATGGAAGGATCCCTTGGGGCCTTGGAGGGAAGTAAGGGGGGAGGTGAGGGCGCAAGCTTTTTGCATTTCTTGCGGTTGCAGGGGAAGCTGCTGGGAGTGGAGGTTGGGTTGGTGGGGGGTGTGGACCTGACGAGGGAGACATGGAGGGAGTAGTCTTTTCGGAACGCTGATATGGGAGGGGAGGGAAATATATCCCTGGTGGTGGGGTCCGTTTGGAGGTGGCGGAAATGACGATGGATGATACAATGTATGTGGAGGTTGGTGGGATGGTAGGTGAGGACCAGTGGGTTTCTGTCCTGGTGGTGATTGGAGGGGTGGGGCTCAAGGGCGGTGGAGCAGGAAGTGGAGGAGTTGCGGTGAAGGGCATCGTCAATCACGTCTGGGGGGAAATTGTGGTCTTTGAAGAAGGAGGCCATCTGGGTTGTTCGGTATTGGAATTGGTCCTCCTGGGAGCAGATGTGGCGGAGACGAAGGAAGTGGGAGTATGGGATGGCGTTTTAACAGGGGGCAGGATGGGAGGAGGTGTAGTCTAGGTAGCTGTGGGAGTCGGTCAGTTTATAGTAAATGTCCGCGTTGATTCGGTTGCCTGAGATAGAAATGGAGACGTCTAGAAAAGGGAGGGAGGAGTCTGAGACGGTCCAGGTAAATTTGAGGTCGGAATGGAAGGTGTTGGTAAAGTGGGTGCAGTTCCAACAGCATAGGTTTGCCCCAAGACACAGCAGCCAGCTTGATTGGCACCTTAACACCTTCAACATTTTACGGTGCATCGTAATGACTCGCCCAAGGCTCCTTTGGCAGCACCTTCCAAACACACAGATTCTAAAACCAAGGGGAGCAAAGGTTACAGATACATGGGAACATTACTACCACCTAGACCCCTTCCAAGTCTCTCTCATCATCCTGACTTGGAAAGATAGCACTGCTTCATTGTCCTGTAATTCCCTCCCAAGAGGACAGTAGATGTTCCTACATAACATAAACTACAGTGGTTCAAGGAGGCAGGTCATCATTTTTTCTTTTTCAAGTCAGTGAATAACACCTGAATAATTCACTGTGCTGCATGTTTTAACAAAAAAATCCTTTATTTTATACTGGTTGCTTGGTCTAATGCTCTACAATGCTACACAGTATTAACAATCCTTGGAACAGTAGAACCATAGCAGTTTACAGTGCACAAGGAAAAAGATGATCTATCATGTCTGTACTAGTTTTTTTTTACTTGAACCGAACCACACTATTACCCTAAACCCCTGATTTTTTAACAAGTTCTTTATTTTTACTTAAAATATGCAACGGAGTTCAACCACTCTATGATCAAATATTTATTCATTCCAAGCTTTCCATTTAAATACATTACCTATGTATGCATTTGACATGCATATTACATGTCAATTGAGCCTTGGGTCTCCAAGCATGTTTCTTAAACAAAATTTCACAGTTGGAGGAGATGTTTCTTTATAAATTTGCTCCAAGTGTTGGTTTTAAAGTGATAGCACATCATTATAGAAAACATTGTATATTCTTGGATGCAATTCTTTTTATTTTACCTCATGCGCTGTGTTCTATATGTTATGCAAATTTTTTATCCAATCCATAGTGAAATAATGAATGACATTGGGTTTTTTTTTTGTAAAATTTATAATAAATACAAACTGATCTATGAAGGAGAACTTGTTATTGGAATTTCACCTAGATTTGTTCTGGGATCTTTTCTGACTGCTGATGTTGAATTTATTGGTGATGCAAAGCTACTTCCATTTAGGAATGGACCAGTAGGGCATGAATTGTTGTTCAGTGTCTTGGACTAAGAACTTGAGATATGGGAGATGGATTTTCATTGCATAAGTGAATAGTATTTTTTGCATTGTAAATGAAAAAGGTGCTTTTTTAAGGTGGACTGGTGTGTCTGTGATGAACGCCAGTCCCCGTCAAAAGTGCTCTCACACCCCCAACTTATTCTCAAAAAGAGGTGGAACTTGTGTGATTTAGCTATTCCTGCTTTTTGATAAACCCCTAAAAATGAAAATGCTAAAATCAAGGAAATCAAATTAAATGTTCCACTAATTTGAAATACTTAATCTTGCTAAGTTACAAATGCTTCTTACTTGAAACATCAACACTATTAAAACATCAAGGAAGGATGACATGACACGACATTTTGTTGGTATAAACTTGTAGAGAAGATTTGGCAGTGATCTCTGACCTAGTAAACATGAAGTAGTTACCAGGCATAATGGATATTACGCTGCATTTGAAGGACATTAGATTATGTATCAGAAGAGCTTCAAGTGTAATGGTGATCAGTGAACACATCTGGAATTTAATGTGCAATTTCAAAATTGATTTGGATCCATTTATGGGAATAGCCAGGAATGATTCTGGAGGTTGGGAAACTAAGTTAAGATAGTGATTAATCTTCATTGCAGAAATGAATGCTGACTTAAAAAAAAACTGATTTAAATGTATAGTAAAAGGTACATTTTTGGAAGCTGTTTAACTTTGAGAGCAAACACAGGATCAGAGGATGCAAGGACCCAATTTACAAGTCTCAAAAATTAGAAAAGTAATCTTTCTGTTTTGGGTTTGAACGAGCTTCGAGTGAAGATGATTTATTCATGGTCAGATAATGTTTGAGATAGGAAGCTAAATTAATGCCTATCAAATTATTTGGCATTTAACAATGGTAATCATTTTTTCCAATTAAAGGAGTTTGCTATTCTTGAATTCTAAATGGTGGCATTTGTATAGAGTAAAGTGTGTTTGGTGAATTGAGTTTTTTTGAATAAATTGTTAACTGATATTGAATTATGTTAATATGTGTTGTCTTGGTTCATTTATTAAGATTGGCCATCCAGACTGGTGGATTTTAAAGGAAGTTTATGCCTGGTACAATATGGAGAGAAGGCTGAAAATTTGGAGCCAGGTCATCAAATTTTTCATGAATAAGTAATTAAATAGTTTGGTGGAATATGACTTCCACTGATGGTGATATAGTTGCTTGTGCATGGTACAGCAGCTGGTCTGAATCAAATTGACACAATTCTCCACATTGGGGTATAACTATCTAATTTCCTTGCAAGGAGATTAGCTAAGATTCTTGGGTGGGTGAGGATAAAAGAGTAAAATTGACTGTTTGCTAGGCCTAATCAGCTATAGATGCACAGTGAGGAGGAAGAAATTTTAAAAGAAATGCAAGGTGAAAGGATGCTAGCAGATGTCAAAAACATGTAGACAATTTGAGAAGCGTACATTATGGTATCTTTAGTATAAAAATGGAAAGATGTTTTTCCTTTCGAGAGATGTTTTAGTCTGTTTGGGAAACTCATTATACTTTTCTAGAAAAAAGACATTGAACCAACTAATGGAAAATCTTTGGTATTAGACTTGGAAGAGTGGCATTACTTTCATTTGAGTGAAAAGAAGTTCATGGATTTAAGCCCCACTCCAGATAATTGAGCAAATGATCTGGGATGACAGTTCATAACATGCAGTTCTGAGAGACCTCTGCACTCTGAAGGTGCTGTCCTTTGACTGAGTTGCTAAAACTCTAGTTCCTCAGCTAGACGGAAAATATCCCTTGAAACTATTCAAGAAAGGGCACAACAGTCTTGCCTGTATTCTGGCTGACAACACAAAACATTAATTAGCCCTTTATTTCATTGCTATACTTGAAAATTTGATTTAAAGTTGTATGCTACCATGTGAACTACATCTGACAAATCAAAAGTACTCAATTAGCTTTAAGCACTATTCAATGTCTCAGTCTCAGTAGTGAAATAAATGTTTCTTTTTTTTCTTGTAAACAAGAAATGAAAAGAGCATGGCAAAATCAAGAGCATAGAGTCATAGAGATGTACAGCATGGAAACAGACCCTTCGGTCCAACCCGTCCATGCCGACCAGATATCCCAACCCAATCTAGTCCCACCTGCCAGCACCCGGCCCATATCGCTCCAAACCCTTCCTATTCATATACACATCTAAATGCCTCTTAAATGTGCAATTGTACCAGCCTCCACACATTCTCTGGCAGCTCATTCCATACACGTACCACCCTCTGCGTTAAAAAGTTGTCCCTTAGGTCTTTTTTTATATCTTTCCCCTCTCACCCTAAACCTATGCCCTCTAGTTCTGGACTCCCCGACCCCAGGGAAAAGACCTTGCCTATTTATCCTATCCATACCTCTCATAATTTTGTAAACCTCCATAAGGTCACCCCTCAGCCTCCGACACTCTAGGGAAAACAGACCCAGCCTGTTCAGCCTCTCCCTATAGCTCAGCCTCAACCCTAGCAACATCCTTGTAAATCTTTTCTGAACCCTTTCAAGTTTCACAACATCTTTCCGATGGGAAGGAGACCAGAAGTGCACGCAATATTCCAACAGTGGCCTAACCAATGTCCTGTACAGCCGCAACATGACCTCCCAACTCCTGTACTCAATACTCTGACCAATAAAGGAAAGCATACCAAACGCCGCCTTCACTATCCTATCTACCTGCGACTCCACTTTCAAGGAGCAATGAACCTGCACTCCAAGGTCTCTTTGTTCAGCAACACTCCCTGGGACCTTACCATTAAGTGTATAAGATTTGCTTTCCCGAAATGCAGCACCTCGCATTTAGCTGAATTAAACTCCATCTGCCACTTCTCAGCCCATTGGCCCATCTGATCAAGATCCTGTTGCAGTCGGAGGTAACCCTCTTCGCTGTCCACTACACCTCCAATTTTAGTGTCCTTTGCAAACTTACTAACTGTATCTCTTATGCTTGCATTCAAATCATTTATGTAAATGACAAAAAGTAGAGGGCCCAGCACCGATCCTTGTGGCACTCCACTGATCACAGGTCTTCAGTCTGAAAAACAACCCTCCACCACCACCCTCTGTCTTCTACCTTTGAGCCAGTTCAGTATCCAAATGGCTAGTTCTCCCTGTATTCCATGAGATCTAATCTTGCTAATCAGTCTCCCATGGGGAACCTTGTCGAACGCCTTACTGAAGTCCATATAGATCACATCTACTGCCCTGCCCTCATCAATCTTCTTTGTTACTTCATCAAAAAACTCAAATCAAGTTTGTGAGACATGATTTCCCATACACAAAGCCATGTTGATTATCCTGAATCAGTCCTTGCCTTTCCAAATACATGGATTCCCTCCAACAACTTGCCCACCACCGAGGTCAGGCTCACTGGTCGATAGTTCCCTGGCTTGTCCTTACCACCCTTCTTAAACAGAGGCGCCACATTTGCCAACCACCAGTCTTCCGGCACCTCACCTGTGACTATCGATGATACAAATATCTCAGCAAGAGACCCAGCAATCACTTCTCTAGCTTTCCACACAGTTCTCAGGTACACCTGATCAGGTCCTGGGGATTTATCCATCTTTAACCATTTCAATACATCCAGCACTTCCTCCTCTGTAATCTGGACATTTTGCAAGATGTCACCATCTATTTCCCTACAGTCTATATCTTCTATATCCTTTTCCAAGTAAATACTAATGCAAAATATTCATTTAGTATCCCCCCCATTTTCTGTGGCTCCACACAAAGGCCGCCTTGCTGATCTTTGAGGGGCCCTATTCTCTCCCTAGTTACCCTTTTGTCCTTAATATATTTGTAAAAACCCTTTGGATTCTCCTTAATTGTATTTGCCAAAGCCATCTCATGTCCCCTTTTTGCCCTCCGGATTTCCCTCTTAAGTATACCCCTACATTCTTTATACTCTTCTAAGGATTCACTCGATCTATCCTGTCTGTACCTAACATATGCTTCCTTCTTTTTCTTAACCAAACCCTCAATTTCTTTAGTCATCCAGCATTCCCTATACCTACCAGCCTTCCCTTTCACCCTGACAGGAATATACTTTCTCTGGATTCTTGTTATCTCATTTCTGAAGGCTTCCCATTTTCCAGCCATCCCTTTTACCTGCAAACATCTGGCTCCAATCAGCTTTTGAAAGTTCTTGCCTAATACTGTCAAAATTGGCCTTTGTCCAATTTTTAGATCTGTTCTATCCTTTTCCATCACTATTTAAAAACGAATAGAATTATGGTTGCTGGCTCCAAAGTGCTCCCCCACTGACACCTCAGTCACCTGCCCTGCCTTATTTCCCAAGAGTAGGTCAAGTTTTGCACCTTCTCTCGTAGGTACATCCACATACTGAATCAGAAAATTGTCTTTTACACCCTAAAGAAATTCCTCTCCATCTAAACATTTAGCACTATGGCAGTCCCAGTCGATGTTTGGAAAGTTAAAATCCCCTCCCAGAACCACCATGTTATTCTGACAGATAGCTGAGCTCTCCTTACAAGTTTTTCTCTCAATTTCCCTCTGACTATTTGGGGGGAGGGGTCTATAATACAATCCTAATAGGTGATTATCCCTTTCTTATTTCTCAGTTCCACCCAAATAACTTCCCTCGATGTATTTCCAGGAATATTCTCCCTCAGCACAGCTGTAATGCTATCCCTTATCAAAAATGCCACTCCCCCTCCTCTTTTGCCTCCCTTTCTATCCTTCCTGTAGTATTTGAATCCTGGAACATTAAGCTGCCAGTCCTGCCCATCCCTGAGCCATGTTTCTGTAATTGCTATGATATCCCAGTACCATGTTCCTAACCATGTCTTGAGTTCATCTGCCTTCTCTGTTAGACCCCTTGCATTGAAATAAATGCAGTTTAATTTATTAGTCCTACCTTGTCCCTGCCTGCCCTGACTGTTTGACTCTCATCTGTTTTCAGCTGGACCCGTCTCAGATCGATCTCTTTCCTCACTATCTCCCTGGGTCCCACTGCCCCCACCTTACTAGTTTAAATCCTCCCAAGCAGTTCTAGCAAATTTCTCTGCCAGTATATTAGTCCCCTTCCAATTTAGGTGCAATCCGTCCTCCTTGTACAGGTCGCTTCTACCCCAAAAGAGATTCCAATGATCCAAGAATGTGAATCCTTCTCCCATACACCAGCTCCTCAGCCATGCATATATCTGCTCTATGTTCCTATTCCTGCCCTCACTAGCTCATTCTGGGAGTAATCCAGATATTGCTACCCTTGAGGACCTCCTTTTTTAAATTTCTACCTAACTCTCTGTAATCTCCCTTCAGAGTCTCAACCTTTTCCCTTCCAATGTCGTTGGTTCCAATGTGGACAATGACCTCCTGCTGGCCCCTCTCCCCCGTGAGAACACTTTGCGACATCTCTGAGACATCCTTGACCCTGGCACCAGGGAAACAAACACCATTCTGCTTTTTCTCTGATGGCCACAGAAACATCTGTCTGTACCTCTGACTACAGAGTCCCTTAACACAATTGATCTCTTGGAAGCCGACGTACCCCTCGTTGCATTTGAGCCAGTCTCAATACCAAAAACTTGGCTGTTTGTGCTACGTTCCCCTGGGAATCCATCACCCCCTACATTTTCTAAAACAGCATACCTGTTTTAAATGGGTATGTCCACAAAAGGTGGGTCCTGCTGTAGCTGCCTAACTCTCTTCCCTTCCTGGAATTAACCCATCTATGTGACTGTATCTAAGACTCCCCCCCCCCCCCCCCCCCCCCCCCGCCCCTTCTATAACTGCCATCCATCACATACTGTTGCTGTTGCAAATTCCTCATCGCTTCTATCCACTTATCCACCGATCCACTTAATCTGATAAGATTCGCATCCAACAGCATTTATGGCAGATATAATCCACAGTAACCCTTAAACTCCCACATCTGACAAGAAATACATATCACTGTCAAGGCCATTTTTGCTCCTTCACAATCTATGGGCCCAGAAAATAACACCGTCTTATTCCTCTACAAACACCGCCCCAGGTTAAATTAATAGCTATGGCTTATAGTTTAAGTTTAATCAAGAGATTTATCTCCAAAAACATATAATCAAGAAAGAATCCACTGTACCCACTACTGCAGCCTTTCTCTTGGACAGACTTAAAACAACAATTAACTTATCTGATTCTGTGCTGTGAACTTCGCCCAACAGTTCCTCCAAGATTAGTTATGAATTTCACTTTGTTAATTTTCCCAGATGCACTCCAATGTTCAGCGATGCACGAATTCAAACAGCAGAGGCAGTAACTGTGCAGGTTTTTTTTTCTCTCTCTCTCTCTCTCTTTTGCACTGTCCTCACCATGTGCTTCCTTTGTCTGCCCTTCTCCCTTTTAAACTGCTGTTTTTTTTGACTTTTTTTTCCAAAGTTCGAAAACAATGCAACAGCATATAAAACAGCAATTGCTGCTCCTGGAATTTGAGGAAATCACCTTCAACACCTAAAATACCTCAAAAAAAAGGTGCAGCTCTTACAGCCAGAAATTTTTCCTGTCCTCCACCTTGGATTACCCAGAATACATAAGTCCAGTAGTGAGAGACAAATGTATCAACTGATGTGGTTGATGTACGAAATATTCAAATTTGAAACTAAACCATTTGAAACTTGCAGTTAATTTAAAACAAGTTCGAGGAATACAAAGCATGTAAAAGCTTTGCAAGATTAGGCAGGCCAAGACAGGGTTGTGATGAATTCGAGCAAAACAAAGTCTGTTAAATAATCTTCCTAGTAAGACGGTTGAGGTAGTGCTAAACTGGTCTACTGTAATGTGTATGTGAAACTTCTATTAGGGTTGTATTAAAATACTTCAGTTTCCTACAATCCTGAATGATAGGGTTGTAACACCATCACCAGGGTTTGGAGTGGACAAAAAAGAAGTTCATGCTTTTGAAAACTTTATCAAATTCAGAAGTAAGAAAAAAATCTTGCAGGTGGTTAGAGAGAGAGAAATGTGACTCCCTTTCTCAAAGAGAGACCAAAGCAAGCAAGGAAATTACAAACCATTTGGTTTAGTGTGAAATTCATTTGGTGTACATTACAGATTAGACTATAAAGCATTTGAGAAACAAGTTGAACAGGATTGGTCAACATTGATTTCTTAAGTGCAGCTATGCTTAAGCAACCTTGCAAAGTTATTTGAATTGACCAAGGATAGATTAGAGTAAAAAGTGAGGTCTGCAGATACTGGAGATCAGAGCTGAAAATGTGTTGCTGGTTAAAGCACAGCAGGTCAGGCAGCATCCCAGGAACAGGAAATTCGACGTTTCGGGCCAGAGCCCTCCTTCATTCCTGATGAAGGGCTCTGGCCCGAAACGTCGAATTTCCTGTTCCTGGGATGCTGCCTGACCTGCTGTGCTTTAACCAGCAACACATTTTCAGCAAGGATCGATTAGGGAAGTACAGTGGAAGTGGTTGCACAATTGTTTTTTGATTGTCATTGCAAGTGTTTCTACTCTCATCCAATGTAGGCAAACATGACAACCAATTTGCATCAAGGCCTCACAAGTAGTCGTATCCAAATTACCAAGTAACCAGTTTCATGCTAGTATAAGGATGGAATCACAAGGTGAACTCCACTTCTTGAGTGAGGTGGAATCTTTAATGTTAGCTGGAACAGGCTTTCAGTTTTAACCTTTTGCCCAAAAGATGACACCTTTGAATAAAAGTGTTTGCTCACTACTCACTACTGCATTGAAATGTTGATATAAATTTGTGTTGTTGATGACTGCGGTGAGATTTGAACCCATGACCTTTGTAAGGGTATGAGTACTACTCACTAAACAAAGTTGACATTTCGCAGATAATTAGAATTAATTTTGGGGGAAGACAAGCAATTGCTTGCAAGTTCAACAATTTTTTTGAAGTATGCTAGATATCTCAGTAAAATATCAATTTAGATTTTGTTTTGAACTGTCATTCATGAGATTTTATGTTTACCAAATTTGAGCACGACTACACCAGCCAATATGCTGCAGTAAACCTGTGGTAGATGCCAGGAACTGAACTCCCAGTTCAAGGCTACATGTGAGCAACAAGCTTAAAAAAGAAGCATCTATTTACTTTGTGGTTTCCAGCTGCTGCCTGCTGAATCATTGTGCTGGGGAATGGAAACCTTGGCACAAATTTTAAAGTAAAGAAAAACTGGAGCTACATAGCAGAATATGATGGGTTTCAGTCACTCTGGGTAGTTTACGTATCATAGATTCAGTCATAGAGATATACAGCACGGAATCTGGAACATTAACTTCTATTTAAGTCAGTTTTACAATTTGTCAAAATCAGTGTGGACTGTTGGAGGCCTTCATTTGACTTGCCTTCTACATTTTAGTATGTAAGAAAAAAAATCAAGATTGCATCAAGCAAATTTTCACCCCATCACTTTAAAATCCAGGCAGTTGAAGTTTGTGGGTGAGGAGCAATGTAACTTTGACCCTGTGTTGGAGACCTGCTTTATTGACAGCATGGGGTTTATACTAGTGTTGCTGAGTATGTGGTAGGAGCAGTGGTCTTATGTTTATCTGATGGTGTGGCAAGTTTATCTTGAGCTTTGAACACTGGGAAATATTCGCTTTCCTTAACCATGTGACTTCTCAGATTTGGGAGACCAGGGGTGGAGTGTTACTGCCAACATGACAGTGCTGCAGGAGTGATTCAACTGCAATTCTTGATTAATGAGGTAAGTTATTTGGAGTTTTGTTTGAGGGATTTGGATAATTTGGAAAAGTTGTGAATGTTTCACATTTATTTGAAAGCTTATGAGAGTTTGAGATGTATTGCAGCAGATCCATTTTTTAATTGACATTTGTATCTGTCTTATTGTGTAATTTGAGTAAATAAATCTCAACTAACCAAAATGGTTATCTTTAGCATGTTAAGTATTGTTTTTAAAAAGCTGTTGTATGAATGCAAGAAATTGTTATAACTTTCCTGAAGTTTTAGCAATGTAGTGTGGATGGTAAGTTGATGGGTCAAAAATTATATTTGCTGTACTGAGTTGAATTGAAATTTTCTGTTTGCTTGTAAATGACCTGAACTGTAGATACAAGCACAGGCTGGGCCTGAAAATTTCCAAATTCATGGCCTACAAATTGTATTTAAAATTTGGCAAAATTGTTTCCTTTAAAGTTCTGGTTCATACATGACAATCTTGCTACCTCGGCATTTGCCAGTCTCAATTACGAATAAATAAACACAGACCTGCTGATCAGGAAATGTGAAACAAAAGCAGAGCATACTGAAGAAACATAGGTCTTGTCGCATCTGTGTAGAGAAAAACAAGGCTAGGATTTTGAGTCCAGTGACCCTTTGTCAGTACTGACAGTAGCTGTCAAAAAGTCGTATTTATGCAAATGATGGGGTGATATGAATAGAAGGCATGAAGATGGATGCTAAAGGAAGGGAGAAAGAGAAAAGGGGATAGGCAAGCAGAACTGATAGAGAGAGAGAAATGCTAGGTAGGATGCTGCCGAGGAGTGTAAATAGCTGAAAATGGATTGGTTGTTCAGTGACCCTGGTCTTTGCTTTCCACCCCATCAGCCTCCATACCCAAAAGATCATAAGCTGCCATGTCTGCTGACTCCAGTGGCCTGTCACTACCAGACATAATTGCTTCCCCTCCCTAGTCAGTGTTCCACAGGGACAGTTCCTGCACTCCTCCTCCACTGAACACCCTATATCCCAATGGCAATTTTTCATGCAATTGTAGAAGGTTCAACAGTTGCCTGTTTACCACCACTTTGCACACCTAAGATGCCAGACATCATCTAAGTGAAGCAGAAATTTACCTGCATTATATTGAATCTTGTCTGTTGTATTCACTGCTCAAATGTGCATTCCTGTACATTGGGGATATGCCATGCAGACTCGGTAACCTCTTTGTCGAACACATTCAGTCTGTAAAAATGACTGAGCTCCTGGTTGCCTGCCATTTCAACGTACCACTATTTCTGTACCAACATTTTTGTCTCAGGCAAAGCTCATTGCAAGCTGGAGGAAAAAAGCAATACATCTTCTGCTTAATCTAATCTTTAGGACTTGACATTCACATTCAGAAATTGTAAAAGTTAATGCCATGCTCCATCTGTTACCTACCACCATGTCCCCAGGTGTCCTGACAATGAGATCAGTACTCAGATTTTTACCATGGCTTCAAAAGTGTCAGAAATTTATATTAAAACCTATTGAATGCTTTCAGGCCACCATATTTACTAAAAATGGCAGTCTTAGCTTGAAAACTAATTCTTTTAAAAACTGCTTGTATCATTTCTTTCCCAAACAATCCATCTTTGGCTCATCCTTATTCTTATCTCTTTTTTTTTGTGAGAGACGGTATTTATTTGATTCCTCAAAGCAAAACTTAAGAATCTCTGGTTATGCTACCTAAAATCTGTTCCTGAGAGCTGCACTCATCTAATAACTAATCAGCTTTCCCAACAGAATCGGGAAGTAAGTGGTCCAAAATTCAGGCACAATGCCTCACCTTGATGATCATTATAAAGCTGCATGAAAATAAAGTTTTTGAAGAATCATATTGTCCAGGACTTTAGGAAGAACTCCCTTCTTTATCTTTGAAATAGCATTGTAGGGTTTTTAAAAACTCTGCCTGAAAAGACTCATTTTGTCTTGAATCAAAATAGCATCTGGAAGGTGGAAACTCTGACCTGCAATACTGCTTTGATTATCAATCTAGATTTTTGTTTACTCACATCTCTGGAGTGGAAGTTGAACATTCTACTTTTTGACTAGAGTTGAAGGTGCTGCAACCAAGCCATGGGATGCTGACACTGTCAAAGGTACGAGGGCAGTAAACCAGTACAGCACTTCCACTAACACATCAATAAAGATGCCCTGTTGGATTAATTGTAGAATGATATTGGCAGACACAAATGAAGTCGTGGTGATAAGTGCTTGTTGGGCATTCTTCCTAAACTCAACTGGCTTATCAGTCTTTTGAGATAATACCTTCACTTTAGCGTGTGAGTGTATATATTTAACTACCTTCGGCATTAAATCGAACAAATCAAACAGTATGTAGCTGCCAAAAATGTAAGGGTTCTTGTCATGCATGTAGCAGATCTTTTTGACCTATCAGGTGATTTCACCACACAAAAATTTTCTTTGAGAATTAGTCAAGCAGAAATGCAAAACCACATTCTGGGCAACTTCTGAGTACTTGCTCCAGACTGAGTCAGCTTGGACATGGTATGTCCGACTGAGTTGAAGTTTGCTTTATGCATTACTTTGCATGCATTGATTTTATCCTGAAATCTACAAAATATGTAAATAAGGAATTCATTGGAGGAAATAGCCCTCATCAGCGTTCTATAGAATTAAAAAAAAATCCATTTCAGCACTTCAGGAAGTCACAAAATGCTTTATGCCCAATGAAATGCTTGCGAAATGTTGCCACAATTATAATGTAGGAAATCTAACAGCCAATTTGCAGTCACTAAAATAACGAGCACATAAAGTTGATGTGTTGTTTGAGGGATAAATATTGACCTGGATTTTTCAGTTGTCCAGCTTTTGTTTGAAGTAATGTGATGACTTTTTTTTTGTTACATCCACTTGACAGGACTGATGGGGCTTTGATTTAAGAATATGAAAAATAGATACAGACCATACAACCCCTAACGCCATTCATTTTGGCTGATTTTTTTTACCTAAACACCGCTTTCTTATCTGCTGTGCATGTCCTCAATTTCTCCAATGTCTTCAGTCTGAAATATATACTCAATGTTGGAGCTTCCATTACTCTCAGGTATAAAATTCTGATGGTTCTCGATCATTTCAGTGAAGAAAATCCTGTTGTACATATATTAAACAGTGAATCCTTTATCCTGATATTGTGTTGAGTTTTCTGCATTCTCTGGCCAAGAAAAATTCTTTGCCTACCTTGTCAAGTCCTGTCAGAATCTTGTACATTTTAAGGAGGACCCCTCATTCTTCAAACTCAAGCAGCTACAGGCCCAACAGAGAGCATTCTGGTGCAACTTTACCATTCTTCCTTAGATATGAAGACTGAAGACTACAGTCTAGGTGTGGTCTCACTAAAACCTTACACAGTTGTAGCAAGACTTCATTATTCTTTATATTTCAATTCTCCCTGTAATAAAGGCAAACCTGTCATTTGATTTTCAAATTACTTTCTGTACTTGAGTGATAATTTTGCTTCTTATAGTGCACCCACGTATGTCTCAACATCAACATTTGCAAGTTTAAAATAATCACCTGCCACTTTGCCCACTTACTTCACCATTGTCTTCTCTCAGCATTAGGTTCCACCTAGTTTTGTAGCATCAGCAAACCTAGACGTAATAATCTTGGTATTTTCATCAAATAATTAATATACATTGTAAATATTTGAGGCCCCGGCAGTGAACTTTCAAAGCAGTCCACTAGTTACAGCCTGCTACCTTGAAAATCCCTATATTACCCCCTGCTAATTGTTTCCTGTGCATTAACAGTTCTTCTGTTTCATCAGAGATTGCCTCCAACACATTGAGCCCTTATTTTGGCAGGGTTCAGCACTTCCACAGTACTGCACCAGAGTGTCGACTTTGATTGTGTACTCATCTCTGGAGTGGTCTTTGTATTCATGACTTGCTGATTCCAGAGACTGTTGACTTAGCCACAGCAAAGACTCTAGCTAAGTTCTTTCTGACAGCCAAATCAGAAAGGGTGCTCATCAACAGTCTATTAACTCCAATAGGAAGTATTGCTTTAGTATTGCAGAATGCTAGAAAAAATGTTTAGGTCAATAAAATTAAAACATCACCTTCCTCCAGGTGACATCCTACAACTACTTTCTCCAAATTCATGTTTGCTTCCCATGTTAACTTGGAAAAGTTAGAGATGAAATGGATTTAAATAAGGATGTGTGGGTCAAGGGTGAAAAGCTTTTCTGTCTCAACATTATACCTTTTTACATGAATTGTATGTATGTTTGTTAAATTTGCTGAAGGCACAAGGATACATAGGAAAGTAAGTTGTGAAGAGGACATAAATTGTTTACAGATCGATTAAGTGAGTGATAAAAGATGGAATATACTGTGGGAAAATGTGAAATTATCCTATTTTGCAGAAGAAAAAAAATCAAAATATTGAGAGATTGCAGAACTCCGATATGCAGAGGGATCTGGGTGTCCTACTGTGCAAATTGCAGTCTATATAGTTCTTCATAGTTGAAATGCACCAGCCATTGCAGCATCCTGATGACGCTCCTCTGCATCCTCTCCACAGCAATCACATCCTTCTTGTAATGTGGTGACCAGAATTGTGCACAGTACTCCAGCTGTGGCCTAACTAATATCATATACACCTCCGTCATAACTTCACAGCTCTTGCCTTTACTGAACGAAGCATGGAATACCCATGTACTTCCTAAAACACCTTCTCCACCGGTCCTATTGCCTTCAAGGATTTAAGTACAAACACACCAAGGTAAAAACCAAAGTCAGGTCCACGTCCCCCCAACAACCTACCCTCCCTTCCTGGCACCTTCCCCTGCTACTGCAAAATTGCAAAACCTGTGCCTACACCACCTCCCTCCCCTCCATCCAAGGCCCCAAAGGAGCCTTCCACATCCATCAAAGTTTTACTTGCACATCCACCAATATAACTTATTGTATCTGTCACTCCTGATGCGGTCTCTACATTGGGGAGACTGGACGCCTCCTAGCAGAGTGCTTTAGGGAACATCTCCGGGACACCCGCATCAATCAACCCCACTGCCCTGTGGCCCAACAATTCAACTCCTCCTCTGCTGAGGACATGCAAGTCCTGGGCTGTTTCCACCGCCGTTCCCTCACCAGCCAATGCCTGGAGGAAGAACGCCTCATCTTCCACCTCAGAACACTTCAACCCCATGGCATCAATGTGGATTTCACTAGTTTCCTCATTTCCCTTTCTCCCCCTCCTCCCCCACCTCACCCCAGCTCCAGCCTTCCAGCTTAGCACTGCCCTCATTACCTGTCCTACCTGTCTGTCTTCCCTTCCATCTATCCACTCCATCCTCCTCTCTGACCTATCACCTTCATCCCCACCCCCATTCACCATTTACTCTTTGCTACCTTCCCTCGCCCTCCTCCCTGACTTATCACCTCCATCACCACCCCCGTTCACCTATTGTACACTATGCCACTTTCTCCCAACCTCCACCCCCCCTCTCATTTATCTCTCCACTCTGCAGGCACCCTGCCTCTATTCCTGATGAAGGGCTTTTGCCCAAAATGTCGATTTTCCTGCTCCTCGGATGCTGCCCGACCTGCTGTGCTTTTCCAGCACCACTCTAATTTACCAACACATCAAAGTCCCCCTCGTCCTCTATACACCCAGGGTCCTACTGTTTGTAGCCCCTTGCCTTGATAGTCCTCTCAAAATGCAGGACTTATCAATTTTCAGTATTAATCTCATATCTGCCACTGTTCTGTCCAACTGCCCAGCCTCTGTCCTTCTGTAGTCTAAAACTTTCCCTTTCACCAATTTTAGTGTTATCTGTGAATTTCAGTAAATTCTCACATCTGAATTATTAATGTACACTACAAACAACAAGGCACCTAGTACTGAACTCTGTAGGCTTCCAGTCACATTAACAGCCTTAACAGAAGAACCCTCTTCTTTTTACCACTAAGCCAGTTTTGGATCCAATTTGCTCTGGATTCCAGATTGCCTTCCTAACCAATCTCTTAGACAGCACTTTGTCAAAAGCCTTACTGAAGTCCATATAAACATCAACTGTACTACTTGATATTGTTGTATTGGGTGCAAAATGATTTTCTCTGCTCAGATGCTGCCTGACCTGCTGAGATTCTCCAACGCACTTTTTTTTTCAGCTTTTACTTTAAGTTAAAAGGCAGGTGTTGCAACTCCTTTGAATGGAGAAACTGCTTTGGCGAGGGGGCTGGGTGATAGTGATTGAGGAGGATAGCAAAGTAACAATCATTTTGATGGATACCTGATCAAACAGGAAAAAACAAAACAGTGTAGTTAACAGTGCATTAAGTGCAATCTGGTTAGATAGTTATTTGAAACAAACAGCGATAGTACTACTAGAGAGTTTATCTTAAATCGAAATTTTATACATGTTTGGATTAGGTACCAGCTTCCTGTGGGACATATTACTTGTGAGAAGGTATAACAATGGTACTTTTAAAAGCAAACCGCGACCGGCTCAAATGAAGAGAATGTTCTTTATCCCTAGAGCAAGTTAGAATTATGATTAGTTGTGAATGTTGAAACTATTCCTTAATAGGAGTTTTCCAGGCTTCTTTTAAGCTAGCAAAAGTTTGATTTTTTTTGCTTCTCTCCAGAGGTAATCAGATTAAACATGGGATGGACACCAGGAGAGGTCTCACTATAATTATGCAGGGCAAACCTTGAATACTTTTTCATTGTCTTTTTGCATATTTAGTTGTTGAAAGATGAATTGTATTTTCATTGTCTTCAGGGAGCCCTTGTGAGTGCCTTGGCGGATGATACCTTGCATCTCTGGAATCTACGTCAGAAAAGGCCTGCCATACTCCATTCTCTTAAATTCAACAAAGAAAGGTAGAATGACTTTGATTTTTTTTTCCCCATCTTGGCATTGTAGTCTATGTAATTGTGTCCATTTTATACAGCTTGTTTTGAATATTTATTTCAATTGTTTGAGATTCATACTTTGCGGTTTATTTCATCAGACCTGTGTGCATAAGAAATAGAAACATGAATAGGGGACATGGTGCTTCAGTGGTTAGCACTGCTGTCTCACAGCATCAGGGACCTGAGTTTGATTCACAGCCTTCAACGTCTCTCTGCTTCCTATTTTAATACTTTGATCTAGCCTCCACAATTCTCTGGATGGAGAATTCAGGCATGCACTACCCTCTGGGAGAAGAAATTCATTTGCATTCCAGTTTTAAGAGTGTCCCCTTATTCTGCAACTACATTCCCTAGTTCAAGGTTCTTCCATCAGTGAAAACATCTTGTCAACATTTACCATGTCAAGCCCCTTCAGAATTTTGTATGTTTTGATCAGATCACTCTTCATTCTCTTAACTAATTAATAAGGGCCTAATCTGTTTAGCTATTATTGATAAGTCAAACCCTTCAGTCTAAGGATTAGACCAACGAATCTCACTTGAACACCATCCAATGCCAGTATATCCTTTCTTAAATATGTGGATTAAAACTCTGCGGTCTTGCAAGCGCCCAGTACAGTTATAACAAGATTTTCTTATTTTTAAACTCTAATCATCTAGCAAGAAATGCCAAAATTCTATTTGCCACTTTAATTACTTGCTGTGGCAGCATGTTAACGTTTTGTGTTTCTTGCACAAGAACAGATTCCTCTCTATTAGATATTTTGGAATCTGTCTCCATTTCATGAATATTATGCCTTTTGTTTTTCCTACCAAAGTTCATGACCTCAAACTTTGCTACACTTACCTCCATCTGCCAAATTTTTGATCAGTCTCCCAAATTATCTATTTTCTTTTGCACATTTCTTATGTCCTTATCACTGCATGATCTCCATGTTGTTCTCCAGTGAATTCTGGAATATTTTGACCAATATCTCCATTAACTCTGCAACTTCTTCCTTAAAGCACGAGGATGCAGGCTATCAAGTCATGGAACATAAATGGTGACTTGTCTGCCTTCAGTCTCATTAGTTTATCAAGTACTTTTTCACTTGTGGTAGAGACAGTTAAAAGATCTTTCCTGTGATTAGCAATTTTCTTACCAGCTATCTTTAAGATGTTTATGATATTTTCTACCATGAAGACTGATGCAAAATATTGGTTTAAATTATCCTTGATGTTCCGTTATCAATTCTCCAGTCAAGCTTCCAAGGGTCCCAGACTCATTTCAGCTATCCATTCTTTTTATTTAACCACAGAAGCTCTTCCTGTGTGGTTTTATATTTTGTGCGACTTACTTTCATCACTTTTCTGCCTTTCCATTATCTCTCTAGTCCTCTGCAGGTTTCAAATGCAATTCTAAATCCTCTGGTCTAACAATAGTTTTTTGTCACTTTGTTTGCCTTAGTTTTAATTGGACACACTCCTTTACTGTCATTATTAATCATGGAGCATTAATCTTTCTTACTGAGGCCTTTTTAAATAGAACACGTTTTGATGAGTGTTGTGAAGTATTTACTTAAATGTTTGCCACTGGTTATCTACTGACTTTTGCAACCTGCTTTAGACCTCTTTCTTTACACCTCTGAAATTCCCCTTCTATAGGATGAAGATAGGTTTAAGACCTAAGCTGCTGTCCCTCAAACTGAATTTGAAGTTCTATCATGTTATGATCTCTACCTCTAGAGGATCGTTAACTATGAGATCTGTTATCAATTCTGTCATTCCACATTGTTAGATCTAAAATACTTTGTTCCTGGATAAGTTGTGTAATGTGCATGGAATTCTGCAGGGGCTTATAGACGACAACCACCCAAACTGATTCATTAACCAGAGGATACTGGACTTGAGATTGTTGGTAGAAGTATCAGAGGGGAGTGAGAGTTTTTATACAAGCTATAATCTGAAATGCACTGCCTGCAAATGCATTTGAAGCCAATTCAGTTATTCTTCAGAAGGTTTCATTGCCTGTTTGCCAAGCTGGTGGGTTTTTTGGCAGATGTGTCATCGCCTTTCTAGGTGACATCATCAATGTTGTGTTGCCTCCTGTGAAGCGCTACTGTACTGTTGCACTTTGAATTGATGTGGTTCTGTTTGAGTTGTTTCCGGTTGGTACTGGTTCCAGGTTTTTCCATTGCAGTGATTTGTATATCAGATCCAGGTCAATGTGTTTGTTGATGGAGTCTGAGGGTGAGTACCATGCTTCCAGGAATTCGCTTGCTGTTCTTTGTTTAGCCGATCCTAGTATTGTTGTATTGCCCCAGTCAAACTCCTAGTTCTTGTCCATGTGTATGGATACCAGATCATGTTGCTTAGTTGCTAGTTGATGTTCATGGATGTGGGTCGCTAGCTGTCTGCCTGTTTGTCCTACACAGTGCAGTCGCTGCATAGGATTTTATAAATTAGGTTTGTCCTGAGCATTGTGGGTATCAGGTCCTTTATTCTGGTGAGCTACTGTCTGTGTGTGGCTGTTGATTTGTGTGCTGTTAAGATCCCTAGTGGTTGGAGCAGTCTAGTTGTCAGTTACGAAATGTCTTTAATATATGGGAGAATAGCCAGTGTGTTGGGGTGTGCCTTGTCGTCCTGGTGTTGCTTGACTGCCAAGCATCTGCAGATGTGGGAGTATCTGTTTTTAGCAAAGACTTTGCATAGGTGTTCTTCTTTCTCTCTACAGTTCCAAGAAGGAATTGCATATATGGCTGAAAAGGGGGAGGGTGACATGATAGTGTGGTAATGTCAATGGGCTACTAATCCAGAGATCCAGGCTAATACTCTGATCGTATAGATTCAACTCATCCTCAGGCCACACATGGCTGCTGGTGGAGTTGTGAATTTAATTTTAAGTAGTATAAAATTTCTGGAATTGACAGCTAGTCTCAACAGTAGGAGCCATGAAACTTATTACTTATTGATGTGAAAAACCCATTTGATTCAGAAATGCCCTTCAGGGAAGGCAATCTGCTGTTCTTGTCCTGTCTGGCCTACAGTGACTCCAGAGTCTAGATTAGAGTGGCGCTGGAAAAGTACAGCAGGTCAGGCAGCATCTGAGGAGCAGGAAAATAGATGTTTCGGGCAAAAGCCCTTCATCAGGAATAGAGGCCAGGTGCAGAGTGGAGAGATAACTGAGAGGGGGGGTGGCGGTCGGAAGAAAGTAGCAGAGAGTACAGTGGGTGAATGGGGGTGGGGATGGAGGTGATAAGTCAGGGAGGAGGGCGGAGTGGATAGTGGAAAGGAAGATAGGCAGGTAGGACAGGTTGTGAGGGCGGTGCTGAGCTGGAAGGTTAGAGCTGGGGTGAGGTGGGGGAAGGGGAAATGAGGAAACTGGTGAAGTCCTCATTGACACCATGGGGTTGAAGTGTTCCAAGGCGAGAGATGAGGCGTTCTTCCTCCAGGCGTCGGGTGGTGAGGGTGTGGCGGTGGAGGAGGCCCAGCCCCTCTCTGTGGGTGTCTCTGAACTGCCACCTGAAATGGCTCAACTTGTCAAACATTTAAAGAGCAATTGGGAATGGGCAACAAATGCTGGCTTTACTAATGATACTCACATCTATAATGAAATTAAAACAGGAAATTTTGTGTGAAGGACTTTAGAAAAATTATTGGAAAAGAGAAACTAATTGGATAAGTCTTTCAGAGAGGCGGTGCAGACATTATCGCGGCATTGTTCCTTGTGTTTTTGAATGTACGATCTCTTTCATTTCAAGTAGCCATTAAATTAGATTGAAGCTGCACTGCTTTTAAATCCTGCCCTCTCACCCACTGCTTATTGTCCAAGGTAAACAAGAGTGACACAAAGGGAGGTGGAATTGGAAGGGAAAGTCATTCCCAGGCCACACTTGCGTGCTGTAAGACACATGCCTAAGCAGCAATGAAAGCAGATATCTCCCTCAGCCACAGGTGGTATCTATTCCCTTGAGACATGGAGGGGGGGTGGAAAATAACAAAGACTAACTCCCCATCGCTCTTGAGGGAATGTAGGTGATGCATGTGGGAAGACGGGATATCTGTATTTCAGTAACGTTGAATTATTGAGAATGCAGATAGTCACAGACCTAAATATTTTTAGTTGGTTTTCCTGTTCCTTGGAATATTATTAAATGCAAAGCAACCACTAGATTATAGGAACTAGAGATAATTTTGAACCAGACATTCTCAGTGGCAAATATTTTTTGACCTTGCAGATAGATTAGTTTTATTTCTGTTCTTTGCTTTTGCACTGAACAAAATGGAAGTTTACTTTTTAAGTTGATCTCATTGATATTAGAAAATATTACTTGTACACAAATGTGGTAGCCAGGAATCCTGTGTGTGTCTTTACCCTTTCAGAGTTGTTAAAAAAAAAGAGGTTTTATGTCTTACCTGTCAGTTTAATTTTTCTTCCCTTGTGCAGAGGCTAAGGCTTATTTGCTCATTGATCAAATTTATGATATCAGGAAGCTCAAGTTGAAAGGTTGATACATTTTCCTCAAACTGGAAGAGCAGAAAATGAGTTGGCAACAAAGTAGGATAACTGCATATGATATCCAATGAGAATACGCAAGGAGAGTCATAGAGATGTACAGCATGGAAACAGACCCTTCGGTCCAGCTTGTCCATGCCGACCAGATATCCTAAATTAATCTAGTCCCTTTTGCCAGCATTTGGACCATTTTCCTCTAAACCTTTCCTATTCATGTTCCCATTCAGATGCCTATTAAATGTTGTAATTGTACCAGCCTCTGGCACCTCATTCCAAAGACTGATCACCCACTGCAAGGAAAGGTTGCCTTTGGGTCCCTTTTCTAAATTTTTCCCCTCTCTTTAAACCTGTGCTCTCTAGTTTTGGACCTCCCTACCCTGGTGAAAAGACCTTTGCTTTTTACCCTATACATGTTCCTAGTGATCTTATAAATCTCTAAGGTCACCCCTTAACCTTTGTCTGAGGGGAAAATAGCCCCAGCCTATTCAGCCTCTCCCTATAGCACAAATCCTTTAACCCCGGTAACATCTTTTATAAATCTTTTCTGAACCCTTTCAAGTTTCACAAAAGCCTTCCTATAGCAGGGAGACCAGAATTGAATGCAGTATTCCAAAAATGACCTAACCCAATGTCCTCTACAGCTGCAACATGATCTCCCAACTCCTATACTCAATGCACTGATCATTAAAGGCATATATGCCTTCACTAACCTGTCTACCTGCAACTCTACTTTAAAGAAACTATGCACCTGTACTCCAAGGTCTCTTTCAGCAACATCCCAGGACTTCACCAGTAAGTGTATAAGTCCTGCCTTGATTTGCCTTTCCAAAATGCAGCACCTAACATTTATCTAAATTAAGTTCCACCTGCTGCCACTCAGCTCATGTGATCAAGGTCCTGTTGTACTCTGAGGTAACCTTTTTCGCTGTCCACTACACCAATAATTTAGGTTACATCTGTAAACTTACTAACCATACTTTCTATGTTCACATCCAAAGAATTTACATAAATGACAAAAAGCAGTGGATCCTGGTGGCACACCGCTGGTCACAGGCCTCCAGTCTGAAAAGCAACCCTCCACCACCACCCTCTTTCTTATGCTGGATAAGAGTAACCTCCATAGATTTTGATTTTAAACTTTCTTGTGCTGTGCAACAGCAAATGTAGTCTTTCTTTAAGCCAGATTTGAAATGCTGAAGCCAATAAGCCTTTCGAAGAGTAGTTTGCTACAAGTTTTGATCCAAGAGTGCATGCTAGATTAGTTCTTGCTGCCCACAGTGCATGTAACATCAGTTTTTAAAAAAAATACGGACTCTTGATTGTGGAACATTCAAATTTAGAGCAGGAGTAGATCATTTGATACTTAATGCCTGCTGTCATTTAATGCGATCACGGCTGATCTGATTGTTGTCTCTACTTTTCCTGTCTATTCTCTCTACCCTTATTATCTTAACTGAGTTAGGCAGAGACCCCTGTCAGTGTTGAAGAGATCAGTTTGACACGTATGGCCAATGGCTTTTCATGGTGACAGTATTCAAGTTTTATTTAATTAGGCATTCAGACCCTAGATGTTATTTCACACCCCTATTAATTATGCCCTACTGCAAATCAGACAGCTAGCTTTGAGTCTTGAATACTGATCTTGAGTACTAGGTTGTATTCCGAAAACTGATTTGTATTTCCCAAAACACAAATGGGGAATAGTCTTCCGAATACTGATCTTTAGTACCAAACCCAGTACTATTATTGAATATTAGATTTTGCTCTGAACATGGCAATGCATACTGGACTATGTAGCATTTACTGATCCTGTCTACCGAGCAATATTGTGAAAACTGAACGTGAGTAGCAATTTGTATGCCAAGTAAAAATCCCTCCAACCACAAAATATCCCCAGCATGGAGCCCATACCTTTATTGTCACTTCATATGCTGAAAATATGTTGCTGGAAAAGCGCAGCAGATCAGGCAGCATCCAAGGAGCAGGGGAATCGACGTTTCGGGCATGAGCCCTTCTTCAGGAATGAGGAAAGTTTCCAGCAGGCTAAGGTAAAATGTAGGGAGGAGGGACTTGGGGGAAGGGCGTTGGAAATGCGATAGGTGGAAGGAGGTCAAGGTGAGGGTGATGGGCTGAAATAGGGGTGGGGGCGGAGAGGTCAGGAAGAAGATGGCAGGTTAGGAAGGCGGTGCTGAGTTCGAGGGATTTGACTGAGACAAGGTGGGGGGAGTGGAACTGAGGAAACTGGAGAAATCTGAGTTCATCCCTTGTAGTTGGAGGGTTCCTAGGCGGAAGATGAGGCGCTCTTCCTCCAGCCATCGTGTTGCTATGGTCTGGCGATAGAGGAGTCCAAGGACCTGCATATCCTTGGTGGAATGGGAGGGGTAGTTGAAATGTTGAGCCACGGGGTGGTTGTGTTGGTTGGTGCGGGTGTTTCAGAGGTGTCCTCTGAAATGTTCCACAAGTAGGCGGCCTGACCCCCCAATATAGAGGAGGCCACATCGGGTGCAGCGGATGCAGTAAATGATGTGTGTGGAGTTGCAGGTGAATTTGTGGTGGATATGGAAGGATCCCTTGGGGGCCTTGGAGGGAAGTAAGGGGGGAGGTGTGGGCGCAAGTTTGCATTTCTTGCAGTTGCAGGGGAAGGTGCCGGGAGTGGAGGTTGGGTTGGTGGGGGGTGTGGACCTGATGAGGGAGTCACGGAGGGAGTGGTCCCTCCTTTCCCCATTTCCCCTCCCCTCACTGTCTCAGTCAAATCCCTTGAACTCAGCACCGCCTTCCTAATCTACAATCTTCTTCCTGACCCCTCCGGCCTATCACCGTCACCCTGACCTCCTTCCACCTATCGCGTGTCCAGCACCCTTCCTCCCTACCTTTTATCTTAGCCTGCTGGATACAGTTTCCTCATTCCTGAAGAAGGGCTCATGCCCGAAATGTCGATTCTTCTGCTCCTTGGATACTGCCTGACCTGCTGCGCTTTTCCAGCAACATATTTTCAGCTCTGATCTCCAGCATCTGCAGTCCTCACTTTCTCCTGTCACTTCATATGGACCACCAGCCTCCAAGCACACACCAAGCAGTGCTAATTAATATCCATTCTAATGTTGAGAGTGAGTAATGAACACATTGGGCTGCACAATGGCTGTGGTTAATAGGGCTGCCTCGTAGCATTTGGGACCAGAGTTTGATTCCAGCTTCAGGTGACTGCCTGTGTGGAGTTTGCACATCCTCCCCGTGTCTGTGTGGGTTTCTTCTGGATGCTTCAGTTTCCTCCCATACCCCAAAGATGTGCAGGTTAGTTGAATTAACGTAGTGTTCAGGGATGTTTAGGTTAGGTGCAGTAGTTAGAGGTAAATAAATAGTAATAGAGTAGGGAGCTGGATCACTCTTCGGAGGGTTGATGTGGTCTTGTTGGGCCTAATGGCCTGTTTCCACACCGTGGGGATTCTATGATTAACAGATTGCAGCAGTTACAAAAATCGTTCTGAGTACTGTAATGGAGAAAATATCAGATTTTACGTCCAGGGCACTGTACAGATGTTGAGGTCATCTGTGATACTGGTATGGATGTTGGATTATCTCCCAAGTGCACATAATAAAAAATTAAACTGTATCCCATGAAACAGATCAAATCCTAGTATTGCATTGTAACTGGTGTACTAATACTGACCGTTGGACCACTCTCCTGAGCATTGTCACTGAATATTGGATCGTTGTCCAAGTGCTGGAATTGTGTAACCGACTGCATTGCAAATACCAAGTCTGAGTAAATACTTTTCCTGAGCATTTATTTTATTTACCAGACCATACCCAATGCTCTGGTACTGAAAGTCTCAACGAGTCTAGAGTATTGATGCTTGTGTTGGCCTGAAAACAAATACCAGATTGCATACAAAATAAAGATGCAATCTGAGTAATAGGTTCCAAGAACTAATAGAGAACATGCAACGTTATCCAAATATGTTACTAATTTATTGTATCTTATTTCAACATTTTGATCTTGAATACTTGAAAACGTTCAGAGCACTACTCATGGATTGTATGCCTAACAAATGTCAGATTTTATCCATATTCGTGATCCCAAGTACTACAGAGTTCTTATCCTCGATACCAGTTCATCTACTTTTATATGAAAGTACATATTGTGTACTGGTCCCCAATAGCAAACGAGTTGGTATTGAGTATGGATCCCAGGTACTGTACCCCATTTGGTGTCCAAGTGTCAAACCTCATCCAGAACATTGGTAAATGAAAGCCAGATCCGTATTCACAATATGGACCTGGAGTTTTGAGCTGAGCACCAAAATTAATTTTCAGACGGTTTCCATTATTTTGTATGGATTATCAGACTGTACTCGGTGCATGTTCCAAGTAACAAATCCTGAGTACATACCCTGAATAAGGATCTATAATCTTCGGGTATATATAGATCTTATCTTTATACTGTAGGCTATCACACTATATAGTGAGTCCTATTCCAAGCACTGATCAAGTACAAAAATTCATCCCAAATATTGAGTCAAGTAACAAACTGTGTCCTTAGTACCAGTCTTATCCTGGGTGTTATCTTGAATGTTGGACTATATCCAGGCTGCTGTAACTGAATATCAGATAGGACCCTGAGTATCTGGAGTACAAGACATAATTATAGGTACCAAGCGTTGTTCTAGAGTACTAAATTATGTCTAAGTATTAGTACGCATTATTCCCCCTCATTATTAAAACACCCTTTAAATATAAAGTTCATATTATGTCTGTGAAAATTGGTCCTTTAGCTAAAAAAAAAAGTTGTTGTTCCGATATTGAGCCAGAATCCGAGTAGAGGCATAGAATATATAACCATAATCCGAGTACAGATCACAAGTAGCAGATGCAGATGTCTTGACTATTGATGCTAAGTACAAAATCTAACCGGAGTAGTAGACTTTTCCTCATATACTAATTTAATAGACTTTCTTGTATGTTAGTCTCAGCTACGAACTTGAATGTTCTCCCAGATGAGAGTGTGTCCAGAGTCTTGTTCATGAATATTGACACAATACTAGATCCAATTTCATATTCCAAGTAGCATTATCATCCATCCTTCCTTCTGAAGTCCTTGAATGTGTGGTTGCCTCCAAAGTCAGTGCCCATCCTTCTCAATTTGATGCTGAATCCCTCTAATCTGCTTTCTGCAGTAACAAGCCACCTCTTCTCAAAGACAGACAGACATAATATTGTGTGACGAAGGCAAACTCGACCCCTCTCCTCCCTGACCCATATGCAACTATTGACATGGTTGACCATGTTTGTCTCCTCTGACAATGTCCCACTGTTGGATGGGACTGCTCTTACTTATTTCTTTTTGCAAGTATGGAAACATAGAAACAAAGATTATGGCATAACCAATCAACCCTCTGAGGCTGCTCACCCATTCATTGTGATCATGTCTGATACTCCATATCTTAATGCCATACTCCTGCTTTCTTCCCCTGATCCTTAAAGCCTAAAAATACCTTTAAACACCCTTGGGGTTTTTTCAAGAAAAATTTTATCTTTCTTGAATATATTCAGAGCCTTAGCCTCCATGGCTTCCATGGTGGAGTGTTTCACAGATTCACTCACTACCCTCTTAATTGTAAATGGTCGATCCATATCCTGACCGTATCATCTCCCTGATTCTCGACTCCCTAACAAGTGAAAACATCGTCGCTCTATCCAGTTGTTTAGAATCTTACCCGCTTCAATCAGATACCCTCTCATTCTTCTAAACTCTGGCTTGACTGGACGTGTCTTCTGGAATCTCTCCTCACAGGGTAGTCCTGCCATCCTTAGTATCTACTTAATGAACCTTTGCTGCACTTCCTCTTTATGGCAAGTGTGTCCTTTCTTGGGTTGGGAGATCAAAACTGCATGCAGTACACCAGATGTGGTCTTTCCAGGACACTGAATAACTGCAATAAGATATCCCTACTTTTGAACTCGGATGCTCTTGCAATGAAGGCTAACATACCATTTGCCTTCCTAATTGCTTGCTGCTGCTTCACTTTTACTGACCAGTTAACAAGGACATCCAGATCCCTCTGTGAATCCACACTTTCAATATATCACCATTTGTACAGTGTTGCTTTCAATTTTTTCCACACTAAAGTGAAACCATGTTGCACTGTGTCTGCCATATGTTTTTTCCACTCATTCAATTTACCTAAATCACCTTGCAGTCTCTTTGCACCTTTAAATGCTTAACCCATCCAGTGTTTGTATTACCAGCAAACCTGGAAATGTTGCATCTGGTCCTTTCATCAGGTCATTTAATACATTTTGCTGGGACCTAAGCACTGATTACTGCAGTTCTCCATTCCCTGCCACTTGGCAAAGACCAATTTATTCTCATTGTTTCCTATTCGTTGACCTAATCATGATCCATGGCAATTTAATGCCCCCATCCCATGTGGTTTAACTTTGCTCACTAACTTCTTATGAAGGACCTTATCAAAAGCCTTCTGAAAAATCTAAATACACCACATTATATTCTCCTTTAACTTCTAGTTATATCCTCAAAAATCTCCTGTAGAGTTGCTCAGCATGATTTCTCTTTTGTAAATTCATGCTGACTGTTGCTATGTTCCAATTGGTTTGCAATTAAATCGTTTATAACGGCCACCAGCATTTCCCCTACATTGATGTTAAGCTAACCCTGTGTTTCCCCCCCCCCCCCCCCACCTCTCTTGCTGGCCGCTGCTGCCCCCTCTCTGCCTGCCCCTCTTCCCCCACCTTTTAAACACATTAGCTAGTTAGTACTCCATAGGAACTGCATCAACAGCTATAGAATTTTGGAAGATGCTTAATATTGCCAAACTACATCCTTAGTACTTTAGGATAAAGAATCAGGCCCTGGTGATTTCAGTCTTTAACCCTACTTATCTCCCATTTTCTTATTAATGCTGATTCCCTTCAATTCTGCCTTCTCACTAGACCCTTGGCTCTCAGCATTTTCAGGGAGTTTTTTTTGCTGCCCTCTTTTGTGAAGATGGAATCAAAGCTTCTTTTTTTTTTCGCTATTTCCTAGTTTCCTTTTGTTGTTTCCCCAGCTTCTGTCTGTAAGGAACCTACATTTGTCTCACATCTTTCTCTCTTCAACTATTTATAGAAGCTTTAATGGTCAGTATCTATGTCGCTGCAATTTTATACTAATGCTCTTGTTTTCCCTCTTGATAAAACTTTTTTTTTGTCTTTTCTTTTATTCTAAAATGCTAATTCTCGGGCTTGCTGCTTTTACTATCAATTTTTTTGTCTTCTCTTTGTATGCCTTGACCGAGCCACCTTTCCTTTATTTTTACGTCAGAGAGGAATGAATATTTCTTATAATTTGAGCATGTTTTTAAAATATGAGCCATTGTCTATCCACCATTAATTCCTTGAGTAAAGTTCCTCAATCCATCTGTGCCAATTTATACCTTTATTTCCCTTTATTTAGATTTAGGATTTCAGTTTCAAATTTGACTATTTTTAATTCTCCATATTAATCAAGAATTCATATTACTGGCACTATTCCACAAGGGATCCCATGTAAAATTGTTAAATAATCCTTTCTTGTCACATAGTGTATTGAATCTTGAATAGCATATTCTCTGGTTAGTTCCTTTAACATGTGGGTCTTTTAAAAAAAACACCATGTACATCAGGAAATCCTTGCTAGTGGTTGTCCAATCAGATGTAAAGTCTCCCATGACTACAATTGTACACTTTTATTGCATGCATCTTTGATTTCTTGTTTAGTGCTTTTGCTTGCATTTCTACTACTGCTTGGGGGCCTATGCACAATTCCCAACAGTTCTTTTGTCCCTTGATGTTTCTTATCTCCACCATACAGATTCCACATCGTGATTTTCTGAGCCCGTATTCTTCCTTCCTTTTCCATTGATTTTATCCTTCATAAGCAATGCTGTTCCGCCTCTTTTCCCTTTTTACCTGTCCTTCCTAAATAACGAATACCCCTGGATGTTCAATTCCCTGGTGGTAATCCTACAGTCATGTCTCTGTAATTTTAACTACAGTATATCGCAATCATTTATATATAGTTATGATGCTAATTCATCTACCATACTGAGGATCCTCTGTGTATTAAGGCACACATCACACTTTTAACTTTGTCCATCACCTTAGCTTTATTTTGCATTATTGCCTTATTCTTTAATTGCCGTTGTTCGTCTGTCTTCCACATCTTCTTAACTGTCTTTTTTCTATCTTTGTTTCTTTTTCTTTTGTCTCTCTGGTCAGTTTCCCATTCCCCTTCCTCTCTTGTATAATCTCTGCCCAACAGCAAGT
Organism: Hemiscyllium ocellatum; assembly: GCF_020745735.1. Lineage (NCBI taxonomy): Eukaryota > Metazoa > Chordata > Chondrichthyes > Orectolobiformes > Hemiscylliidae > Hemiscyllium > Hemiscyllium ocellatum. The sequence continues at coordinate 94,200,839 of NC_083410.1, forward strand.
AACAAACATCCCCTGTGCCCAATGGCATTGGAGGGCATCCAAGATCCTACTTTCCCTGGTGTCCCACTACGTCTCCCTTTGCCCTCAAGTTCTGAGCTAAATGTTGCCCCTTAGCAAGTCATTTGAATGCACAGCATTTTTCCCATGCATGTTGATGGGAACCACTTCTTATTTTTAAAAGCTTTTTTGATTTCTCCACTTTTGAATGATTAGACTGTATATCCAATGTCTACTGCTGGGGTGTTCAAATAGAACTGTGATCCTTGTACTCTCAGTCAGTTGCAATCACTGGTCCCAATCTACATCTAATTCTCACTGGCACAAGTGCCACACTCGTGGCACACCCTCTCAGCTGATGGGCAAAATATTGAGGGGGAAATAATTATGAACATGCGACCATTTGGTCGGATATCATCTTTGAGAAGAGGTAATAGCCAAGGTGGAAGGATTCTAAGTAGCTCAAATGACCAAAATATGAATGTCCCAGACAAAAGTGTGATGCACCATATTGTGTGAATTAGTTATTGACACTAGCAATGTCATATATCCTTGGAAAGATGGTCTCTTCAAGCCTTGGTCACCAACCTGCAGGGGAGAAGTAAACTCTTACTCAATTTCTCTGACTTTAACACCTGCCTGCTAATATCGTAGTTTGCTTCAGCTGAGCTCCACACTTAGAGGGTGAGTTTGATCAATACAAATTGTACTCCATCTTAGAGGTCCTTTGTGCAGGCAGGAAAGAAAAATATTGCATGCCAGTTGCACACAAGAAATTCCTGCAATAATTGGCAAGGGCAAAAAGGGTAGGTGTAAGATGATACTTGTGGCCAAAGGTCCATTGCTGCATTATGGTGGCTCTAGTTATTGATCAATTTGACCCAGAGTTGTCAACATTATCTAGTGGTACCTTTGGGAACCAACCAGTAGTTATGATGGGCAACATAGTTTGTTCTTGTATGGAGAGACACTGAGAAGAATTGGTTTAGAGGACAGTTCATCTCCCCAGTATGTCAGCAAGCATCTCTTAATATATCCATGTTTTTTCAGAAGAAAATGCTATTCCTACTTCAGATAGTGGAAGAGAAAAATTCTGAAACACTCCTGTTAGTACATGAAAAACAGTGCTCAACTCTAATCACAGCATTACCCTCAATGACTCAACCATTGTGATGCTCAAACTAGCCAAATTTAGACAATATTACAATGGCTGTGAGGTGAGGTCTGTTTCTTTGAGTAAGGCAGCCTGACAGGGGCCAGTGTTGGCTACATTCTCTATTGGAAGGTGGACCTTGTGCTGAAAGCACCACTTATCTTCCTGATGAAGAAAACTTGCTACTAAACTTCTGAGTCCTCCAACTGACCATCACAAAATTATTAGGCCTTGGCAGCTTTTAATTGAAGACCAGTAGCATGTGACTCTCGTCAATATTAATGCTCCAATCCTGAAGGCTAATTCAACTGACAGAGGTTCTGAATAAATCTTCCTTTAGCCTTGGATACCAGAAGAGAGATGAGAGGCAACTAATACCTAGTTTGATATATTTTCTGCTACAGCTTGTTTGATAGTCACTGAACTGAATATTATGGACTTCAGTACTGCTTTCTTTTATCTTCTGGCTGCAGCCAGTGATGCAATCTCAAATTTAACCAGGGTCTGATGACTCAACTTGCACTTTCAGGAAGAACAGTTGAGGTCAGAAATTGTCACAAGATGAAAAATGTTCCTCAGAAATATTGCATAACACTTCAGAGAATGATAAACCCCAACATGCAGTCAGAAGTCATTTCATTGCATGCAAGAACAGCATAGAACAAAGTACAGAGACTTGAAGGAAAGATTAATCTTGCCCCTCGGAGGGAAGACTTGTATATTTTGATTATTTAAACTTTTGAGAAATTGAATGTGTTAGAGACCGTTCCCAAACCATGTGATAAAATAAGCACCCCACACAGCATTGAAATAATGTCCAGTCAGCCTGGCACTGTTACGCAATGCATTTTCACAATATGGATGTTACATCACTCATTCCTGTTGCCTTTGAAGATTATAATACATCATCTGTATGGTGAAGGTACTGTCTCGGTAATGTTTGTAGAGAGTTCTAGGATTCATGGTCAGTGACGATGAGTGAACAGAGATTTATGTCCATGTTTGGATGATGCGTGACTTGGAGCTGTTAGTGTTATCATGCACCCACTGTCTTTGGATTGCAGTAGTCTTCAAGAAATTCTGATACTTCTGCATAAATCATACAGGAATGCAGGTCATTAGAGGAGAACTAGTGTTGTCTTGCCCCGGAAACTGGATACTGCAAAGGCAGTGGACCCTGGCAAGTTCCTGGCTCTAGTACTGAAGACTGGAATGTAGCGGTGTCCCTCGCTATGCTGTTCCAGTACAGCTGCAACTTTGGAATCTATTGAATAATATGGAAAATTGAACATGTCTTCTCCACAATAAAGATGGGCAGACTCAATTCTCTGACCAATTACTGCCCAATCCGTTTCCTCTCAATCATCTGCAAAGTAATCAGTCAGTGTTATCAAGGGACATTTATTCAGTAATAACCTGTTCATTGTTTCTGCCAGTCATCAAACCCTTTTACAGCTTGGACTTAAACATGCACAGAAGAGAATGAGAGTTACTGTGTTTAACTGAATATGGTATTGATACAAAATTGAAGTCTATTGAAATTGAAAGAAAACTGTCCATTCATTCGAGTTATACCTAGCATTAAAGAAAGATGGTTGTGATTTTTGAAGGTTCAATCATCTCAATCCGAGGACAGTTCCTTAGGATTGTGCTCTAAGGCCTAATTATCTTCCCCTGCTTCATCAAAGATCTTCCCTCTATTGCAAGGTCATAAGTAAGAACGTTTGATTGTACAGTTATGACTCCTCAGGTACTGAAATGTATGTGCACACATACAACAAGGCCTGATGTGGACATTGCTGAGAAGGCCAACATTTGTTCCCATCCCTGATTTTTCCCTTTAAAGTGGTTGTGAACTGCTGCAGTCCATGTGATTTAGCTTGTATTGTCATGGTTGGCTGCTGTCTCTTGGGTTTGCAGGTTTCTTCTGTATGTCTTCATGAGACTGAATTGACTGATTGTTGTTCCACATATCTTTGGGCATGTGAAATAGGACATCCTAGGAGATAGTGGAATTAGAGTACAAGATGCATTCACTTTCCTCCTCTGCTGCAGCTCTGCCTCAACATTGATGTTGTGTCTTAAAGCATGATGCAGCTTGATGGCTAAGTTGTTTCCATTTTGTGTGATTGGCTGCATGCTTCTAATTATTAATGTCAGTGCTGCTGCACCACTTCATAGTACCTTCCAGAAAGCAACTGGTAAGCTGTCACATCAAAGGTTATTATGGAGATGTAGAGGTAACATTGACATGGATAGGGGATTGGCTAGCTAACTGGAATTGGCTTAAACGGATCAGTTTTTGCTTGATGCACTCTAATGAGTGGTGTACCACAGATCAGTGAAGAATTGGAGTTACACCTGAATGCATGTGGAACTGACTTCAAGAAGAATAACAGTGTTGAATGTGGAGGATATGGTGTAGATTTAGGTACGTCTAGCGCTGTTAGGAAGGGAGTTCTAGTTTTTATTGATCCGGTGACAGTTAAGGAAAAATGATGTTCAAAGTTGGAATGTGTTGGGTTGATGGGAAACTTGGAAGTGATGATGTTGTCATGCATCTCGCACATAATTGAATACTTCCCACTTAACTGCGTGAGTGCATCTCCAATAAAACTCAATGCCATCCAAGATTGAAACAACTCCATTATTATAACATTAATTGCCTCCTCTGATACTGGCGTAGTGTGTGGCTGAAATCTTTTTGCCATTTGCAAGACCCTCTTTGGAGGATTGGTGTGGATTTGATGCTGAATGACCTGCATCTACACTGTACAGATTCTATGACTCTGATATGATTATAAGTCCCTGACGCCTATTCAGCCGTATCTTCTAAACCTACAATTATTACTAGTTATAAGCATCTGCTTTGCTTATGCATGCAAATTTCACCACCTACAAGTTCCCCTCAAAATCTCAAAACATATGCCTTGGAATTATATTATCACTCTTTGAGTTTTCTGTTCAAATTTCTGGAACTGACTCCCAAGCAACACTGCAGGCATGTCTATGCTGGATGAGGTTGAAGAAATATTCCACCATCACTATCTCATGGGCAATTCCGGTTTAGCAATAAATGCTGGCCTTGTCAAAGATGCTGACGTCTCATGAATGATTTTAAAAAGTTTTTGAGAGCATAGGAAATAAATAATGAAACGGTAAACTGAAATAATATGCAAAATTTGGAACTCCACTCCAGTCTTTTGAGTATCCACTATTAATGCTAAGTTCATAGTGTAGGCATTGACAGTTTTAAAATGGTGCAGGTAGTAACAATAAGATAAATTGTCAAGATAGTGAAAAGATGATACTGGAACCTTTTTCAAAACTTAAAGATTACAGATTGGAGGACTTATGAAAGCAGGGAAGATTGCAGGGAAGTTTTGAGTTCATGGAGCAAGGAATACTGGACTCTGCAATAAATGTTGATTACATCACAGGAAATGGACTGAGAGTGATGTAAAATAAGCAGTTTGAAATGGAACAACAGAATAGTGAGGAATGTTTGAGCGAACAGTAATGTAGTTTCGTCAAATGTTAATTACTTTCTTAACTCAAAATCATAGAATTATGTTGTACAGAAATCCGTTCAATTCGTCATCCCTGTATAGCTGTTTGAAAAAGCTGTCCACTGAAAGACTTCTCTTATTCCACAGCTCTGTTGTACTTTCCTTTTGAATGTTATTATTGCTTCTGCTTCCATCCTACTTTTCAGAAAAAAACATTCCAGATCATGATCTTGCCTTGTATAAAACTAATTCTCTCTTCTCTCTTTTTGGTTCTTTTGCCTATAATTTTCAACTTGTGTCCTCTGGTTACTGCTCCTCTGACATGTTCTTATTCTAATTCATGTTGTTACTTTACTTTAAACATCAAATACGTGCCGCCAGTTTAACTAATGCAAAATGAAATCTTTATTGAAACATTCAATTTTATGAATCGAGCATGGATACCCAGAGTCTATGGTATCTTCATAATAGTTTTTCTTTTGACCTTTTTATGCAAATTAATGAATCAGTGAGGCAGAGGTATAATTGGGTGGCAGAATAGCTAATTAAATGTAGTGAAGGCAAGCTAAGCCATAACTTATAGCTGACGTTGCATAAATTTAAAACACATCTGTCCTTCTCTCATGTTCAGTCATCTTATTATGGTCATGTCTTAATTAGTTCAATACTGCTGCTCATAGATGCCAGCAACCAGACAAGTCTATTTGTAAACCACCAGAAATATAACTACCTACCTACCTTTAAGCTTCTGTTATCCCTTAACCATGCAGGTGCCCTTTACACATGACTTTTTGCGCATATCACAGTTTGCAATTGACATTCAACCTCTCAAACATCTATTCCTCTGAAAACTGCTTTAAGGCACCTGTGTGCTGGTCCTCTGTGTCCCACAGGCTGTCCAGAGTATTGCTGCATTCAGGCAGTGTAGATTTTCATCCCTCACCTTCCTGATGGTGAAAATAGTTTATCCTTCCTTGGTCTATCAAAACTCTGTATTTGTGAACATATCTTTTAAATTAAACCTTACCTGCTAAAAGGAAAGACATCCGTACACTTCTAGTCTGAAGTTCCTCAGCCCTGGTACTATTTTAATAATAGATTAATTTAGGAAATCTTCGGCCACATGATGGAAAAATGGCTGGCTCATTCTTATTACTCCTAACAAAGTATATTAGGACTAAAAATAAGTTGAGTCATCAGTGCGGTTGACTGTTACGAGCTGTGTGTTTCTATTAAATGAGCATTGAGCAAATCCAAGTGCTAGAAACAATTAATAGTTGGTGAGCTAATCCTGTTAGCTTGATGTAGATAACTTAGGGAGTTGGTTAGCTCAGTTAGCTGGATGGCTGGTTTGTAATGCAATATGGTGGCGGGGGGGTGGCATGGTGGCGCAGGGGTTAGCACAGCTGCCTCATAATGCCAAGGACCCAGGTTCAGTTCCAACATCAGGCAACTGCCTGTGTGGAGTTTGCACATTCTCCCTGAGTTTCCGCCTGGTGCTCTGGTTTTCTCCCACAGTCCAAAGATGTGTACGTTAGGTGGACTAGCCATGCTACGTTGCCCTTAGTGTCCAGGGATGTGCTGGTTAGGTACATTAGCCATAAGAAACAAAGGGTCACAGGGATAGGGTGGGGTGATGGGTCTGAATGGTATGCTGTTCAGAGGGTTGGTGTGGACTTGATGGACCAAATGGTCTCTTTCCATAATGTAGGGGTTCTATGATGCCAACAGTGTAGTTTTGATTCCCTGAGGTTACCATGAAGGCCTCTCCTTCTGAACCCCAACCCCTCACCTGAGGCATGGTAACCCTCCGATTAAACAACTACCAGGTGTCTCTCTCAGAGAGCAGCCTAGGTCTAGTAAGACTACTTTGACTTCACCTTTTATCTTGCCTCACATGCACGAGAGAGAGAGAGATCATGTTTATGATCCTTGTTCGAGGTGAGTATTTTTCATTTAGTGTCACATCTCATTTAAAAGACAACGAAAACAAAGTATCGCAGATGCTGGAAATCAAGCCATAAAACGAAGTAGACTAACAATTAGATGTCAGGGAAGTAGTAAAAATGAAAATTCATTGACATGAAATGCAATTTTTGTCTCTTTACAAATGATGGCCAACTTGCTGAGTTTACAGTAATTTTTAAATTCATCTATGCTGTGACCTTTTTGTGCTATTTTGACCTGACAGTGGAGACTAGATACAACCTTGTCAATAGGTCTACACAAAAACTAGGAGCCGGATTCGGCAATTCAGCACTTTGAGTCTACTCCGCCATTTCATACGATCACGGTTGATCATTCAGAGTCATCTCTCATTTGTATGACAATTGAAGCAAGAATTGCAGATGCTGGAAATCAAAAAATAAAACTGATCTCAGCGTCACTTTCTGGCCTGCTACCTAAGTCATTTGGTGAAAGAAAATAAATAACCAGGATTGGATAGTCACTTCCTTTAAGTGTCTCTTCATCTTGTTTGAAAGATCTGCAAAGAAAGCTAGATACAGGAACTCTACTGATTTGAATTCAATAAAACAATGCCATTATTCCACTTTTTTGAAGGGGCTGTATTGAGTTTAATTGGTTGAGTGCTTATCTTGAGGTCAAATATATCAGTGACAGATTTTCAGAATCAGTTTCTATCCACCCTCCGAAGAGGAGGTAGGTGAAAGCATTACAGATACCGTAACTATAACCTTCCAAAGTTTTCTTCACTTAGGAGTGATTGTTTAGAATGGAATATTTTGCATGGCATTCTTCTGTTTAGGAAACTGTTGGAGGAAACCAGGAAATTATAAACTCTGTGTAGCAGAAATCTGACCCAAGCAGAAATGTTGGAAAAGCTCAGCAGGTCTGGCGACATCTGTAGAGAGAGAGTTAATGGTTTTCAAGTTGGTAGTGCAAATATATGGCCTTGAACCGAAAGCATTCGGTTTCTCATTCTATTGCCAGAACAGCTGGGTTTTTCCAGCACTTCCGGTTTTAATTCTGGGAACTTCAGACTAATTGACCTATCATCTATTTGTTGAAATTGCTAGAGTCCGATGAAGGATTACATGACTGACTATCTTACTTTCTGATCTGTGGGAAAGTTATCTGCATGTATTTGTAGAGGATGGGTCATACCTACCTAGGTTGATTGCTTTTTCTTTTGTAGAGGTGACTAAAGTAGGAAATGGGGTAATTTCTATGGATGTTGTTTCTCTAGACTTTAAGAAGGCATTTGATCATTTCCCTGTGAGACTATTAACAGCTAAGTGGAAGCTTGCAGAATTGTGGACTCCTTATCCAGTCAAAAAGCTGAGGGATAATTGGCTCATGGAATGAGTGATATTCTACTAGAATCAGTTTTGGGACCTCAGTTATTCACCATGTTTACTAATACCTTTGGGATAGAAAGAAAGCAGCATATTTTGCTGTGCAAGCAGTAGCAAGTACAGAAATCATTGTCTGCTCCTGAACCTGTCCCTGGCCTGTGTACAATGGAGCCCAATAACCTGATGTATCCCCCTATTCCTAGCTTTGGTCCTCTGCCAGGCAATGACCATTCCCAACAAGAGAATTTAGCTACCCTCTTTTGTCATTCCATCACTAAATCACTATCAATATCCTGAGGGTTACCATTGACCAGAAACTAAATTGGACACCCATAATTGCAATTCTGAAGTGAATAAGTTGTATTCTGACTCCCAATGGCCTGATCACTATTTACAAAGAATGAGTCAGCTGTCATGTGATTCTCTCCAACTTGCCTGGATGAGTGCTGCTCTGACAGCAAAATCATCCAGAACAAAGCAGTCCACTTGAGTTGGTACTAAATCAGCCATCTTCAACATTTGCTCCCTCTACCACTAATGTATGGTAGCATCTGTGTGCAGTGAATGCAAGATACTCTCCCGCAACTCACGATTCCTTTCACAGCCCCTTACAAATCAGTAATCTTTTTAGCATGGAAGGGCAAAGACTCCAGATATATCGAATGTCATGACCTGCAAGTTTGCTGCCAAGCCAGGCACTGTCCTGACTTGGAACTATATTCCTGTTCCTGCACTGTTGCTGGTCAAAATCTTGGAACTGTCTTCCTAACAACGTATTGGGTGACAGCATCTAACCCTAACCAACTGCCATGGTTCAAATAGGTGGCTCAACACCATCACCAATAATAGTGGGAATTGTCAGGATGGGAAGCACAAAGTGGGGATGGTAGGATATGGTTTGTGGGTAATTTTAAAATGCTTTGCACAGGTACAGAAAATCAAAGAGGCTGATGAATCCTGCATTGCTATACCTTGAAGGCTAGAATCAGAAGGTAGAAAACATATGCAACTCCAATGCAAGGCTCTAGTTAAGACCATGGTCAAGTATTGTGAGCAGTCCAACATCGTGCACCTTTTTGGAGGTTTAATGACCTTGAAAGAATTTCAGAATAGATTTACCTGAATGATACCTGAGATCTAAATATATTCTGAGAGAAGGATGCATGCGTTCAGGTTGTATTTTCTGAAATTTAGATGGCTAAAGAATGATCTTGTTCATGATTGAGAGGAGTGCAATAGAGCAATTATGTCAGCTGTATATAGATCTTGGGGGGGGAAAGGGCAAAATCTAATAATTAGAACCAGGCCTTGAAAGAAGAAATTTGAACATGAGTGGTAGCAGCTGGAAATTCCTTATGCAAATGGTAATTTTTTTTAATGTAGTTAAAAGATTTGGAGCATGGTGAGCATATGGAGCTGAGTCAGAGATCAGCATGATCTCATTGAATATGAGGGACAAATGGACCTGTTCCTATTAAGTAACATTTACTACAGTGCATATAGATCATAGGAATTTAGGAGAAAGTATAGATGATTTTACCTTTTTAAACCTACTTCATGGTTCGCCAGTACCTCAATACCATTTTACCAGCCTTTTTAGTAAAGGTTTGTTGATCTCCATTTTGAAATTTTATCCTAGTGTCCATACGGAGATTACATTCCATATTTATGCTGTCCTTTGCGGACAAGGGAAAGAATGTTCCTTGATTTCACTCCTAAATGAACTAGTAATTTCAAAGTTGTCCACATTCATAAATGTCCCTACTAAAAAGATTTCTCTGTTGAATTATTTTATAATTTTTGAGCATCGCAATTTATTCATCCCTCAATCTTCCAAACCCGTGTTTGTGTTCTGAGCTGTATTCGTCACAATACTAGATAACATCTTCAGTAAGCTTCTGGATGAAGCACTGCTGATGTTTCCTGCTTTCAATTTGCATGTTTGGGTTTCCTTGGGTTGGTGATGTCATTTCCGATTCTTTTTCAGGGGGTGGTAGATGGGGTCCGAGTCAATGTGTTTGTTCATAGAGTTCCTTTTGGAATGCCATGCTTCTAGAATTCTTGTGCATGTCTCTGTTTGGCTTGTCGTAGGATGGATGTATTGTTCCAGTCGAAGTGGTGTCCTTCCTTATCTGTATGTAAGGATATTAGTGAGAGAGGGTCATGTCGTTTAGTGGCTAGTTATGCAAGAACTGGAACAAAGACTACATTGGACAAACAGGCAGAAAACTAGCCACCAGGATACGTGAACATCGACTAGCCACAAAAAGACATGATCCTCTCTCACTAGTATCTTTACATACAGATAAGGAAAGACACTACTTTGGCTGGGACAACACATCCTTCCTTGGACAAGCCAAACAGAGACATGCACAAGAATCCTAGAAGCATGGCATTCCAACCAGAACTCTCTCAGCAAACACATCGACTTGGACCGCATTTACACCCCCTGAGAAAAAGAACTAGAAATGACATCACCAGCCCAAGGAAACCCAACCACATAAATAGAAAGCAGGAAATATCAGCAGTGCTTTGTCCGGAGGCTCACTGAAGATGTTACCAAGTATGGTGACCAAACGTCCGAAAATGAACCTTGCAGCTCAGTGAGCAAACCAACATCCAGAACCTTAACCTGAGCTACAAATCTTCTCAAAACTCACTACCATGTTTACGTAATTAAAACAGCATTATTTAGTTATTATGGAAGTTTCCTTCAGAAAAGCTCTAGAGTCATACAGTACCGAAACAGACTCCTCAGTCCAACCAGTCCATACAAAATGTAATCCCAAACTAAACTAGTCCCACCTGCCTGCTCCTGGCCCATATCCTGCCAAACCTCTTCTATTAATGTATCAATCCAAATGTCTTTTAAATGTTGAGATTGTACTGCATCCACCACTTTTTCAGAAAGTTCATATCACATTTCAACCACCTTCTGTGTTTTTAAAAAAAAATTGCCTTTGTCTTTTTAAAATTTCTCTCCCCTCACCTTAAAAATGTGGCCTCCAGTCTTGAAATCCCCCATCTTGGGGAAAAGGCACCTACTATTAACTCTGTGCTGGACGGAGTGTGAAGCTGCATACTAAAGATTTAGTTTTAAACAGAATGGATAACTGGAAATGATTTCCTGTCTTTGTGGAAATAAAACCTGTTCAGAACCCAAAGAACAAAGTTGTGACAGAGAAACTTGGGAAAATGGAATGTCCCCTTTAAAGGAGGTAGAGTGAAGAAATTTAGACCGGGTAGGTGTGGGAGTCAGGTTTATCGTAAATATTAGTGTCCATTTCTATGGCACCTTTTCAAATAATGCAACCTCCCAGAATACCTGATTCTGGAGAATCCTATTTGACGCACTGTTGACTCTTGCTATGTTCACAGATGCTACCAGACCAGCTGAGCATTTTCACTATCGAAAGTGTTTTGCTCAATCCTATGTTCATGCAAACTACCATGATAATGTAACCCTTTTAAGCCCTGAATCTACATTGTGCACCCCCAATATCCTCCTCAAGGTGTGGTGCTCAAAGCTAAATATTTGTGTTCCAGATGGGGTCTCGCAAAGCTGTATACAACTGAAGCATCATTTGTTCACTTTTACGATCTTGGTTGTTTAATCCTTTTATTATTTTATACTTATTTTAATTGTTCATGACTATGAATCATTGCTTGCTTTTAGTGTTGTCATCTCAGTTTGACACATGCCACAGCTTATTATTCACAGACAAGCCTAGTTCCTTCAGGTGAAAGCTAGCATTTTATCTGAATTGTTTTGTGTCAACGTATAAGTTAATTATTTGCACACCTTGAAGGCCAAATTTCCTTGCTGCTCCATTGTTTTGAATTCCAAAAATATTCCAGTTTTGCCTTTGGATCCATTTTGGAGATTTTTACTTAATTTGATTTTGCCCATTTGTAACTTCCTACTCCAGTTTATATATCCTTTCCTCCTAATTTAGTGATAGAGGAAAACTTAAATATACAACTTATCATTACTTCCAAGTCACAAAACTGTACAGTGAAAAGATAATGGTTTAGTACAAATTCCTGCAAAGCACCTTTTGTCCCATTCCACTAATCTGTCTCTTACCTCCCAACCAATTTGTATCATGCATTTTAAAGCTGCAGTACGTCTAATACTATTGTCATCCTTTTCTCTGAATCTTGCATGTGGTCCCTTTTCAGACTACTTGTGGAATATTTTCGAGTATTATTCTATTAGTTCAGGGGTATGCCATTGTGGCAAGGCCTAGTTTATTGCCCTTGAGAAGGTTGTGGTCATGTGCTCTCGTCTTGAACTGTTGCAACCTTTGTGGTGTAAGTGCTCCCAGGGTGCTGTTTGAAAATGATGTCCAGTAACCGTGAAAGAACGATGACACAATTCGAACTCAGAAGGATATGTGGCTTGGTAGGGAACTCGCAGATGATGGTGTTTCGTATGCTGTGCTGTCTTTATATTTATAGATGACCAGATCACAGGTTTCAAGGGTGCTGTCAGAGGAGCCTTGGAGAGTCTGTCCAGTGTGTCTTGTAGGTGTTGCGCATTGCCACTGTGTATCAGTGGCGGAGGAATTGAAAATTGAAGGTGTTGAGTAGAGTTCCAGTCGAGTGCACTGCTTTACCCTGGATGTGTTGGAGCTATACTCACCCAAGCAACCAGAGACTATGCATCTCTCATACCTGACGTGCCTGTAGACAACAGACAGACTTTAAGGAATCAGGGGTGAGTTACTCTTTGCAGAATTCCCAGTTCCTAACCTGTTCATGTAGCTACAATGCTTCAGGCTCACTGCCTTTATTCCTGATGAAGGGCTTTTGCCCGAAATGTCGATTTCGCTGCTCGTTGGATGCTGCCTGAACTGCTGTGCTCTTCCTAGCACCACTGATCCAGAATCTGGTTTCCAGCATCTGCAGTCATTGTTTTTACCTCTACAATATTTATATACTGGTCCAATTTCTTGTCAATCAAAACTCCAAGAATATTTTGAGGGGGGGCTTCCGTGATGGAAATTCCATTGAATGTTAAGAGGCATTGTTTGGAATACATTATATAAAGATACAATTAAGAAACACTCCCTATCCACCTTGTTAGAGAACATCCTCAAATTTGAACTAGTTTAGTAGTTCACACATTGCTGGTAAAGCTAGGTGGTACAGTTATTCATAGTACTGCAGTGATTCATGATGTTGCAGTCTTAGGTACCCAAGCTTTTCACCATGGAACAGTGTTCACTGCTGGTGTTGTGTACTCATCACAGCAGGTGGTGATGTTGCACTGATTGCTAATACCCTGCCTTGTACAATCTTCATGATGCTGAAATAAAAGCTACTGGAAGAGAACACCCTTAATTGAACTACTGACTTTTGCTGCACAAATGTCAACTACCCCATGAAGCTGTGGTGTTTGATCTGCTTTAAGAAAGCCATCAGTTTCGTAATGTTAATTTGAAGCACTGTTATTTTTAATGTCAGTGAAATTGCACGAATCGCATTACATAACCTTTTGCGCTCCAACAAGAAGCTTTGTGTAACAGTATTAAGAATGAAACTGAAAAGGCTGCGCAATCATCTGTTTGTAGCACCTTGTGACTTGGTCAAGTTAACTTGAGTGTCCAAGGAGAGAAGCCTGATATTTCCTTCTATTTGTATAGCCCCCGTAGTTCCTCTGAACTCTTGAATTTTATATCTGGATTGATATTTATTATGAAAAATGTATTGTCAACTAAAGCTTTGTGGGGAGTTTTACTGGGTTTTTACTGCTTTTGGGTTGCATGGAGGACTTAGTTGCACCTTCAAGATTTTTTTTAAGATTATGCTCATCCTTGTTTGTTCGTTCTTGCCAGAATTGATGGAACTGCTTAACCTACTTTTCAATCTGGACTTGGTGTAGTGTTAAATGAGCCCTCCTTAAATGAAAATGAGAAAAAGGAACCTGGGTAACTGTAGAAGCTAATGGATTAGTTTTGAAATGTGATTGGTATTCATCAAGTAAAACAGGGTGCCTCACATAAAAAGTCAAATGAATGGTCAGTTAATTTGTTTTGGTCATTTTGATTAAACAATAAATTACTTTTAGTAATAAGGTATCTGCTTTTCTCTGGCATTTTACATAATATCTTGCAATGTGCTAAATTGACATTTGCACTTTCATTCCTTTATTACAATGTAAGCCATGGGGTTGTCTTGTCTCACATAATCCTCATTGAAAACCATGTAAATATGGAGGCTTCTCTTCTCATGGCCTCATATAATAGGGTGCCGTCTGTTTTATTCTTCTATGAACTTCCTGCTAAAGCATTTTTTGTTTATCTTGTAGTAAACTTGTTAATTCCAAAACCTGCTTTTAAACGAAGATAAAGTAATCATAAAATTGCCTGAACCACCATTCAATTATCAATGTGGCTGAACATGCAACTAAATAGCGCCCCCCCCCCCCCCCCCCCAAAAAAAACCCAATATGGTTTGATCCCTTTAAGCCCTAGTGCTAAATACAACTCCTTGTTAAAATCAAACCATGTTTTGGCTGTGACTACTTTCTGTGGAAGTGAATTCAACAGGCTCACCACTCTGTATGAAGAAATTTCTTCTAATTTCAATGGTCTAATGTTTATCCTTAGGTTATGATCCTGGTTTTATTTTCATTATTCATTCACAGGACAAGGGCATTGCTGGCTAGGCAGCATTTATTCTCCATCCCTAACTGCTCAGGGCATTTAAGAATCATAGTGAAGAATCACATGTAGACCAGGCCAGGTGATGTGGCAGTTTCCTTCCCTAAAGGGTGTTAGTGAACCAGACGGATTTTTTCTGACAATTGAAAATGGATTCTCAGTCACCATTAGACATTTAATTCCAGTTTTTTTTTAAAATTCAAATTCCACCATCTACTGTGTAAGATTTGGACTTTGGTTCCAGAACATTATCTATGTCTCTGGATTAATAGTCTAGCAATAATACCACTAGGCCATCACATCCCCATCATGGGGGATGGGATCAGGGGTTCTGGACTCCCCTGACATAAAGCATATCTTTTCTGGATCTGCGTGGTTAGAATTTTATGTACTTTTGAGGTTCCCACCTTATTCTTCTGAATGCTTGCAAATCTAATCCTAACTGATTTGACCTCTCCACATACATTAGTCCTGCCATACCAGGAATCAGTCTGATAAACCTTTGCTGCACCCCCTCTATAGCAAGACTCTCCTTCCTCAGATAAGGAGATCAAAACTTTGCTCACTGTTTCATGTTTGGTATCACTGAGGCCCTTTATGGTTGCATCAAGACATCACTGTTCCTACACGCACACATTTTCCAGCTATAAAGGGCTACATACCATTTGTTCCCTTAATCACCTGCTGCATCTGTATCTTTACTTTCAACTGGTGTACAAGAACACCCAAGTCTGACGCACATTAACTTCACTCAATTTTTATTCCAATAATAACTTGCCCTCCTTTTTTGCTCCCCAAGTGGATCTATCCATATTATACCCCATCTGCCATATATTTGTCCATTTAGCTTATCCAAATCTACTGAAGAGTCTCAGCATTCTCTTCACAGCTCAGCGTCCTATCCAGAAAAGTTGGTAACATTATTTTTAGTTCCAGTGTCCATATCATTTTTATATAGTAAATAGCTGGGGTCCTAACTGATCCCTGAAGTGCCCCACTAGTCATTGCTTCTGAAAAAGACTGATTTATTCCTTCACTTTGTTTCCTGTCCATCTACTAGTTTTCTATTCATCACAACACATCTCCAATCCCATGCTTTAATTTTGCGCCATAATCTCTTATGTGGGTCTTTGTGGAAAGCTTACTGAAAGAAAAACACATCCACTGGCTCTCCCATCAACTCTATCAATCACGGCCATACTAGTCTGAAATCACCTGATCTCGGAAACTAAGCAGACTCAGGCTTGGTTAGTAATTGCATGGGAGACCGCCTGGGAATACCAGGTGCAGTAGGCTTTAAAAAGGGGCAGCACAGCGGCTCAGTGGTTAGCACTGCTGCCTCAAAGCGCCAGGGGTCCCAGGTTCCATTCTAGCCTCTGGTGACTGTGTGGAATTCGCACATTCTCCCTGTGTCTGCGTGGGTTTCCTCTCACAGTCCAAAGATGTGCAGGTTAGGTGAATTGGTCATGCTAAGTTGCCTGTAGAGTTAAGTGCATTAGTTAGGGGGAATGAGTTACTGTTTGGAGGGTTGATGTGGACTTGTTGGACCGAAGGGCCTGTTTCCACACTGTAGGGAGTCTAATCTGAAAAAAAATCACATCCTCAAACAATTTGAGTATATTTGTCCAGCATGATTTCCTTTCTGTCCAATCCTGCGACTGTTTTCCAATCGCTCAGTTTATAAATCTTCTATAATGAACTTCAGCATTTTCCCCCACTACCAACATAAGGTTGACTGATCAGTAATTCCCAGTTTTCTCTCTCTCTAGCTTTTTAAATAGGGCAGTTATATTAGCTATCCTCCAGGCTGAAGGAACTATTCGAGTCTATAAAAGTTGTGGAAGATGGCCACCTCTCAGGCAGTATACTTCAATACTGTATATATGATCA
The DNA here is from genome assembly GCF_020745735.1 of Hemiscyllium ocellatum. Taxonomy (NCBI): domain Eukaryota; kingdom Metazoa; phylum Chordata; class Chondrichthyes; order Orectolobiformes; family Hemiscylliidae; genus Hemiscyllium; species Hemiscyllium ocellatum. The sequence continues at coordinate 94,217,373 of NC_083410.1, forward strand.
GGCCAAGGGTTTTTGTCAGCCTACATTCCCATCTATTTTCCCTGTGCCATTTCCTTATTAAAATTGATTTCCTTCAGTTACTCCCCGTCTTTAAACCCGGTGTTTCCCAATATTTCTGGTATGTTATTTGTGTCCTCCTTTGTGAAGACATATCAAAGTATGTGTTAATGGTTAGCCATTTCTTCATTCCCCATTATAAAATTCCCCTGTCTTTGGACAATAAGAGATCTACGTTTGTCTCCACCAATCTTTTTTATCTCTAGATATTGATGGAAACTTTTACAGTTTTTGTGTTCCCCACAAACTTAATTTCATACTCTATTTTACCTTTTGGTCAATCCCTTGGCCCTCCTTTGCTGAACTTTAAATTGCTCCAACTTCTTGGGTCTGCTTTATCTGCCTAATTTGTATACCTCTTACTTGGATGTAATACAATCTCTAAATTCCCTTTGTAAGATATGGTTTAGGCACTTTCCACATTTTATTTTTGTACCAGACGGTGTAGGCATTTGTTGTCATTCATGCATGTGTTCTTTTGAATGTTTGCAGTTGCCTCTCTAGCTTCTTCCCTTTTATATAACATCCCCAACAGCATCATAGCCGACTTGAACTTAAACCATTGTAATTTCCTGTCATAGGGTCATATAGCACAGAGATGGGCCCTTTGCCCCAAGCTGGTCCATGCTGACCAAAATGTCTGTCCATGCTAACTCTATTTCCCTGCACTTCTAAACCTTTCCTATCCATGTATTTGTCAAATGCTGTTTAAATATTGTTAATGTAACTGCTCAGTCCATATGTGTATTATCCCCTGTGTAAAACCAAAGTTTGCCCCTCAGGTTCCCGTTTATTCTTTTATTCTGGTTCAACATCTCCCTATTTAGATTCAGGACTCTAGTCACAGAATCAACTATATCACTGTTTATCTTCATGAGAAATTCATCACATTATGATAAAACATCCTAGAGTGTGATCATAGAATTATAAAGTACAGGATGGGTAGTGCATTAGAGACCCCTACTATCCTCTAGGTGAAAAATGTTTCACTCAAATGACTCCTTAACCTCTTGCCTTTCACTTTTAAAGCTTTATAAGCAATATTTGAAACAGCTGCAGAAGGAGGTATGAAATTGATTAGCAAAAACATGGCCAAGGAAATAAGTTTTCAGGAGTGCTTTCAAAGGAGAGCTTTAGAAAGGGAGTCTCAAAGCTTAGTACTCTGGCAGATGGAGGTATGACCAGCAATGGAGTGACTAAATTCGGGGATGTTTGAGAAATCAGAATTAGGTGAGCAGTGGCATCTTGAGGTATTGGAGCATTTGAAGGAGATTAGAAGTTATGGAGGGCATGTGCAAATGTGGAAATGAGCTTTCAAGTTGTGTTTTCACTAGCGATTGCCCTAGTCAATACACAATCCAAACAGTTACATTGTGGTAATGAAGGAAGGTTACCACTGAATGAGGGGACATAAATGCCAGTTTGACAATATTGCAAGACTATAGTCCCAATAAATAAAATTCCTCAGAAAAACAGAGAGCTCCTGGTTATCACTACCAAAATTAGTTTAACTCTTGATCAAAACCACCAAAACAAATTAACTGGTCATTCATTTAATTTGCATGTGTGACCCCCTGCTGGACACTTTATGAGCAAATTGAAAGGCATACTGACTGTTTTCCTGTTATATTGAAACACACTTTGTTCAACTTCTAATCCTATAGTTTTGAGTAATCGGTCTTAATTGTATTTGTGGTACTTCTTGAATTTAAGAATAATATCTGCAATTATTTTGAGTGAGGCTTCATTTACAGTTCCTATTTGTGGTTACTTCATAATGGAGAAACTATTAATTAACATCTGTTGAACAGAAAGCCCAAGTGGGTTATATTTCACACAACACTTGACAGGCCTGCTTTTTTAAACATACTGTAAAAGTTCATAAATTATCTGTATGATTTACATTGACTACTTTGGTAGTTATTGAGTTTGTACGTCATTCAGTGATGGTTTCTATACCTTCTACAACAAGTTTTCTTTTGGAATTGGAATTTGAGCTTTCAACTGAAAAATAGAACTGTTTGCCTTTCTCTAGTTATGAGCTGACCAGGGACCAGAAACTCCTGGCACTAACACTTTCTAGATTATAGGACTTTTCCTTGCCTGATTTGATGAACTACTTAAGGTCCAGATTGAAAACTAAGTTGAGTGGTATTTAATTTTCATGCTTTTCGACTTTAAATGGATGTAGTCAAAAGGAGTTTAAACAATTCTGGAGCCTCATTACATCAGCATCTAAAAGCCCCTTGTAATTAGTGGATTGCATTTGCCCAGTTGAGAGTCCCACTGGAAGAGATGGATACTGCGTGAGAGCTCTAGAGAACCTGCAAATGGTCGCACTTTCGAAAGTATGCAAAAGGTTGAATGATAAACTAGGCCAAGAGCTGTTAGAAATATCCAAATTTGAAGAAACATTCTGTAAGAATTGTTATATGGCAAATGAAAATCCCTGGAGCTAAGCAGTAGCCTCCTCGTTTGTTAGGTTATGATGACCTTTCTACTGTTTATTTTGCAGAGTGGAAACTCCTTTGTAATGTGCTGCATTGTTTGTTTCTCTACAAATGCATAAAGTGCTTGTACCAAGGCCCCACCTGTGGAAGTTGACTGTATTGGAGCCCTGAATTGTGATTTCTCATATTTCCCATTTGTTGATCCAAAAGATACCTGGTGGATCTTGTTTTATGGCGATTTTATTCCATTTGGATGCCAAAGTGGAAGACAGGGTGAAATAGGTAGAATGAACAGGTGATTGTGGAGTAGTGCATATGGTTTCAAAGTTTGTGGGTTTTCATCATCAGCACATGTTTGAGGAGTGATATTTAAGAGCACAGTAAGCCAAGGATTTGGAAGTAGACTGATGGGTTTCAACTATGATGCTCACTGTTGAATTTGATTGAATGCAACAAAGATGTACTTTGTTTCAAGGCAGTCCTTGGAAGGTTCACAAAGCTGATATCCGATATATAGGCATCCTCTTACAAGGAGAGGTTAAGTAGATTAGGCCTATACTTCTTGAAATGGAGAAGAATGAGAGGTGCCCTTTTTTTTTTGAGCCATATAAGAGTTTGAGGACTTGACAGAGTAGTTGCAGAAAGGTTGTTTTCCCTTATGTCAGATCCTAGCACCAGTGAACATAATCTCAGAATAAATGGTCCCACATTCAAGACTGAAATGAGGAGGAATTTCTTCTGAGGGTTGTGAATCTGTGGAATTCCTTGCCACAGATGGCTGTAGAGGTTGGATCATTAAGCATATTCAAGGCTGAGTGAGATTTTTAATTAAAGGAATCAAGGGTTAGAGGGAAAGGACAGGAAAATGGAGTTGAGGATGATCAGATTAACCATGATCTCATTGAATCTGCTATACTATTCAATGGGCTGAAGAGCCAATCATGTTCCTATGTCTCATGGTCTTGTGTGGGAGATTCTTTGCCAGATAGTTCACGATACTCTGTTTCATAGTGTGTTAGGGCAAGTACGGAGGTGATGAGTGTTGCAACAGTACAGAGTTTTCTGCATTTTTCTAATATTCCCCAAAAAAAAGGTTCTATTTAAACATTTTTCCCAAATATGTTGAGTTGGGGTCATGGTTGAGTTCTGACCATCCGTGTGGATATTCAATTCTTCATTGGCATTGTGGAGTTAGAATACACTGCGTATGGTTTCAGAGGGATTCACTGAGATTTTTGTAACATTTGTTGTTAAGGATCTAGTCCAGGGTGCAGTAGTTGAACTTTGGTAGCACAACAGATGCAAATAAGAACTTGGCAACTGATTTTCTTTAGATTAGATTACTTATGGTGTGGAAACAGGTCCTTCGGCCCGACAAGTCCACACTGACCCTCCGAAAAGCAACCCACCCAGACCCATTTCCCTACATTTACCCCTTCACCTAACACTACAGGCAATTTAGCATGGCCAATTCACCTAACCTGCACATCTTTGGACTGTGGGAGGAAACCGGAGCACCCGGAGGAAACCCACACAGACACTGGGAGAATGTGCAAACTCCACACAGACAGTTACCCGAGATTTGAACCCGGGTCTCTGACGCTGTGAGGCAGCAATGCTAACCACTGTGCCACCATGCTGCCTGGGTGATTGTTGGCATTACATTTGTATTGTAGATAGTGGAATCTTGGGGCTAGCATGGAGGCCTGTGGATTATTGTGGGGGTTGGTGTATAAGAGTAGTAGGGATTACTGCAACTGTGAAATTACTAGGACAATTCCTAGTATGAAGGGATTGTATTATAAGCAAAGATTGGGATTGTACTTATTGTAATTAGAGAATAAGAGGTGATCTAATTGAAACATAAAGGATTCTCAAGGGGCTAAACAGGGTAAATGCTGAGAGGATATTTCTCCTCATGTAAGAGTCTAAGACCAGAGAGCAATAAAGGAGTGCCAAATTAAGAATGAGGTTGCTTATGATTGCAAGCCTTTGGAACTCTTTGCCATAGAGAGCTGTCATCCTTGTGTATACTTAAGGCTGTGATAGATGCATGATCAGCAGGAGAACCAAGGGTTCTGGGGAAAAAGCAGGAAAATGGATGTGAGGGCTGTCAGGTCAGCTGTGGTCCTATTGAATGGCGGAATTGGCTCAAGGGGGGCAAACTGTCAACTCCTGTTCCTATTCCTGGTGGCCACGCATTACCAATCTTATCCATGCATTGTTCCCTTGTGAAAGGTAGACTCTAAATCCTGTGTTGCAGAGAAGTGTTTTAGTAACTGCCCTGATTCAGGTTGGAAGCTGAATAGCTTTGGTTCTAGACCAGTATGGCACATTGTACCGTAGCCAGCTAATTTCAGCACATGCTTGGAGATCATTTTTCAGTGCAAGTGGTGAATGTCAGAACTTGATCATATCATACATCCCTGTTGGAAGCCAACTTGGTTAACATTAAGGATGATCTCTACATCTGAAAATATAGGTTGCGGGCTAAATTCAAAGATCTTGAAACAAATAGGAAGCGGTGAACTCGGTTAATAGCTTGCCATTGATGTAAAGTCTTTTCCATATTTTGCTGTATGTCATATCTTCTCTGTAAACTATAAATTCTTTTTCAGGTAACAATCATATTCCATCTTGAATGCCTTTATTGAATCTGTCCTACCAGAATCAGAGGTAGCACACTGCAGATGTTAATGCCTTGTCGTGTGAAAATGTTCCTTATGCTTCAATTGCTTCTCAAACGACATTCAGCATGATGTCTCATAGGAGGCTGATTGAAAAATTCAGGCATTTGGTACAATAGGAAAAGTACTAACATGGATAGAGGTTTGCAATCCACTGATGAAATTGACCCCATACTCATGCCTGTCCACCACAGTTCTTCACCAGAAGAATTGGCTCAAAAGTCACTTCTGAAAATATGACATGCAGCAAAATATGGAAAAGACTTTACATCGATGGCAAGCTATTAATTGAGCTATTCAAGAACAGTTTTTTTTGTCCCTGACAAATACTCAACAGTGGTGTATGCTCTGCCTCAAACCATTAGACAGACCCAAGGCAAAGGAGGATTGAGTTCAAACAAACTAGTCTCATAACCCTTACCCAATAGCATATACTGGTAGAGGTGGCAAATATTACAAGGTACCAGGAGTAGTTATCTGGGAAAACACCACAGTATCCTGTATACCTGTAGAAGTTGGTTGGATTACCCATTAACAGAACTGAAAGAGATTTGTTGTTGCTGTTGAGGTGGGTTTAAACTAGCTCCTCAGGAGAATGCTTATCTGAGGGGTAACCCAATGATGTTAGCCACAGGAAGTTGAAAAGAAGCTAGGAAGACTGGAAAATGGGCAAAATGAAGCCAAGCAGTATGTATGCTTTGAAATCAGAAAGATATCAAAAACATCAAGTTAAGAGCCATTCTCACCAAATACACTGTACGTTTGCAAAAAATGTAGACGATGTAAAGGCAAAAATAGACATGGATTTGATTTAGTTGTCATGACAAACATGGTTGCATGGTGACCAAGACATGAATTGTATATTTTCAGGGTGTTCAATGTTTAGAAAGAACAGCCAAAAAAAAGAGGGGTTGTGGACTTGCGCTGATCATAAAGGAGAGGAGAGTCTCAGAAAAAATAGGGTGTGGTGTTATGAAGTTGAAGACATGTACCTTTAGGAATGAGTGAATGTTGTTCTGAACTGAGATTACGAGCAGTTATGTATACGACTGGATGGTAGTCCGAGTCTTTTGCAGAATTGAAAATCCATAACTTTTGCCTGTGAAAATGTTTTGAGTTTTGGTTGCTCATTTGACAACTCGAATTTAATCAATCAGTTTAAATTATGTTCCAGAATATTAAAATCCAATTGAGTTTGAATTTATTGTTTTGCTAACATCAAACCAATGACACAGTCTGATGTTGGGGTATAAGAATGCAGACGTTTTGAAAATAGGTCAGAGAGCAACTACCATAGAGAGGAAAAACTGCTGGAGAGCTAACTGCCAATCTAACATCTTGCTTTCAAAGAAATTAGAAAACACACTCTATGAAAGGTACCTTTTCATGTGAAACATAGTCACAATACAAAGAAAGACAACGACCCAGGAAGATCAGCGGGAAGAGTGAAGACGCAGAAGACGACAGACTGGTTTTGAGATTAACTTAATGTAAAAGCATCTTATTGGAACATCATTTTTATAGAGTTGGAGTCAGATAGTAAGTAGTTGAGAAAGAGGGAATTGGTTTTATGAAGTTTTTTTGTTTAATGTTCACTGTTAGAGTTAGAAAAATAAATTGATATTTTTTCTTTAAATAGTGGAAGCTGAGAGTTCTGTCACTTACATTTTAACAGTTTACAAAGCAAGGGGAGTTTTTCTGGGTGTTTGATTTAAGAGGAGTTCGACCTTCCGTATCGTAATAGTGGAATCTGTTTGGGTGGAGCCAAGTAACAACATACATTGAGTTGGAATTGTTTACAGGTTTCTGAATAGTAGAGTTAGTGTGGGGCATGGTATTAATCAGGAGCTGAGAGAATCATGCGGCATGGCCAACATGGCTGTCATCAGTGACTTGAATCTGCAAAAAGACTAAGTAAACCAACTGAACACTAAAGCTGCGGAAGATTGGTTTTCTAGAGCAGTATGTTGAGGAGCTGATTGGATTTGGTATTATGTAATGCAGAAGGCCTAATTAACCATCTTTTTGGAAAAGAACCTTTAAGGATAAGTGAACACAATATGATTAGGATTTTACATTGTTTGAAAGTCCGGGTTCATTGTCAAATAGAGTGTTGAATTTGAATAAGGAAGGTCATTAAGACATAAGGCACTTTTTTTTAATCCACATGTAATATGTTGTTTGTTAATGCCTGGGCAGCATTTTTTCTCACCTTCCCCACTTGAACTGCTGCAGTCCATTTGATGAAGACAAACCCAGAATGCTGTCAGGGAAGAAATTCAAGGATTTAGGAACAGTGATATATTTTTAAGTCAGGATGGTGAGTAGCTTGGAGATGTTGGTGTTATCACATATCCTGTTGCCCTTATCCTTCTAGGTAAAAATGTTTGTGAGTTTGAATCATTCCAAGAAGCTTTGTTGAATTTCTGCAGTCCATCTTGTAAATCGTACACACTCCCCCAAGCATTGATGATGTGGTATGAATGTGGTGGTAATCAAGTAGGCTGTTTTATCTTGGATGGTGTCAAGCTTCTTGAGTATTACAGCTTCACTATCCAGGCAATCTGGAATATTCCAATCTCACTGCTGACTTGTGCTGTGTAGATGATGGACAGGTTTTTGGAGAGTCAGGAGCTGAGTTGCCCACTGCAGTATTCCTAGGTTCTGACCTGCTCAGTCTTGTAGCCAGTCTGGTTAATGGTAACTGCAAAGATCTTGATCATGGGAGAATCAGTGATGATAATACCATTGAATGTCAAGGGTTGATGGCTGGATTGTCTCTTATTGGAGATGGTCTTTGCCTGCATTTGTGTGGTGTGAATGATACTTGCCACTTTTCAGCTCAAGCCTGAATATTATCCAGCATTTGTTTCATTTGAACATGACCTGCCTCATATGAGGTGATGAACATTACAATCATTGGTAAGCATCCACACTTCTGACCATATGATGGAGGGAAGATCATTGATGAGGCAGCTGAGAATGGTTGGGCCGAGGACACTGCCCAAAGGAACTCCAACGGAGATATTCTGGAGCTGAGTCGACTGGCCTCTAGTTACAACCATCTTCCTGTGTACCAGCGATTACTACAGCCTTCTAAGAGTTTTCCCTCTATATCCCATTTGACTCCAGTTTTGGAAGGACTTCTTAATGCCTCACTTGGTCAATTGCTGAGGGCTGTCACTTTCACCTCCCCACTGGAATTCAGCTGTTTGTCCATGTTTGAACCAAAGCTGTGATGAGATCAAGAGCTGAGTGGCTCTGGCAGAACACAAATTGGTTATTGCTGAGCAGGTGAACCCTTCCATCACTTTACTGATTGAGAGTAGATTGTCAGTGGTAACTGGCCAGTTTGGGTTTGTCTTGTTTTTATATACAGGGCATACCTGGGCAATTTTATACTTTTTTGGGTGGATGTAGCCAGTGGTATAGCTGTACTGGAGCAAGTGGCTAAGGGAACAGCAAGTTCAGGAACACAAGTCTTCAGTGCTATTGTGGACTGTCAGGGCCCATAGTCTTGACAGTATCCAGTGCCTCCAACTGTTCCTTACTGTTCCTCGATATCACATGGAGTGAATTGAATTGGCAAAAGACAGGCATCTGTGATACTGTGGATTTCCAGAGGAGACTGGAATGGATCATCTACTCGGCACTTCTGGTTGAAGATTGTCATAAATGCCTCAGCCTTATCGTTTGCATCGATTTACTGGGCCCTGCCATCATTGAGGATGGGAATATTTTTGGAGCTGCCACGTTCAGTGAGTTGTTTCATTGTTCACCACCATTCATGACTGGACTTGGCAGGACTGCATAGCTTAGATCTGATCCACTGGTTGCAGGATTACTTCTGTCAATCACCTATGCCTGCTTATTCTTTTTGCTGTGCCAAGTAGTCCTGTTATGTAGTTTTACTGGGTTGACGCATTATTGTTGGATATGCCTAGTGCTGCTCTTGGCTTGCTTCCCTGTACTCTTTTAACCACTGTTGATACCCTCATTTGATGGTGGTGATATCTTGGGAGTATGCAAGTTGTGTTATCTAAGGTGGGAGATACATTAAAAGACAGGATTGTACATAGGCAATTTAAAGAACGTTTGCATGACTCTAGCAACTATATTTATCTTCAAGGTGGAAAAACTATTTTTTAAGTCAATAATTCTCGCTAATAGAAGTATGGAATTGTGTAAGATTAAAAAGAAAGGTCTGTGAAGTTGCCAAGAATAATAGTGATTCTGAGATTTGGAATGTTTATAGATTACAACAGAAGAGAACTAAGATACTGAGGATAGGGAGAATAGAATACAAATGAAGTCTACCGAATGTATTAAAAACGGACTGTAAAAATTTCTAAAGGTAGGAAAAAGGAAATGATTGGCTCAAATTAATGTGGGATGAGTGTGTGGTGCTGGAAAAACACAGCAGGTCTTTACAAACTACAGACCCAGAAAATAACACTGTCTTTTCCTCTACAAAACACTGCACCAGGTTAAATTAATAGTTATGGCTTATATTTTAAGTTTAATAAAAAGACTTATCTCCAAAACACATTATCAAGAAAGAACCTATTGTACTCGCTAATACAGCCTTTCTCTTGGACAGACTTAAAACACCAATTAACTTATTCTGTGTTGTGAACTTCGCCCAAATCAGTTCCTCCAAGATTGGTTGTGAAATTCACTGTTTGTTAATTTTCCCAGATGCACTCCGATGTCCAGCCACACACGAATTCAAAAACAGCAGAGGCAGTAACTGTGCATGTTCCTCTCCCTCGCGCTTTCCCTTTCGCCACCATGTGCTTCCTTTGTCTATTCTTCTCCCTTTTTAAAATTGCTGCTGTTTTGACTTCTGAAACACCTTGGACATATCTCTTCATTTTGGATTCTATTAATAAAAAAATGCAAGTTGTTCTATGTTTGGTAAGACCATTTAGGAATGGCGAGCTTTAATTGGAAATTTGACAGGAATGTGCTGACTAGATTATTGGAAACATGGCCACAGGTGCTGAAAAGCTACGTCACACTAGAATTTAAAGCGTAATGTTTTGTAGTTACTACATCTAATCACAAAAAAAATCAAATGAAGATCTGAACAAGCCATGGGCAAGATTAGTTTGTTATGGCTTGTTTTGTTCTAGGTGGGCAAATGAAAACATTCTGTTCCTATTCCCTAGAAATGTAAAATAATTTCTACCGTAAACACACAATCACAATTTAAAAATTCCTTCTACCTATGCAATATTCCAGTGAGATGTTATAAAATATTAGTGACCTAATGACAAACTGATTTAGTGTGAAATTGTTGCATTGCTCCCATTAAGTTTATTTATTTGTTCATATGGTTTGAAAGTTGGCAGAGCTATCATTCGTTGACCATTCCTAATTACTTTTGAGGAAGAGGTAGTGAGTTAGCATTCCTTGCACCAATTCTAACCTAATCGCCAGTACATTTGTTGGTGTTGTTTTATAACTTTAGGTGAAGTAGAAGTCATCGTGTAAGTTTAGAATCGTCAATGATCATATTAGTAATTATTCTAAAACTGTCTGAGCAAAAAAAAACTCATTAAAAGCAGTAAAACATTTTCAAAGAGCTTGAATGGAAAAGCTATTCTACTTTTGCAATCTTGTCAGACTTTGCTTCTTAAAAATAAGATGACTGTTACCCAGTCCACTGTGCTTCTGCCCTGTTCTTTCCTCCTCCCCTCAGTTCTTCAATTTACACAACATTGCCCCTCCTAAAATTGCATATTTCTCTGCCCTTGGCTTGGACTCCTTGAATGTTACATTGTTGAAGATTGATTAGTCACCTTTTTATTGTCAAGAACGTGTGCACAAAAATATGATGGCAACTTGCATTTACTAGCACCTAAACACTGGCTACAAGAGCAGGTCAGAAGCTAGGAATACTGCAGCAAGTAACTCATCACCTGACTCCTCAAAGTCTGTCCACCATTGACGAGGCACAAGTCAGGAGTGTGATAGAATACTCCCCACTTGCCTGGATGAGTGTAGTCCCAATGACACTCAAGAAGCTTGGTACCATTCAAGACAAAGCAACCTGCTTGATTGGCATGACATCCTCAAGCATTTACTCCTTCCACCTTCGACGCTCAGGAACAACAGTGTGTACTATCTCCAAACTTCATTGCAGAAATTCACAAAAGATCCTCAGGCAGAGTCTTCCAAGCTCACAAACACTTCCATCTAGAAAGACAAGAGCAGCAGATATATGGGAACACCACACCAAGTTCCCCTCCACGCCACTCACCATCCTGACTTGGAAATATCTTGGCGTCCCTTCACTGTTGCTGGGTCAAAATCCTGGAATTCCCTCCCGAAGGGCATTGTGGGTCAACCCATAGCAGGTGGACTGTAGCGGTTTAAGAAGGCAGCTCACCACTGCCTTCTCAAGGGCAACTAGGGATAGGCAATAAATGCTGGCCAGCTAGCAACGCCCACATCCCACAAAGAATTTTATTTAAAATGCCTTTAATATTGTAAAGACACTTCCAAGACACTTTTCTCAGGACTGTGGTTGAGCAAATTTTGTTACCAAATCTGATTAGGTATTCAGATCTCCATCTCCCGCATCCCTCTTGACAGGCCATCCTTTCCTCCAGACTCCTTGCTACAGCATTCCTATTCGTGATCCCTTCCCCCACATGCGCACATACATAGCAATAGTTTGTTTTAAAATATGAAAGAAAAATAACAAATTCAATAAATGTGACCTCTTCAGCATAAGACTTAGTGCATAAATGATCCCATGGTACAATTTGCAGAAGAGTCTGTGTTCTGACTAACATTTCTCTCTTCTTTCGCTCGCATGCGCTTTTTCGCTCGCACGCGCTCTTTCTCTCTCTCTCTCTCTGCCTCTGTGTCTGTCTCTCCCTCTGTCTCTCTCTCCCTCCCACCCTCCCTCTGTCTCTCTCTCCTTCCCTCCCTTCCTCTCTCTCTCTCTGTCTCTCTCTCTCTCTCTCTCTGTCTCTCTCTCTCTCTCTGTCTCTCTCTCTCTCTGTCTCTCTCTCTCTCTGTCTCTCTCTCTCTCTGTCTCTCTCTCTCTCTGTCTCTCTCTCTCTCTGTCTCTCTCTCTCTCTGTCTCTCTCTCTCTCTCTCTGTCTCTCTCTCTCTCTCTGTCTCTCTCTCTGTCTCTGTCTCTGTCTCTCTCTCTCTCTCTCTCTCTCTCTCTCTCTCTCTCTCTCTCTCTCTCTCTCTCTCTCCCCGCCATTGTTCAATAATTTATTTTCTATCTCATTTGTTTGTGATTTTTGGTTATTGTCTATGCCAGCATGTATAGCACATCCTTAATAGCCTTGGGGAAGGTAGAGATGAGCTGCTTTCTTAAACTACTGCAGTCCTCAGGATGTAGGGATATCCACAATTCAGTTAGATAGGGAGTTCCAAAATTTTAACTCTGTAATAGTGGAGGAGTGATGATAAACTTCCAAGTCAGGAAGCTTGTTTTCCCCACATCTGCTACCGTTGGACTCCTAAGTATGAAGGTCACATGTGGCAAATGCTGTCAGAGGGGTCTTAGTGAACTGCTGCAATGCATCGTGTCGCAGATGCACACTGCTGTCACTATGTCATTGGTGAGGATTTGACTGTTGAAGATAGTAAATGGGTGCCGATTCGTTTGGCTGCTTACTCCTGAATAATGTCAAGCTTTTTGAGTGTTGGAGCTGCATCCATCCAAGTAAGTGGAGACTATTCCCTTGCACTTCTGGTTCATGCTTTGTTGATAATGGACAGGCATTAGGGAAACGGGAGATGAGTTACTTGTTGCAGAATTACATTTTCTGACTAGCTGTTGTAGCCACAATATTTAAACAGCTGGTCCTGTTTAATTTCTGGCCATTGGCAACCCCAGATGTGACATGACGTGACGTCGTTATGTATCGACTGCTGATGCATTTTATCGCGTTCCAGTTGAGTCCGTGGCCCAGAAATTGAAATGGCCAGAGTTGTTTTTGCAAAATAACTTGGAGTTGCATGTTCAGACCATGCAAAAATTAGTTCGTACTCTCTCTGTGAGAATTAACTGCAAATTTTAAATAGGGGTGTTACGCTGATTACCTAGAACCCCTGTGAAAATGTCCTCTGATGCATTTGAGGTTAATAGTTATTCAGGAATATTTGAGCATTGAAAGCCACCTCTAATACACAGATATGCACACATACACACTGAACCTCCCACACTCTGCCTCCTCACCAGCATGGCATCTGACACCCCCTGCCCAAACACCACCCACCACTGCCACTTAACTTTTGATATGCCTACTCCCAGCTGTTTCATTATGGCTACAGAATATTTCTAGAAACAGGGGATGCAGAGACCACACAGATCTTCTCTGCTGTCTACAAGCATTCCTGGTTTGGTCTCCACTGTTTCATAACATATTTCATCCATGAAATTAGAGAGCTGAATCACTCAAAATATAAGTGTTTTTATGTGCAATAAGTGTCAGAAACCGTGTTTATGACCCTGATCGCAAAACCTGAGCTCTCACTTCAAAAGCATGTAACTGGAGTTAAAATATTGGGACATGTTCATTTTGAGAAAGATATTACAGACATTCAAGTTTTTTTTCTGAACAAAATCTCATATGCTAAAAATTGACTGTGTCTTTGGAGAAAATATGCAGAGTTGGTATTTCAGGTGGTTGACTCCTGTTTCTCTGTCCATACTTGCTAGCTCACCTGAGTACTCACAGGGTTTCCTTTTTTTTGTTTTGGATTTCTACCATCAGTATTCTGCTTTCTGTTCTTTGCTTGTGCAGTCTCATTTAGCACTATCCCTTTTTGTTTATCTGCCGCTCCCAGATACTGATAAACATGTTCATTTAGGCCAGCCACCATAATGCTTCCCACCTCTGAATCTCCTTCTCTCAACCTTTTGTGGCTTATGATTTCCTTTTCTTTTTTCAATGTTTTCATGAAGGTTCTTTAATTTTATACTCTCTCGCTTTCTTTTCTCCTCTGTATGACTGAAATGTAAGTAGGCTTATCCAAAATGCTTTGGTGAATCTTGAATTACAACAAAGGAAAGGAATCTTACTCTGGGAAACTGTTTTAAAATTTAAGATTAGATACTGTTTTTGAAATATAGATGTATAGTCTTGTACAAGTGTGTCCATGAAACATGATAGAATTCACCATGTATACTCGCATGATGAGAGATTATGTGGTAGAATAGTGATATTGTGTTAAAGGATGACTGTCTAGAAAGTATCTGAAATTGTTATAATTCATGAGCTAAACAAAGTGGCTAATAATGTGAGAAGAGTTGTGGAACTGTCTCAGTATTTACACATCACTGGTAATCATGCAAACAACTTTTTCCAAAAAAAGAACAGATGACTTGTTTAACACTGAGCTTCACCAAAAAGCAGTAAGTTTTGGAGATCTGGAAACTGTTGAACCAAGTAGTATTCAGGAATGTCAAAATCTCACCTTAGCAGTGGAGTGAATGTGGATAACCAAACGGAATATTGGAGAGACAAGAAAACATAAGACAAGAAACAAAAGTAAAGTCAGTTCTTCTATTATGCAATAGTTGCGTTCTTGTGCAACCCTGTCCATTGTAGAAAAATCATGCTTTAGAAACAGCACTTATTGTTGGCACTGTAATTGCATTACTGTCAACACATGTTTTAAAAGTTCATGCTGTAAAAACACCGCCCCCAATTTGACAATCGCCTTACAGCGACGTTACGTTGACGAAATGTACATTAGAATACAAGAACCTGTAGGCCATTCAGCCCAAATTTTCAGTCTGTGTATAAATTGCAAAAGTGCATGGCTATATAAGGGCATAAAATTTATGGGGAAGCAAAGTAGCTTGGATGCTCGAAGTCTGAAATTAAAAGTGTTGGAGCATACAGATCTAGCATAGAGAGAGCAGTTGTTTGTTTCAAGTGTGTGAAATTTCACCAGAACGGAGCCCTGTGGGTAAAACTGTCTTTAAATATGCATTATCTTGGTTAGAAGTTTGGCCTCTAGACATTTTTGCCCTGCATTATGTTTGTTCAGAACAGAATGAAATGTCGTGATGGATATTTCCAAAGGATGACAGTGATTTCAGTGACCTGACTGATTTGTTGTACTACTTCAGCAAACTAATGCCAATCACTGAGGACACAGAGTCACACACAGATCAAACTGGAAAGGGTTAGCAAGTTTTTCCAATTGCCTGAAGAGCGTAAGTTAGTTATTTGGTTCCCTTTCACAACAGGTGAATTACCATTTTATTCAATGAAATTTCCTATGCAGCTGTGATTGACCAGAGCGCTCAATGGGTGAATTGTTAGTACAGTCAACATATACCATCCCCATCAATTTTTTTATTGAAAATCTGGCTTGTTTTAATTAAATATTCTTTTGTGAAATTTGAGTACAGGATATGGGTAATATTTTCATTCAACATTTTTTCTTCTCTGCAGGATAACATTTTGCCATCTGCCCTTCCAGAGTAAATGGTTGTATGTTGGCACAGAAAGAGGCAATGTACATATTGTCAACGTGGAGTCTTTCACACTCTCAGGCTATGTTATTATGTGGAATAAAGCCATTGAACTGTGAGTCTTATTTTTGTGGTGCATGGTTCATAAAGTTTCTTGTTTACTGTTGTGCAATGGATAATTTATGTTTATTTTCCTACAAAAGATTAATTTTTCTGTCAAAATTTGATAGCGTTGTTTGCCCCACTACAGATGTTTCATTTCATTGTGGCAAATAGCAATTATTTTTGACAGTTACCTTTTCATTGTTCTTGTATCTGTATATAGAATTAAATTTGGCTCAAACACATGGGACAAACTGCCATTCAGGATGTTTTGTATGCAAAACTTTATATTATTGAGATATGGTGGTCAAGCCAATCAGCTCAAAAAAAGACAATTATGTGCTTTTTAAAATTAATGTTCTAATTGACAATTGAGTTTTAGACAAATGTTTTTTATTTTCTTTATTCTGATCAAATTGCAAAGGATTTTGCACATGTATTTCACAAAGGCAAGACAGTTTTTTTTAAAGCTCTTTTGGTGCTTTCAGTGTGAGAAAGGGCCAGGGAAGTCTGGAAGGTTAACAGTGATTTACAAGTAAAATCAAAGGCAAGGATCTTATTTATATTCCAGTTTTATTAAATTTAGGTGCAGAAAGTTCAGAAGCTGTTTTTGTATCTATGCTGTGAGGAATAAAGTTTGTTTCATGTAAATCCTTTTGATTTTTCTCCATACTTAACTACTAAATTAACTGTTACAAAATCTGTTTAATTTATAAGGCTAGGGTTTTTAGCCTGTTTAACTGTTTTGACATTCAATTAGATCAGGGATGATTTATACCTCAGCCAATACCTGTCTTGTTTACACAATAACAATTAAGTCAAATAAAAATAAGTACATGCAGTTCTGCTATAACGTGCATTTTGTGAATCAAATTGACTGCAAAGCGATTGGCGAACAAGATGCTGTTTCTAAAACGCAAACTTTTAAAACGTGTTGGCTATAACGAGATTGCATCACCAACACTTAGTGCTATTTTTATTGCGTGATTTTTATATAGCAGGGGGTCGCACACGAATTAACGCATTAATTAACAATTAACGCATAATAGCAGAACTACCTGTACTTCAGTTTTTAAATTTTTAATGGACTGAGCCTCAGCATTTTGTGTGGATGAGAGTTCTAAATTTCACTACCTTTTAATGTGAAATAGTGCTTCTAACCTTTTATTAACTTTAATTTCGTGATCATACCCCTCATGTTCTAGAATCATTCATCCAACCAGAGGCAACAACTTGTCTCTCTCAATAATTTTGAACATCTCCATTAGATTGTCTCAGATCTTCTACATTGTTGTTTTGTATTGTCCTTTAGTGATCGTATTAAGAGCTATGTAGATATTTCTTGTTTTAGATTGCCAAATGGTGTAGCCCTGGCAACAACACAGACTGGAAAGGATAGTTGCAAGGATATGAACCTTTATTCAGATGTTTAGCCATTCACAATAATTTTATTTTTAATGAACTCTAGCTTTAAATCTTGCCTATGTTTGGGTGTGCAGGACATGCCAAATATCTGATGACATTGAAAAGGAAGCAGGAAGCCTATTGGGCAGGTTTTAAAAGTTACATCAATACATTCAGCCTCTAATGTGGTCACTTTGTGTAGTCCAAATTTAATTTTGAAATTAAATGATCCATGGCAACAACATAAATTGGCATCATCATGGACCAGTGAGTGTTCTTATTTTGTCTTTCCTCCTCAAAACATCTTTTACTGAGAACTCTTTAACAATCAACATAAACATCAATGATGTGGGAATAGATAATTCAGCTCCTTTTAACCTGTTTTGACCGAGCTGTACCTTAATTCCATATCTCTTGATATCCTTTCGTTTGAAATGCTGAGATTCATTCAAAAGGCCCAGGTGTGAAAACATCTCTCTATTAAGGCACATATCCCTATTATTAAATGGCCAGTTAATATTTTCCAAATTATAACACCTTTTGTGATATGTCAAATGCATTTAGCCAAGTACACTGTTCCAGAAGCAGGAAAATGCTGGCCAAAAGAAACATCAGAATGTTTTGTTGGTTTTGTGTAGTATATTAGGTGTAACACAGTGAGTGCATGAAAAGTCTAAAATTTTTACTTAGTTAAGGAGATGAATAAGATTTGTCTCAATCAGAGCAAAAGAAACTTCCTTATACTCATTTCTTTGAACTGTAATATTTACCTGATTGCATGAGGAATACTGCCCAGATATATTTGAGCTGCAACTGGTAAAGCACTAGATTCAATTTGTAGGAAACTTGTTGTAAAAGCCACTCCTTTCCAGTATCCTTTGAACTTGTTACCCCTTCTCAGACCTGTGACTAACCCTCCTGCATTTTCCTTTTGGAAGCCTTTACAGCCTGATTTCCAACCCTCACGAACATTTGAAATGCCCAGATTGAGTTAATGTTCTCTGACTGACAATGGTGCATTGACTGCTGTACCCTTTGAGTTAACTATCATTATTCTTCCTCCTCTTCCTGTGTTGCTCAACATAATGAAATTACCCTCACTTAGTTCTGCTAGTACCTTATATGCTCTTAACCATAAATTCATTATTCATGGATCCAAGGCTGCTGCTCATTTACATACTTTGCCATATCATCCACTGACATTGTCTTAGCATCCACTTATTTTCCAATAACCTTCAGTTTCTTTTTACCTTTGAACTGAACCTTTCTTCCACCTTGTTTGATCCATTAAACTAAAGTTGACTTTTTGCAACCCCTGCACACCCTCTTTTGTAACTAAACTGTGCTTCCAATTTCAGGCGTTCATCACAAAGATAACTTCCCCTTGGTTCGCTTGCTTTTGAAACTCTCATTCCATTCTGCTCTTAACTACAACATACACATTTTTGACAGGCGTTTCATGCTGTATCCTCCATGAATTAGTTTGTCTAAAACCCATTTGCAGTTATCCATGCCATATCATAACACTAGGTGATGTCCTAGTGGTATTGTTGCTTGACTATTAACCCAGAAACTTGGCTAATGTTTTGGGGACCCAGATTTGAATCCCACCATGATAGATGGTTGTAAAAATCAAACCATTGTCAATTGTTGGAAGAACACTTCTGGTTCACTGACTTCCTTTAGGAAAGAAAATTTGCCACTTGAACTTGGTCTGACTTACATATGACTTCAGAGCCACAGCAATGTGATTGACTCTCAACTGCCCTCTGAATTGGCCTAGCAAGCTATTCCATTCAAGGGCTGCTCAGGATAGCTAATAAATATTGGCCAGTCAACAACACCCACATTACACAAGTGAATAAAATAAAAATCATACCTCACTTGCTTATGACCTCTAACTTTGCCATAGAATCCCTACAGTGTGGGAACAGGCCCTTCAGCCCAACAAGGCCACACTGACTCTTTGAAGAGTAACCCAACCCAAACCCATTTCCCTACATTGACCCCTGACTAATGCACCTAACTTACACATCCCTGAACACTATATGCACAATTTAGCATGTATTCCCCCAACTTATTATGTTTAAAATTGTTAGGCTTTTTCAACTATCATTAGTAAGTCAACCCATGTTTTTCAGCCTTTTCCAATGCTGACATAATATCTCTCCTGTTACCTGACCTGAGTCTCTTATGCCGCCTTCCTCCTCCTTTTGCCTAAACCATCTTTGATCAATACATCAGAACTCCCTTTCTAAACACCGATATTCCCTCTGTATTTCACAAAACAATCCACCTGACCAAGCTGTTGGCCATCCACACTTCTCACCTCTTCCTTACTGTTCCTTTTTCCCTTTTTGAGCTCTCAAGTGCGTGGTTACGTTTTTTAAAGGTGCTACATAAATGCAAGCTTTCTGTGATTGTGTTTTGAGAGATTGATGCCCAGTCAATTGGCCTGTCTGAATGCTGCCTGGCTAACTTTTGTTGATGGTTGGTTGATCAATTGGAATACTATCTGCTGTTATTTCACTGCTTGGGTTTGGTTTATAACAGGACAAAGTGAGGACTGCAGATGCTGGAGATCAGAGCTGAAAATGTGTTGCTGGAAAAGCACAGCAGGTCAGGCAGCATCCAAGGAGCCCTGAGGAAGGGCTCTTCCCCGTAAACGTAGATTCTCCTGTTCCTTGGATGCTACCTGACCTGCTGTGCTTTTTCAGCAACACGTTTTCAGCTTAGTGTTATAAACCAAAAGTATTGCAACTACTTTTTATTTCTCTTTTGCAGCTAAGATTTGTGCCTGAGTACATGTACCTAAAATGGTGCCATGAAAGGTTACTTTGTAAAACTTTTCACAGTACTTCTATACTTGAGTACACATGAGAATAAAGGATGTTCTATTCTAATCTTGCAATTGGTTATATGCCACATTTTGGAATTAATTCTTTCAGCTGGATTAAATTGCATCAGCCCGAGAAACTAGCTGAATTAAGTTGTTGTTGTAAAAAGTTGCTCTTTGTGCAAGTTGTAATCTTTGCTAGTTTGAAATCTTTACACAACCATGTTTTTTCCTTTCTTTTACAACTAACTGTTTTAATTTCAGATCATCAAAAACTCACCCAGGATTAATTGTTCACATCAGTGACAACCCTATGGATGAAGGCAAGGTACATGTGTCTTGAATAATGGGTATCTGCTGAAACTTGGCCTCCGTGACAATGGATTGTGAAAAATAGTGATTGTTGAAGATTTGCTCAGATGCTGTGTCAGTTGTACTACAGTTATTGAACATTCAATTCTCCACCATATCCTGTTCTGAGATTATACTCGAACTAAAATGAATCCTTTTATATTAGGACAATATTTATGTTTTAAATTATTCAATTAAGTTTACATTTCATGTACTGCTTGGTTCATTCCACAAGTTCATAGCTTCTGATGCATCACTTTTCATTGTACTTAACTGATTGTTTGAAAACATTAGATTTCTGTTTGCCTTGATCTGAATGAAAAGGTCTTTAGATCACAAAGCTATGTTCTTCCTATCTATATCAGCTGTAGATTATGTCAAAAGATGTACACCAATTTTTTGCAATTACACAGAAATTTTACTTTAAAGTAAAACCATAGCTTGGGGAAGATGGTTGGTGTGGACTAGTGGGAATGAAGACTTTCCATGCTGTATCCATGACTCCAAGTCCACGTACTGATTCACTTGTAATTGTAGACACTATATAGGTAAAAATTTTTGCAGTGCAGTTTTGGTAATGGACTTTGCTTTAATCAAATTGGGTAGATCTGTCTTGAGTTATTGATATCCAGGGTAAACCTGAAAAGTCAGGAAAAGTGCAAATAAAAGCCTACACAGGCTTCAGTAGAGGGAGGAACTGAGGCAAATCAGTATTAGTGGGGAAATGGTTGTAGGGATTAAAAACTGATAAATCTGAGAATGTTTTACGGGACTGGAGGGTTTGAGTTATAAGGAGAGGCTGGGACTTTTTTCCCCTTGGAGTGTAAGAGGTCGAAGGATGACCTTTTATAGAGATTTCTAAAATCATGAAGGGCTGAGAGAAGATGAATAGCAAAGATATTTTCCCGAGGGTAGGGGAATTTATTTAAGGTGAGTGAAGAACCTTTTTCGATGTGGTTCATGTATGGAAGGAGCTGCAAGAGGAATTGGCAGAGGCAGATATAGTAACAATATTTAAAAGACATTTGGACAGGTACATGGATAAGAATGATTTGGAGGGATATGCACCAGAAGTGAGACTAATTCAGTTTAAGAAACCTGGTTGGCATGGATGGTTTGGGCTGAAGGGTTTGCTTCTATGCTATATGACTGTCTATTTCCCAGTTATAGAGTCGTAGAAATGTACAGAACGGAAACCGACACTTTGGTCCAACTTGTCCATGCCAACCTAGTCCCACCTGCCAGCACCTGGCCCATATACTTCCAAACCTTCCCTATTCATGCACCCATCCCGATGTCTTTTCAATGTTGCAATTGTACTCGTCTCCACACTTCCTCTGGCAGCTCATTCCATACACGCACCACCCTTTGCATGAAAAAAGTTGCCCCTTCGCGCTCTTTTTTTTTTATATATCTTTCCCCTCTCACCCTAAACCTATGCCCTCTAGTTCTGGATTCTCCAACCCCAGGGAAAAGACTCTGCCTATTTATCCTATCCATGCCTCTCATGATTTTATAAACCTCTAAGGTCAGCCCTCAGCCTCTGACGATCCAGGGAAAATAACCCTAGCCTACTCAACCTCTCCCTACAGCTCAAATCCTCCAACCCTGGCAACATCCTTGTAAATCTTTTCTGAATCCTTTCAAATTTCACAACATCTTTCTGATAGGAAGGAGACCAGAATTGCACAGAATATTCCAACAATGGCCTAACCAATGTCCTGTACAGCTGCAAGATGACCTCCCAACTCCTATATTCCGATCAATAAAGCATACCAAACACCACCTTCACTATCCTGACTACCTGCAACTCCACTTTCAAGGAGCTATTACTCCAGTCCTTGCCTTTCCAAATACATGTACATCCTGTCCCTCAGGATTCCCTCCAACTACTTGCCCACCACTGAAGTCAGGCTCACTGGTCTATAGTTCCCTGGCTTGTCCTTACCACCCTTACTAAACAGTGGCACCATGTTAGCCAACCTCCAGTCTTCTGGCACCTCACCTGTGACTATCGATGACACAAATATCTCAGTAATCGTTCCAGCAATCACTTCTTCTCTAGCTTCCCACAGAGTTCTTGGGTACACCTGATCAGGTCCTGGGGATTTACCCACCTTTATGCGTTTCAGGACATCCAGCACTTCCTCCTCTGTAATATGGACATTTTGCAAGGTGTCACCATCTATTTCCTTACATTTTACATCTTCCATGTCCATTTCCACAGTAAATACTGATGCAAAATGCTCATTTTGAATCTTCCCCATCTCTTGTGGCTCCACACAAAGGCTTCCTTGCTGATCTTTGAGGGGCCCTATTCTCTCCCTAGTTACCCTTTTGTCCTTAATATATTTGTAAAAACCCTTTGGATTCTCCTTGATTCTATTTGCCAAAGCTATCTCATGTCCCCATTTTGCCCTCCTGATTTCCCTCTTAAGCATACTTCTACTGCCTTTATACTCCTAAGGATTCACTTGGTTTATCCTCTCTATACCTGACATATGCTTCCTCCTTTTTCTTAACCAAACCCTCAATTTCTCAAGGCATCCAGCATTCCTTATAGCTACCGGCGTTTCCTTTCACCCTAACAGGAATATACTGTCTCTGGATTCTTGTTGTCTCATTTCTGAAGGCTTCCCATTTTCCAGCCGTCCCTTTACTTGCGAACATCAGCCCCCAATCAGCTTTTGAAAGTTCTTGCCAATAACCATCAAAATTGGCCTTTCTCCAATTTAGAACTTCAACTTTTAGATCTGATCTATTCTTTTCCATCACTATTTTAAAACGAATAGAATTATGGTTGCTGGCAGCCCCAAAGTGCTCCCCCACTGACACCTCAGTCACCTGCCCTGCCTTATTTCCCAAGAGTAGGTCAAGTTTTGCACCTTCTCTGGTAGGTACATCCACATATTGAATCAGAAAATATTTTTTACATAGATAACAAATTCCTCTCCACCCTTAATCCTCTAAACTCGTAACACTATGGCAGTCCCAGTCTGTGTTCGGGTGGTTAAAAATCCCCTACCATTACCACCCTATTATTCTAACTGATAACTGAGATCTCCTTACAGCTTTGTTTCTCAATTTCCCTCTGATTATTAGGGGGTCTATAATATTTCCTTTCTTATTTCTCACTTCCATGCAAATAACTTCCCTGGATGTATTTCTGGGAATATCCTCCCTCAGTACAGTAATAATGCTATCTCTTATCAAAATTGCCACTCCACCTCCTCTCACCTCCCTTTCTGTCCTTTCTGTAGTATTTGCATCCTGAAACATTAAGCTGCTAGTCTTGTCCAACCCTGAGCCATATTTTGTAATTGCTCTGATATCCCAGTCCCATGTTCCTAACCATGCCCTGGGTTCATCTGCTTTCCCTGTTAGGCCTCTTGCATTGAAATAAATGCAGTTTAATTTATTGGTTCACCTTGTTCTCTGCTTTATCCCTGTCTGTCCTAATGGTTTGACTCGCTTCTGTTCTCAACTGTACCTGTCTCAGATTGATCTCTTTCCTCACTGTCTCCCTACATTTTCCAAAACAGCATACTTGTTTGAAATGGGGATAGCCACAGAAGACTCCTGCACTACCTGCCTACCCCTCTCACCTTTTCCTGGAGTTAACCCATCTATGTGACTCTATCTGTGACTTTTCCCCCCTTCCTATAACTGCTATCCATCACATTCCCTTGCTCTTGTAAATTCCTCATCGTCTCTAACTGTCTCGCCAATCGGTCCATTTGATCTGATAGGATTCGCAACCAATGGCATTTATTACAGATCTAATCCTCAGTAACATGCAAACTCTCCCTCAAATCCCACATCTGACCAGAAGAGCATATCAATCTACTAAAGGCCATTTTTGCTGCTTTCAATCTGCAGACCCAGAAAGTAGTACCATCTTATTCCTCTACAAAACACTGTTCCAGGTTAAATTAATACTTAAGGCTTATAATTTTAAATTTAATCAAGAGACTTATCTAAATATAACATATAATCAAGAAAGAACCCACTCTACTCACTACTGCAGACTTACTGTAAGGCTATGCTTAAAATATTCATTTATCTGTTTCTGTGCTGTGACCACTCCCAAACAGGTTCCTGCAAGATTAGTTGTGAATTTTGCTGTTTGTTAATTTTCCCAGACGCACACCAATGTCCAGCAATAAATGAATTCAAACAGCAAAAGCAGTAATTGTGCAGGTTCACTGCTTTATCAGTTAGCAATGTGGGTTTCTTTTCTCTCCTGCACCATGTGCTTCCTTTGTTTGTTCCTTTCCCTTTTAAAAGTGCTGTTGTTTTGACTCTTGTTTTCCCCCACTAATCTCCAAAACAATGCAACAGCATATTGCTGCTCGTGGAATTCAAGGAAATCACCTCCAACACCTAAAATAACTCAAAAAAAGAGCAGTCAGTTAAAACCAGAAATTTTTCCTGTCTTCCATCTTTGATTACCCAGAATTACCTGAAATGTTTTTTTTTTCCCCTGTTCTTCTGTTGCTGCCTGACCTGCTGTACTTTTCTAGCACCATTCTAATCTCCAGCATTTGCAGTACCCACTTTTGCCTATGTTTAAACTGATGTCCAGTGTTTCTGTTTAGGCAATTTTTTTTAAATGAAGAGTACAGCATTCTCCTAGTGTCTTTACCAACATTTGTCCCTTCAAAAGCACTACCAGAAACCGATTCATTGAGTTATTTCATTGCTGTTTATGGCACCTGGCTCTGTGCAAGTTCATGCAGTTTGTTAAAAGTAAAATTAATTTACTGTAAAACATTTAGCGAGTCCACTCTATGCAAACAGTGCTATACAATACAAACTGTTTAGTATTTCCCTTCTATGCAACAAAACTTATTAGGATTCTCTAGTTCATATATATGGGAGAATCTTATCTTTCAGCTTACAACTTTATTACCAGTATGGCTTTTTTTTCTCCCTTAATATTTTTGAATAATCTGCCAATAGACTTCATTCCAGTCATAAAGGGGTTTAATGAAATAACAACAGGGTGCATAGGTGTGTACAAT
Organism: Hemiscyllium ocellatum; assembly: GCF_020745735.1. NCBI lineage: Eukaryota > Metazoa > Chordata > Chondrichthyes > Orectolobiformes > Hemiscylliidae > Hemiscyllium > Hemiscyllium ocellatum. The sequence goes on from NC_083410.1 coordinate 94,242,743, forward strand.
AAAGGAAGGTATTTGAAACTTGAATTAGAGTAGCCATTTTGATCCAACTCAAAACTATCCTGGTAAGACATGACATAGCCTCATTTGACTTGACACCCAATGCTAACCTAATTCTAGCCAGCCTATGCATGTTAATTGCTGAAAATGTGTTGCTGGTTAAAGCACAGCAGGTCAGGCAGCATCCAAGGAACAGGAAATTTGACGTTTTGGGCCAGAGCCCTTCTTCAGGAATGAGGAGAGGGTGCCAGGCAGGCTAAGATAAAAGGTGGGGAGGGGCGACGGAGATGTGATAGGTGGAAGGAGGTCAAGTTGAGGGTGATAGGCCAGAGTGGTGTGGGGGCGGAGAGGTCAGGAAGAAGATTGCAGGTTAGGAGGGCAGTGCTGAGTTCAAGGGAATCAACTGAGACAAGGTGGGAGGAGGGGAAATGAGGAAACTGGAGAAATCTGAGTTCAAATCTGGACTACACCTCCTCCCACCCTGTCCCCTGTAAAAACTCCATCCCATATTCCCAATTCCTTCGTCTCTGCTGCATCTGCTCCCAGGAGGACCAGTTCCAATACCGTACAGCCCAGATGGCCTCCTCCTTCAAGGACCGCAGATTTCCCCCAGACGTGATCGACGATGCCTTTAAACTACTATGCATGTTAATTGACAATTCCAAAACATCTGAACTCAATGTGACCTTAAACTTGGTCACAACAGTTGCGGCCCTCCATATCCATGATCAACCTAGTGAACCATCTCTGAACTGCCTCCAATGCCAACATATCTTGCCTTTAGATAAGATTAGATTTAGATTACTTACAGTGTGGAAACAGGCCCTTCGGCCCAACAAGTCCACACCGACCTGCCAAAGCGTACCCACCCAGACCCATTCCCCTACATTTACCCCTGCACCTAACACTACGGGCAATTTAGCGTGGCCAATTCACCTAACCTGCACGTTTTTGGACTGTGGGAGGAAACCGGAGCACCCGGAGGAAACCCACGCAGACACGGGGAGAATGTGCAAACTCCACACAGTCAGTCGCCTGAGGCAGGAATTGAACCCAGGTTTCTGGCACTGTGAGGCAGCAGTGCTAACCACTGTGCCACCGTGCCACCCATAAGGACACCAAGACTGTTCAGTGTTCTTGAGTTGATCTATCAAGTACTTGTATTGTTCTATCAAAATTTCCCTAATTCTCCATTGCCAAAGACCGGCAACAATCAGTCTTTATTTACAATACAACTGCATGCTAAACAATTGGCTAAACTTGGAAGAGTTTTTCAGTGACTTTGTTTGATAGAAGAGAAGCAAAGATACTGAATATAGTAAAATTAAACATTCTCTAAGCCAAGACATTCTATTTATCATTTTTAAATTCCAAATTGTGGATATGTCTGTGTATGTTTCCTACTTTGAGTGGAACAAATTTGCACAGTTGAGGGCGTTTAGCTGGGAATTTCCTCTGTGGCTTCCTTTTAAGATACCTTTTTAAAAAAAACATACTTTTCACATGTACACTTTGTACAGTGTATATGCTCAGACTGCCTTTAACCACAGATTGTCCATTCAAAACCACACAGTTGGGTTCAGTCATGTTATAATGAATTGCATTTTTAAGCACCTTTTATTTTAAAATAGTCTCTATTTGCAAGCAAGTTGGAAGAACATAATGGACTTTGGTGTGTTTTGAACAATTTGGATATCCAAAGTGTGAAATTATAGTTGGATGGATCAGTCAGGTAGAAGAAAAAAGATTATGCATGCAGAAAATTTACTTCTGCATGAGACTGAAAAAATATGTTTCCAATAAATCTGTGTAATCTAATTCTTAAACCTTCAGGTGTTCACTGAGAGTCAGTCTAATAAAAGCAGTTATTTTGAGGCTAAAAGTATAGTTGTCTGTTGTGGAAATGTTTGGAGGGTTCTGCAGAAGCTGGGTTGAAACTTGGACAGTTCAGTTAACAGGTTGAAATCCAGGTAGAAATGTTCCTACAGAAATGTACGATATTTCAAGATTGCTTCACATTTTGGAGAATAAGGCAGTTCAGGAGGCAAGAACTGTAAATAATCAAAAAGTGGTATTAACCTTCATAGGTTCACACCTAATGTGAAACTGTTCAATTCTTCAATATGTTTTAAGTCACTTCCAACTCTTGATAAATTGGAAATCAAGGTTGAGTGTAATATTTGAGAAGAATAATCTAGTCAGGTGTGATAGAATAAATGTAATATGGTTGGAATAAACTTCGTCGAGGAGGAGAAAATCATTACTCTGTTAGGCACTCAACTTACAGTTCCTCCATCAGTTTTGTGAATATTTGTTCCCTGTACTGGTATGTCTGTCACTAATCAATAGCCTGACAGGCGATTTATCAAAAGTGTTTTGAGTTACTACAGCTATATTAGTGGCTAAATGAATTAATCCATATAACTTTAGCAAACATGACCCTCAAATTTAGTTCACAGTGGGAGTGACAGATGATTCGTTTAGCAGTCAGTCCTAATTTTTCTCCATGTAAAGGTCTTTTTCCCAGGGTAAGGGAGTTCAGAAGTAGAAAGCATAGGTTTAAAATGAGAGGGGAAAGATTTAAAAGAAAAATGAGGCAACTTTTTTTACACGGTGGTGTTTATAATGGAATAAACTGCTCGAAGTGTCAGAGGCAGGTACAGTTAGAATATTTAAAAGGCATTTGAACAGATACATGAATTAGAAAGGTTTAGAGAGATATGGGCCAGACGCAGGCAAGTGGGACTAGTTTAGTTTGGGAAACCTGGTTGGCCTGGGTGAGTTGGACTGAAGGACCTGTTTCCATGCTGTATTACTTTGACAAAGGGTGGTATATATTTAGAACACTCTTCCACAAATGGCAGTGGATATGGGATCCATAATTAATTTTAAATCTGAGATCAATTTTTGGTAAGCAAAGCTATAAAGGAATATAGACCAAAAGCAGCTATGTGGAGTTGATCTACTGATTTCATTGGTGGAACAAACTCGAGGGGCTGAATGGCCCATTTTTGTTCCTGTATTTTGGAAGCTGGAGTGCTTATGTCAAATAAAACCTTTATTGTTCTGCTGTGACACGTCCATTAGTTGTGTTGAGAATGTCATATGCAAGAGAAGCACGTCTACATTTTTTTGTCTTTAATGATATTCTGTCACACTTATGTTTGGAAGTTGTTGATAAAACTGAGACCCTGTCTGTCACCTTAGATGGACATAAAGATTATCCGACCATTTATCACTTTGCTGTTTGAAGGGTGTTTCCTACACATTTCATAAGCATTTAATTGGCTTAAACCACTTCTGAACATTGTGAGGTTATAAAAGACAGCATAAATGCATGTCTTTTTTCTGTGGCAAAACCAAGCTGACAATCCAGTGTGGGTCAGATTGGGGCTGGTATAAAAGGAGGGTTATATCTGAGGCCATAGGATATGTACAATAGCAACAATTTTATATGTAGGACAGGCATTGAATACAGCCTTGCATTGAGCAAGGGGTATGCAATTCCTTTACATGTCCACCTTCTATCAGGATGGTCTTGGAGCTCTCCCCTCCTTGGAAAAAGGGCCCCCTTCCCCACTACCACCCTCCTTCACCGGGCTGAGCTCGTTGTCGCTCTGAACAATTTCTCTTTTAACTTCTGTCACTTGCTTTAGATCAAAGGTGTGGTCATGGGTGCCTGCATGGGCCCCAGTTATGCCTGTCTTTGTGGAGTACTGTCCTACTCCAGCCCTTAACCACAAGTCTTTCTCTGATAAATCGATCACATCAGTGCTGCATCCCTCTCTTGTATGAAATTGGACAAGTTTATTTTACTTCCAACTTCCACTTTACTGTCACTTTCACCTGGTTCATCGTGACTCCTCCCTTCCCTTCCTCAACATCTATTTCCATTCCTAGTGATAGGCTGGCCACCGACATTTACTATAAACCTACTGACTCACACAGTTACTTTGATATATTCTTACACCCTGCTTACATGTAAAGACACTCTTTCATTCTCCAAGTTCCTCTATCTTCATCAAATCTGTTTTGATGCCAACTTTGACAATGGGGTCACTGAAATGTTCACCTTTTTCCTCAACAGAGGATGCCCAGCACTGTGGTTAATAGGGGCCTCAGGCAGGTCTGACCATCTCCCGCACTTTGGCCTTCTTTGTTCCCAAAGCAGTGCTAGGGTCCACCTTGTCCTCATCTACCGCCCCACTATCATGCACATCCATAGGATCATTAGTTGCCATTTCCTTCACTTCCAGTGAGGTGCCTCCACCAAACACACATTCCTCTCCCCTTCCTTGTCAGCTTTCCCTCGGGACCATTCCCTCCTGGGCACCCTGGTCCACTCCTTCACTCCTAACACATCCCCACACACCTTCCCCTGTGATTGCAGAAGATATAATACATGCCCGTTTATTTCCTCTCTGTTGAGTATCCAACAGCCCAAATGCACCTTTCAAGTGAAGCAGTGTCTTACAGTAGACTAGACTGAGTGAGGTACAGGTATTTGCTTCTCACAATGTGGTCTCTGAATTACAGCTTTTTGTCCACAAAAAAGACTGAACTTCCATTCGCCTGCTACTTCAATACACCACCATGTTCCACGGCCAACATCTCTGCCTCAGGCTTACTGCAATGTTCCAGTGAAGCTCAGTGCAAGCTGGAAGTACAGACCTCATTTTCCAGTTGGGAACTCTGCAGCCATCTGGACTCCATAAGGAGTTCAACAATTATAGGGTTTGAGCACCTTCTCCCATGTCCTTATCTCAACCTCCACACAGCAATCCTTGTCGTCATTTGGACTGTTTCCATAAACAACCCATTGCAACCACTAATGGTCTCCATGAGCAGCTACATATTCTCCCAGGCTGACCTTTACCCACTCCTTTGTCCAGCTGTTTTTCTGTCTCTTTGGGTTCGGTGTCCACCTATCATTTCTCCTCCCCACTCCCACCCCCCCCCCCCCCCCCCTCCTTCATCTTCTCCATAAACACCAACCTTTACATAGCTACCAAGTGTTCTGAAGAAGGGTCACTGGACCCAAAACATTAACTCTGCCTTCTCTGTGCAGATGCTGCCAGATCTGTTGGGTATTTCCAGCAATTTCTGTTTTTGTTTCCGTTTCAATATGGTTAATCTGAACCTGAACTTATTTTACCACCCTAACTCCATAACCCATGATATCCTTACCAGAAAAAAACCTCAATATTTGGGGAAAATGTAGTACGGAACAACCTTGGTTATCTGAACATCAATTATCTGAATTTCGGATTATCTGAACATGATCTCAAGGTCCTGTAAAAACGTTATCAGTTATCCAAATAATCAGTTATCTGAACAAAGTACTCCCTGCCCCCTCATTCGGTTAAGAGCTGATTGTCTGTACTCAGATTTTCTCAAAATTACCTACCTCACTCATTTTTCTTAAAATTTATTTTCTCTAATTAGGGGACTTACTTCACCAAGAGGCTGCTCAGCAACACTTTTACTGAGCATACTATTTGATAGTTTGGACTTTGTTTCTCTTGGGCATGTGTTATAATGGTGCTTAAAGATTGCCATGAGGAGGTAAATAAGCCATCATAAGTGAGTGAAACTTCTGTGACAAAGTGCTGTAAAAACACACCTGCTGGAATAAGTCAGCAAGCCTGGTAGTGCATATGAATCAGAATAGAGTTGCCATTTTAGGACATTGACCTTTCACAGTGAGAGGGGTAGATCAGATCGAGTTTATTCACCCTTTTTAATGTGTCCACAACTGTTCACTATTCTGTTGGAATTGCTTTATGTTTTGCTTATTTAGATATTCATATTTATACACCTAACATCTTTCTCTTTCAATTTCCAGAGATCTCTAGTCTCTTAATTTCACTGCTGCATCCTTTTAGGCTCCATGAAGTCAATTAAAAGTAAATCTATTTTGACTTCGTTGGAATTGATTTTTCTGCAGTGTACTAATCCTGTAAATTGAATGTATCGGTTCACTCCTCTTTACCTGAGACATTCTTTGGCACCATTCCTGGTTAGCTGTCCTCAAATTAAAGTTGCCTTAGTACATATCACACTGAGCAGAGCAGTTTTTGAGTTGACCTTAGTGTTGGTGTCTTTACTTGTTCATCTTTTTGGTTGAAATTGAAAATAAGGTGCTGGTTGCAAGCCAGGATGCTTTACCCAATTATTTCCTTTTTCAATTAGCCATATATGTAAAGAAGAAGCAAGAAAGAAACCTTCATGGATTAAAGTTAAAGGAGGAGTGAAGGCACAGTGACAGTGCTCCTTTCAAAGAGATTTTTCTTTTGGTCTGTTCAGAGGATGTCAGTTGGTGACTTATTCTGTAGGTGCTAACAGTCCAGTACTTCATTTATTAGTAAACTTGCCCAGTGAACCTGGGCAGTTCAAGGGATCTATCTGCTCCCCTGTGCTTCAGCATCTTTAGTGGCAACATAGCATTCTGGTGGTAAATTCAGGTGTATAGAATCTCCCCAGCCTGGGGCGTTAGGGACAAACATTGAACCCCTGTGTCTGGAATCGGTGTTAAATCTGAGAGATGATGGATTTGAACAGTAGAAAATAGAATGGACTCATTTTGTCATTTCTGTCTCTGCAGCTGTTAATTGGTTTCGAATCCGGAACTCTGGTGTTGTGGGACCTTAAATCAAAGAAAGGAGAGTACAGATACAGCTACGATGAGGTAAATAATGCTTTGACTGAATGCAAATGCATCGACAGAAGTAGGATTATTAGAATTCTCGTTGCAGTCTTGTTGAATGCTTGGAAACAATGTGCATTTCCTTGACGTGAGTGGATCTGCATGTTAAACCTGTCTCTGCCTATTTGAAGTCAACTGCTATGGATTATTTTCGATTAGTATGGCAGTAGTAATAAGTGTATCCCTTTTAGACCAGCAAGAAAGTACTTTGTTGTGCTTCTAACCTTTGAACCTTGAATTATTCTAACCATTTGGAATCTTAACAGCAAATCTCAAATCTGCTGAACATTGAAACCCTTGTCTGTAACAGTTATTTATAGAGGTTGTTCGTAGAGTCTTCCATCAGATAGTAATGTAATTTAATTTAAATATTGCTCAAGATTTTGGGGAAGATAGAAGAAAGACTGACAAATTTGACCACATTTCAAGAGCGAATGGCCTAATAAATATCAGAAACAAAATCCCATTCTGAAGAACGGTTTCTTTCCATGGAGACTGCCAGACCTGCTGAGATTTTCGAGCAATGACTGTTTTTGTTTGATTTTCAGCATTTACAATTCTTTGGGTTTTTTTCATCAATAAATATCAGGGATAAACCATTCCAATTCTCTTCAGATTTACAGACTAACCTCCATAGAGGTTGTACAAAAGTTTTTGCTATTGTAATGCATTTGGTCCAGGGCTGGGTGTTTTGAAAGTCCTGATAGACGTTTAGATGATTGTCACTACATTTTTATACACGCAAAGACATGAGTGAGTTTGGGTTTTCACTAAATACACCTGTATGCTAAAATTATTATGTCCTTTTGTATGCAAACTCCTCTTTAGTCTTTATGATGTGAATTACTGCAATGTCAGTTATATTTGATACACATAGTTCTTTAATGTGATTTTTCAATTTCAACCCCTACCCCTTTGACATCTGCGCAATTCCCCTATTTAAAAACATCTTCATTGAGTCTGTCAGTGTTCCAAGCTCTGGTCACTAGTGCTGACAAATCATTTTCCTTTTCTTTTGGTTTGAGTTGCCATAATGTGGATTATTACAATGTTGAAGTAAGTAACGGGTGAAGTTTTCAGTTTGTTAAACTTCACTTTTATTTCTCCTCTAAGTAGTAGGTTTCTCCAGGATTTTTCAAACCGGTAATTGGTGACCATTTACATTTCTACTTAACAAAAAGAATTTTGTATTTATACAGCAATATTGACATACAAAACATTAAGATTCTTCATTGGAACATCATGAAATAATATTTGGCATCAACTACATGGTAAACCTTCAGAGAGTTTGTTTCTTGGAGGGCAAAAAAATCAATGAACTCACGTATAATTATTGGGAGATGACTTTAAGACTAGCTGCAGTCAGAAAATAACTCCCAATAAATCAAAATGAAACTCAAAATGAAATGCAAGAAGCTCTCTTGCATTGCCACCATTCCTTTGGAACATCATCTTGCTGTAGGCAGAGATAGGATCAGACTGTTAAGAGTATTATATAGAAGCAAACTTGATTCCCAATCAGAAAAATGCAAGCTGTGTTGAAATGCTATTGTCCTAAAGTATTAAATCTCACCTAGAAACTGCAGGGTCCAAAAGTAGGAATGCTATAACATCTAATTGTGAGGCCAGAAAAACAGCAGTCGTGCTTTTGGTTATACTTTCAATCACTTGCTCAATGCTGCTGGTGTGGAGGAATGTGTTTCGACCCTAGATGTACCTGTCTGATCACTGCTTGTTCAATTTATGGACTTTGTATGGGCTACCATAGAGCATTATATCCACCAGTTTAATTTAGACATACATCTCTTATTACAAGAACAGATATTATCAAAAGGAACTTTCAGATATAACTATTCCTTTATTTTGTGCCTTTAAAAATATTACAATGAACAAGCTGGGCACTTCTCAGGTTAATTTTCATATTGCTATGAATATTTTTGAGAGGCCAGCTCTCTATTCAAATCCACTTTATTCTTCCCACCTTGATAATTGCAATGAAGCAGGGTAGGAAGAGTGGCCTGTTCTCCACAAGACATAGGAGCAGAAATTAGGCCATTCGGCCCATTAAGTCTGCTCCACCATTCAATCATGGTTGATAAGTTTCTGAACCCCATTCTCCTGTTTTCTCTCTCCAGCCCTTAATCCCTCAGAATCTATCTATCCTAGTCTTAAATATACTCAATGACCTGGTCTCCACAGCCTTCTGTGGCAATAAATTCCATAGATTCGCTGCTATCTAGCTGAAGCAGTTTCTCCTTATCTCTTTTTACTCAAAGGCTGTGCCTTCTGGTCCTAGTCTGTCATCCAATGGAAACATCCACTCTGACAAGTTTCAATTAGATACGCCTCGTCCTTCTAAACTCCATTGAATATAGATTGAGTCCTCCAACGTTCCTCATATGTTAAAGTTTTTAGTCCTGGGGCCATTCTTGTAAACCTCCTCTGAACATGCTTCAGGGCCAGTACATCCTTCCTGAGATATGGGGCCCAAAACTGCATACACTAGTACAAATGTGGTCAGACCAGAGTGTTTTAGATCTTCAGAAGTACATGCCTGCTTTTATATTCTAGTCCTCTCAAAACAAATGCCATCATTGCATTTGCCTTCCTAACTACTGACTCAACCTGCAAGTTTACCATGAAAGAATCCTGGACTAGAACTCCCAAGTGTCTTTGCACTTCAGACTTCTGCATTTTGTCGCCATTTAGAAAATAGTCCATGCTTCTATTCTTCCTACTAAAGTGTATGAACTCTCACTTTCCCACATTCTACTCCATCCGCCACTTTGTCTACTCTCCTAACTTGTCCAGATCCTCTGCAGCCTCGCCACTGCTTCAATGCCACCTGACCCTCTGCTTACCTTTGTATCATCTGCAAACTTGGCCAGAATACCCTTAGTTTCTTCATCCAGATCATTAATGTATAAAGTGAAAAGCTGTGGTCCCAACACTAAACTTGTGGAGCACCACTTGTCATCTGCTGCCAACCGGAGAGGGACCCTTTTATCCCCACTCTCTGCTTTCTGACAGACAGCCAAGCTTCATTCATGCTAGCGCCTTGCCTTTAACACCATGGGGCCTTATCTTACTCAGTAGCCACCTGTGCAGCACTTTGTCAAAGGCCTTCTTTAAGTCCAAGTAGATAATATCCATTGGCTCTCTTTGGTCTAACCTGCTTGTTAATTCTTCCAAGAATTCTACCAGATTTGTCAGGCAGACCACAGTTCGTTACAGTGAAGTAGCATGAGCAGGGTGGCCCGCAATAAGTGTCGCGGGAGAAGCAGACTGGGGGGAAAGTAGCCAGTCCTCAATGTCTGGGGGAGCAGAGTGTCTGCAGTCAGTGGTATGATGAAGCAGAGTGGGCTACAGCCAATGGTGAGCTTATAGACTGGTTTAAGGAGAATTTGAAGACAGGATGGTGAAACCTAACACACACATCAGGTGTGAGTAACTTTGATTGAATTCTATATTTATTCTTAAGTTTTAAAATAGTGTACCCATTGGTAGTAAAATTATTACAATACATAACAAGCAACCTAAATGAATAATGTCATTAAATTGTTATCAAACCCATTGAGTGACCGTTCAGTGTGTCACAATTTCAATATGCAAGTGTTCAAGTATACCATTGTGATTCAGGGCAAATATATCTGCAGCAAGTGTTTGATGTCCAACCAACTTCAACTCCAGAATTTGAGTGGAAGCTGAACTGTGGACACTGATGTATCAGGATAGGTGAAAGTTACCTGGATTATTTTACTGGGAATAGTCTCATCTCCCTCAGGGTGTGATGATATGGTTAGTGATAAGAAAATAGACCATTGCTATATTTTTATTTTCTCACTTTTTAGCTTAGAACATAGGGCCTAAGTTCAGAATTGAACTTTGAACAACAGCTTGGGTATTTTTTGTAAAAGAGAAGGGAATGAAGATTGATGTTTTCTGCCAGGAGCTGGCCTGGAAAAATGTAACTTAATTATTGATGTAAGAACATTAGATGAATCAGCACTGAGCTGTTGCTATACTCTGAGCTGGCAGCTGGTTGGATATTAAACTGGTCAATCAAGGGAGAACTGGTTCTGTCTGGGTTTGGCAGGAGAGTTCTGAAGATGATGCTGCTTCGTTTTGTGCTCCCTGTAGTTTCTCTCCAGTTATCAAATTTTTGAGGCTTCTGAGAGAAACATATCCTCGTCTTTAAGTAAAGCTTTCTTAAAGTCTGCTGAAACTGTTTACATTAACCAGTGACTTTAGAATTCCAGAATGATGTACAGTCCTCCTTGCCTGTGGACAGCGCATTGTCCAAGGATTTCATGAAGGCCTGGGATCAGTCACTGAAAGTTGTTCATTGAACTGGAAAATTTTCATTTTTAAAAAATTTTATCCCTTAACACTCCGTTTGAGTGTAGGGGGTTATGATCAAAAAGTATTAGGCTTTTGGTTGTAGTTGTTAATTAGATTCCTCTCAATATGTTTGTCTCTGTCACAACTGTTCCAATGATGCCACCTCAACCAAGGCTTGAGTCACAATAATTCACCGGGCCCTGAGCTGTGTCCAATCCATCTCTTGCACTTTGGCCCTCATCCAATTTCTTCCCTCCCACAACAGTGATAGGGTCCCTGTCCTCCACTGAGGGGCAGTGCCCTTCACACCACAGGCCAAGCTATGTCTTGATGCTTGTTGGAAAGTTCTGGTGATGAGGCATTCTGCCAAATTACTTTGACAATCTGCTCAGCGATCCATTCCCCTCCTCTTCTCTCAGGTTCACGATGGTGTTATATGTTGACCACTTCCAGATGGTTTTGCTGTCAAAAGTATTTTCACTTGCAGATCTTTCCATGACGGTCAGGTGATACAGAACGATCCAATTACTTGGGGCTCTGTGGCAATGAAGCCAGACCCATCCATTACAATATCAGGTTCAGGTAGAACCTCAGTACATCGTGAGACTTGGTGTTTGCTGCCGAGGATCTACGAACGTCTTGATGCAGCCATACGCAAAAGGCACTATTTGAGTATGGCACTGTCTCGCGTGCTCTCCTCCCACTCCACAGCTATGCATCTGCCACCCTTGTGGGCATGATCCATCCTTGACCACTTTTGAAGTGGACAATGGCTCGGGTGACCGCGAAGATGCAGACACAGGCAATAGACCACCAAAAGTACCTCACATCTGATGGTAGCTTCTTTAAGCAATGAAGAGGGTGCAGTGCTCTCATAATCTCAGTTTCTGCCTCACTTTGACAATATACTCCTCCCAAGATTTTGTGCGTGCCCTGACCTTTCCAAGTCCTATTCCTAGCACCTTCAGGTAATGCGGCCCAACAATGAAAGTGACAAAGGATCCCTTGCACTAGTTCATCAAGGACACGGCCTTACTTTTGCCTCAATTTACTTTGGGTCCCAAGGTCGGTTTGAACTCGTCTCAGATGTTCAAGGGTTTATGCACTGACAGCTGTTCTGAGCAGAGAAGTGATGTCATCCATGTACAAAGAAGCTTTGTCTTGCTGGCCTGTGCTTTGTGGGATGGATGAGCTAAATGTTCATTGAATTGTGATACAGGAAGCATGAGCCAAAAGGAATGCAGCGGTAGTAGGGATAGCATTGTCTTGGAGATTGACATTGTTGCCCACAAAGAGTGGGTCTCCAGGCAGTTGTGTTGTCTGCACGATGCCGAGGTTGTGAACATCCTGTCTGGTCTGGAGAGGAACTTGCAATGGGAGGGGGAAGATACAATTGTGGTCTACCAATGAGATGGAATGAGGAAATGAGTAAAGAGATTCTGCAATGTGAGCAGGTGGGCACCAAATTAAGAAACAAAATTTCAAAGAGAACCTCTGGATTAACCTGAGCCACATGAAAGTTGGTACAGTGTAAACAAGGTTAGAAAAATGCTTGCATGAATGAGGCTGGTGTGAGAAAAGTGGGTTCCAGTTCATGGGACGCTGGCACTAATGCTGGAGAGATAGGATCTTAACTATTGCAATGATCTACTCCTGAACCATACTGGGACTGGTATTGTTATGAACCACGCAATTAAGGAAGTCGAGCAGGTTTTAAACAAAATGGTGGGGGCACCAGTCCAAATGTGGGAAGTTGTGGGGAAAATTCAACAGAGGAAGAAGTTACTGTGGGAAATGCTAAACAGACAATGACAGGGAGGGACAGGGAATGTAGATCTAAGAGCAAATCAGATACAGTAAGAGGTTACAAAGTAATAAAGGACAAAACCTAACGCACTGTACTTGAATGACGTTTTGGTTAAGTTTATCAAAAATCAAAGATTGTATCAAACTCAGACATATAATTGTGCAAAGATAGATGGTCGAACAGAAGATTTGATGGAATAAAATACAGCCAAAAACTACGTGGATGTGAATAACGAGGGAAAAATTGAAGTGTGAGTGAAAATTAGTCAAAAGTACATAAATAGATGCAATGTTCAGATATTTAAAGGAGTTACGTGAATTTGGAAAGCTAAGGACTGATTAGGGATAGGCTTTGTGTGTGGGAAATCGTGTCTCACTGACCTGATTGAGTTTTTTGAAATAATAAAAAGGATTGATGTGGGCAGAATAGTGGACGTAATCAATATGGACTTCAGTAAAGCGTTCGACAAGATTCCTCATGCTAGACTGGCTAGCAAGATTAGATGACATGGAATACGGGGAGAAGTAGCCATTTGGATATGTAACTGGCTCAAAGATGGGGATTGCTTTTCTCACTGGCGGCCTGTGACCACAGGGATCGGTGCTGGTCCACTTTTTTTTATCATTTATATAAATAATTTGGATGTGAACATGGGAGGTGTGGTTAGTAAGTTTACAGGTGACATCAAAATTGGAAGTGTAATGGACAGCGAAGGTGGTACCTCCAGAGTACAACGGGATCTTGATCAGATGGACCAAGGCCAAAGAGTGGCAGATGGAGTTAAATTTAGATAAATATGTGGTGCTGCGTTTTGAAAAGGCAAATCAAGGAAGCACTTATACACTAAATGGTAAGGTCCTAGGGAGTGTTGCTGAACAAAGACACCTTGGAGTGCAGGTTCATAGTTCTTTGAAAGTGGAGTCACAGACTGGATAGTGAAGGCAGCGTTTGGTATGCTTGTCTTTATTGGTCAGTGCATTGAGTGTGGAGTTGGAGGTCATGTTGCGGCTGTATGGGACATTGGTTAGTACTGTGTGCAATTCTGGTCACCTTCCTATTGAAAGGATGTTGTGAAACTTGTAAATCTTTTCTGAACCCTTTCAAGGATGTTGCCAGGGCTGGAGTGTTTGAACTGTAGGGAGAGGCTGAATAGGCTGGGGCTATTCTCCCTCAAATATCAGAGGCTGAGGAGTGTCCTTATAGGGGATAATGGATAGGGTAAATAGACAAGGTCTTTTCCCTGGAGTGGGGGAGTCCAGAACTAGAGGGCATAGGTTTACGGTGAGAGGGGAAAGATTTAAAAGGGACTAATGGGGCAACTTTTTCACAGAGAGGTGCTTGTTGGATGCTAAGGGAAAGTGGTGGAGGCTGGTATAATCACAATATTTAACAGGCATCTGGATAGGTATATGAATGGAGGGTTTAGAGGGATATGGGCTACATGCTGACAGATGGATCTAGATGAATTTAGGATATTTGGTTGGCATGGATGGTTTAAATTGAAGGGTCTGTACATGCTGTACATTTCTATGACTCTGTGGTCCCCTGGAAAATGAATCTGGGGAATTAATAATTGAGGATAAAAGATGACAGAAAATTGGAATAGATATTTCGTCAGTCTTCACTAAAGAGGATCCAGATTTTATGGAGGACATGAAAGAGGCATAAAGTTTAAGAACAGAGTTTATGCTGGAATTGTATAAAACATTGGTTAGGCCAGAACTAGAATATTGTGTGCAGTTCTGGATTCCAAGTTATAGGATGCAGAGGAGATTAACCAGGACATCTGGGTTGGACCGTTTCAGTTATGAAGAGAAATTGATCAGACTGGAGTTTATTTTCCTGAAAGGGAATTGAGATGTATAAAGTTGACAGAAAGAAACTTCCCTCTTTGGAGGGATCATTGACTGGGGGCATATGGTAAGAGGCACAAATTTCAAGGGAGATATAAGGAAAAACCTTTTTAACATGGGTGGTGGAGATCTGCAATCCATTGCCTGTAAGGGTGGTAGAGGCAGAAACCCTCAAAACATTTTAAATAGTTAAGAGTCCAAGAGATGTGCAGCATAGAAACAGACCCCTCAGTCCAACTTGTACGTGCCAACCAGACATCCTAAACTAACCTAGTCCCATTTGGCTCATATCCTTCTAAACCCTTCCTATTCATATACCCATCTAGATGCTTGTTGAATGTAGTAATTGTACCAGCCTCCTCCACTTCCTCTGGCGATTCATTCCACACATATCCTTTGCATGAAAACATTGCTCCTTAGGTTTCTTTTATTTCTTGCCCCTCTCCCATTAAATCAATGCCCTCTAGTTCTGGACTCTTCACCCCAGGGAAAAGAACTTGTCTATTCACCCTATCCATCCCTCTCATAATTTTATAAACGTCTAAGGTCACCTCTCAGCCTCTGAAGCTTAAGGGGAAATAGCCCCAGCCTATTCAGCCTCTCCCTATAACTCAAACACTCCACCCCTGGCAACAGCTTTGTAAATCGTTTCTGAGCCCTTTCAAGTTTCACAACATCCTTTCTGAAGTGCAGAGAGGCTTTGGAGCTCTAGTCCAGAATTCTCTCATGGTAAACTTGCAGGTTGAGTCAGTAGTTAGGAAGGCAAATGCACTGGTGGCATTTATTTTGAGAGGACTAAATATTTTAAAAAAACAGGAGTGTACTTCTGAGGCTCTATAAAGCTCTGGTCAGACCACATTTGGAGTATTGTGTGCAGTTTTGGAGCCCCATATCTCCAGGGGGGATGTACTGGCCCGGGAGCATGTTCAGATGAGGTTCATGAGAATGGTCCCAGGAATGAAAAATTTAACATATGAGGAACTTTTAAGGAGTTTAGAAGGATGAGGAGGCATCTAATTGAAACTTACAGAATACTGAATGACCTAGACAGAGTAGATGTTGGAAAAATGCCTCCATTGGTAGGTGAGGCTAGGACTCAAGGGCACAGCCTTTGAGTAAAAGACCTTTTTTAATGGAAATAAGGAAAAATTTCTTCAGTCAGAGTGGTGAACCTGTGGAATTCATTGCGTATATTTGAGTATATTTAAGACTGAGATAGATGGGTTCTTGGGCACCAAGGGTCTCTGGGAGAAAATGGGAGAATGGGGTTGAAAACAAAAGCCATAAATTAATGGTGGAATAGACTCGATTGGCTGAAAGGAGCAGGAATTATGCCAATGACCTATGGCCTTCCAACAGGAGGGAGATCAGAATTGCATGTACTTACCAAAATGTGAGCATCCAAACCAAGGAATTCAAGGCTTTGGGCCAGGTGCTGGAAAATGGAATTCGAGTCTTTTGGTACTTGTTTTTGACTGGCACAGACATGGTAGGCCAAAGGACCTTTCTCTTTGCTATAGATCTCTGACTCTATGGTAGAATCCTGGAAATAGCTACAAACCAGTAATTGTTTGGGAAGAGGCAACTTGAGACAAATATCAGGGAAATGCATCCGACTAAATCTGAGTTGACCAGTTCTCTCTCTCTCTCTCTCTCTCTCTCTCTCTCTCTCTCTCTCTCTCTCTCTTCTCCCCCCCCCCCCCCCCCCCCACCTCCCCAAGTCTGGGTCCTGGAGGATTTCGTCCAAGGGTCTTTTTTTTTAAATAAAAGTAGTCTGATAGTTGGTTGATGCTTTGGTTTTAATTTAACGAAACTAATTCGATTCAGAGAATATGCCTTTAGATTGGAAAATAGCTAATATAACTCTGACATTCAAAAAGGGAGAGAGGCAGGAAACTACTTGTTACTTGTCTTATTATTGAAGACATTTACAGAAGTTCAGGATAATCAGGTAGAGCCAACATTGTTTTGTCAAGGAAAGTCATGTTCCAACTAATTTCAACAAAGTTAAAAAATCACATGACACGAGATTATATTTTATTTGGAAGTACAAGCTTTCAGAGCGCTGCTCTTTTAGGTGTTGTGTGCTTTTTAACTTTGTCCACCCTGGTCCAACACAGGCACCTTCACAACATAACTGATTTGGAGTTATTTGAAGAAGTAACTTGTGCTGTAGAGAAAGGAGAACTGGTATTGTACTTGGATATCCATAAGGCATTTGATAAGGTGCCATATCAAAGGATATTGTTAAAAAAAAGCTCATAGTGCGTGGGGTAATATATTTGCGTGGAATGATGATTGGCTGGGTAACAGGAAATGGAGAGGAATAAATGATTTTTTTTTAGTCTACTTGGATATCTCAAGTGATGTATCACAAGGGTTGGTGGTTAAGCTTCAACTCTTTACAGTTCATATAAATGATTTTGTTGAAGAGACTGAAGTAATTTGTTGATGATGCCAGGGTATGAAGGGAAGTGATTTTTGAAGAAGCTATGAGTCTACAAACCTACTGGCAAATGAAGTACAATGGAAGTAAAATATGGCAAAGTGTAAAATTCATTTTTGGCTGAAAGAATAAGCATTTATATATCTGAATAGTGAGAGGATCTGAGTGTCAAATGCATGAATCACAGCTGGTTAATATGCAGGTACAGCAAATAATCAGGAAAGATAATTGAATATTAAGATCTATTATGGGGGAATTGAATGCAAGAATAGGGAGGTTGTGTGTCAATTATACATGCATTGGTGAAACTGCATTTGGAGTTGTGTGTGTGGTATTGGTCATTGTACTTATGGAATAATGTTGATGCATTAGAAGCATTTCATAAGGTTTACTAGACAAATAACCTGGAATGAGCGGATTGCTTTGGGCAAAGCTAGACAGACTTTCCCTGTATGCCTGGAGTTCAGAAGAGTCAGAGCTAACTTAATTGAAACTTGTAAGATCCTGAATTGACTGAATGGATGTCAAAAAGATGATCCCTCATGTGGGAGAATCTAGAAATAGGGGTCATATTTTTAAAAAAAGTCAGCCATTTACGATATAGATGAGAAAGCATTCCCTTCCTCAAAAAAGCTTTAGATGTTGTATCTTTAACTATTTTTAAGGCAGATATGTATAGGTCCTTCAGTACCAAGAGCTGGAAGATTATTGGGATATGCAGCGATGTAGAATTGATTAAAATCATATCAACCCTAGTCTTATTGAATCGTGGAGTAGGCTTGAAGGGCTGATTGGTCTATTCTTCCTTGGAGAAAGTGAGGACTGCATATATTGGAAATCAGAGTTGAGAGTGTGGTGCTGGAAAAGCACAGCAGGTCAGGCAGCATCTGAGGAGCAGGAGAATCGACGTTTCGGGTAAGAGTCTTTCATTAGGAATGAAGCTTGTGAGCTGGGAGGAAGGTAACTGAGAATGCGATAGGTAGACTGAGGTGGGGGTAATGGTGATAAGTCAGAGGAGTGTGGGAACGAAGATGGACAGATGGCACTGCCCTCATGGTGCGTCCTAAGTTAGAATTGGGATAAGGTGGGGGGAGGGGAAATGAGGAAACTGGTGAAATTCACTTTGATGCCTTGCAATTAATGTGGATTTCACCAGTCACATGGCATCGATGTGGATTTTACCAGTCTTCTCTTTTTCCACCCCCAACCACCACCACCCCCCCATCCCAGTTCCAATCTTCGAACTCGGCACCGCCCTCATGACCTGTCCTACCTGTCCACCTTTGTTCCCACCCTCCTCTCCGACCTATCACCATTACTCCCACTTCCATCTACCTATCACACTCTCAGCTACCTTGCCCCCCAGCCCCACCGCACTTTTGTTTATCTCTGCAGCCCCTCTGCTCATAAACCTCAATCCATGAAGGGCTCTCGCCCGAAATGTTGATTCTCCTGCTCCTCGGATGCTGCTTGACCTGCTGTGCTTTTCCAGTGCTCCACTCTGTACTGTTGTTCCATGTTCATATGTACCTCTACACAATAACCTGTGTTTGCATAGCCTTATTGACGCACACTATAATTGTGAAACATCAAACTGGGATAATCCAAAACTCTAGTTATTGCAAAACTTCTGGCCATTCCTGTTGGCAAATTAAGAAATCCAGTAGAAAGATACTCGCGCTAAACTGAAGTTTTGGACTGGTAACTCTAAATAAACCAAACTTGGGCATACTTGTCATATGAACATACCAACCAATTAGACCAGAATTTCGTCTATGCTAGAGTGTGAAATTACAGGGCAAGCCTGCAGCAATACCTACAAAATGGTCCTGAATGATTAAGCACCATGGATGAAATCGGACTGTTTTACTGTCTTTTGCCCAAATCCATCTGCAATGTGTAAAGATGAAATGTTACATGTTTTGGTGTGTGCTAACATGAATGACAAGCGAAAAGCTGCTGTTTTGTATGTTAAAGTCCAAGAAGCTAAGATTGCTTTGTGAATGTTAAGACACTACCCACACAACATGAGGCATACCAGATTGCTTGGAAGGCCTCCTGAAGTTTTGAGATGTGAATCAAGCAAGAGGACAAGATTAATATCAAAAGAATAAAAGGAAGGTCTTTGCCCAAATGATCCTAAAATGTTTGAATGCCCAGACAATTTCCTTCTCATTTTGACACAAAAATGAGCAAAATGCATTTGACTGTCTTAAAAAAAAAATGGCAGTCTGTTTCATACTATTCTAAAGCCAGCACAGTGAGCAGGACAAGGTTACTGAACCAACCCAGAGCTATCTCTATTTTTTTCAGTGCATTTTACTGTAAAAGGACAGGCCATTATGATGTAGGAACAAATTGGTTTTTCATTGTACTTCATGCAGACTACATTTGCAAACAAATGATGTCATGTTGGGCTATCACAACACTGCTTAAAACAGATTTGAGGGTGAATCCCCGAGATTAAATTTGATATGATTTTACTGTTGCAGACATTTCATAAGGAGAAGAGGGGCAAACTGATTTAGATTGCTGATGGCACATCTGTCAGTGGCAGGGCTAAGGGAATGTGAAGTTGCTTAAGGTGCTAGAATTATTAGATCAAAGACAGGGAGATTTGAAAATGGGATGAAACAAGGAGATGTACTAAGGAAGATGTTTTTTCTGTTCCCAGCTATTTACCTGTTCTATCGGCTTATGGCATTGAAGACTCTTAACATTTATATTGTTAGCATTTAATTGTTCTTTAGTATTCCATTTTGAGCCAAGCTAATGTGAACTTGGTGCTGATAATTGTCATTATCAGGATCAATTCTTAGTAATAATATTGCAGCACTTATCATACAAATTTTCTATTTTGCAGGCTATTCATTCCGTGGCTTGGCATCATGAAGGAAAACAGTTTGTTTGCAGCCATTCAGATGGTAGCCTTACTATCTGGAATGTAAAATCTCCCATCAAACCTGCACAAATTATTACACCACATGGTAGGTATGAACTTGTTTGTGCGGTCTTACAGTCTTTGACGTAAAAGCACAAAAATATGGAACACAGAAGGTAGACATTTGGTCTAGTGCACCTGTTTTAACTAAAGAAAAACTATCTGACCTAATCCCATTTTTCAGTTCAGGCTATAGCCTTATAGGTGGAGGCATTTCGGGTGGATAACCAAGTGACTTTAAATGTAAGCAAGAATGTCGACCCTGCTCCGCTTTCAATATGATTGTGGTTGATCATTCAACTCAATAGCCTGTTCCTGCTATAGACTTTAATTCCTTTAACCATAATTGTTATATCCAACTCCTCCTTGAAAATATATGATCTTTTGACCTCAAATCCTTTTGCTCACTACTTTCTCTGGGTGGAGAAACTTCTCATCTCAGTCCTGCTTTTCCCAGTACCCTTATTCTCTGATCCTTGGTTCTGGAATCCGACCCCATCATTGGGAACATTCTTCCTGCATATTCCCTGTGTTGTTCTTTCAGATTTTTATAGGTTTCTAAGACATCCCTCCTCCTACCCCATTCTTCTGAGCTTCAGTGAATTTAATAGCCCCCCCTCATATGCCCATCCTGCTATCTGTTTGGTAAACTTTTGCTGCCCTACTTCTTTAGCAAGGACATCCATTCTCAGATAAGGAGACCAAAACTGCACTCACTAATTTAGGTGTGTTCTTGCCAAGCCATCCTGTAAAATGGCACCAGTACATCACTGTTCCTGTTCTTGAATCCTCCCACTGTGAAGGCCAACGCACTATTTTCTGCCTTCATCATCCGGTGCAACTCCAACCTTGCGTTCAGCACCAGGTGTACTTGGACACCCAGGCTTCATTGCACATTTCTTTCAATTTGTAGCCATTTAACTAATAATCTGCCTTCCTGCTTTTGCTTCCAAATATGCTTCATTTATCCATATTGTACTGCATCTGCTCTGCATTTGCTCACTCTCACAGCTTGTCCAAACCATACTAAAGTGTCTCTGCATCCTTCTCTCTCTCTCTCACACCCAGCTTTGTGTCACTTGGAGATAATAGTTCAATGAACCAAATCATTAATATATATTGTGAAAAGCTGGGATCCTTAGACTGATCCCTTCTGTACTGCACTAGCCACTGCCTGCTATTTGGAAAAATACCTATTTATTTCTGTTTTGTTTCCTGTCTGCCAACCAATCTTTTTACCCATCATCGTACAGCACCCAATCCCTTTAATTTTGTATGTTACTCGAAAAGTCCAAATAGACCACATCCACTAACTCCCCCTCATCAACTCTACTAGTTACGTCCTCATGAAATTCCAGTAGATTTGTCAAGCATGATTTCCCTTTCTGTCTGATCCTGTCACTTTTCCAAACGTTGAGAAATCTTTTCTAGTGGACTTAAGCATTTTTCCCACTCTTTACAGCAGGCTGATTTGGTCTACAATTTCCAGTTTTCTCACTGTAAGTAGAGGGATTACTTTAGCTATCCCCCAAATTGAAGGAACTGTCCCACAATCTGTAAAATTTTGAAAGATGACCACCAACGCTTCCGCTATCTCCAGGGTGTCTTCCTTAAGTACCCCGGGGTACAACTTACCAGGGTATAGCCTGGAGATTTTTCAGCCTTCAGTCTCCTCAATTTCTCCAATGCTGTTACTCTACTAATACTGATTTCTTTCACTGACCCCTGTGTCCCCCAATATTTCTGATACGTTATTTGTGTCCTCATTTGTGAACATAACCAAAGTATATATTTGGTTTGCCATTTCTTTGTTCCCCATTATAATTCCCTTGTTTCTGACTGTAAGGGACATTTGTCCTCACTATCTTCTTTTGTCTTCACACATCTGTAGACACTTTTTTAAAATGTTCCCTGCAGGCTAGCTTACTCTATTCTCCCTTTCTTAAGGGCAGCACGGTGGCTCAGTGATTAGCACTGCTGCCTCACAGAGGCAGGAACTCTGCTCGATTCCAGCCTCTGCAACTGTCTGTGTGGAGTTTGTACATTCTCCCCGTGTCTGTGTGGGTTTCCTCCGGGTGCTCCGGTTTCCCCCCACAATCCAAAAGATATGCAGGTTACTTTAATTGGCCATGCTAAATTGCCCATAGTGTTCATGGGTGTGTAGGCTAGATGCATTAGTCAGAGGTAAAATATACGGTAAGGATAAAGGTCTGGGTGGGTTACGGTTCGGAAAATCAGTGTGGACTTGTTAGGCTGAAGGGCCTGTTTCCACACTGTAGGGATTCTATTCCATGATTAATCCGTCCGTTGGTGCTCCTTTGCTGAATTCTAAACTAATCCTGTTTCTCTAGTCTTTTTTTTCCTCATTAATTTGTGTGCCTCTCCTTGGATCTAAAACTAATTTCAATTTCCCTTGTAAACTGTGGTGTAGCTACCTTTCTCATTTTACTTTTGTGCCAGATAGGAATGAGCAATTGTTTCAGTTCACCCATGTGCTCTTTGAACATTGTAGTTGCCTCTCCACTGTCTTCCCTTTAAGTAATGTTCCCCAATTCATCATAGCTAGTGCATTCCTCATACCATTGTAGCTTCCCTTATTTAGATTCAGATCCAAGTCTCTAAATCAGTTATGTTACTCTATATCCTGATGAATTCTATCATATTATGGTCACTCATCCTAAAGGGACCTTGCACAGCTCGATTGCCAACTACTCCTTTCTCATGACATGATACCCAGTATAGAATGGCCTGTTTTCCAGTTGGTTCCTCAGCAAATTTGTCCAGAAAACCATCTGGTCTATGCTCCAGGAATAATTATTCTTACTAATTTGATTTGCTCATCTCTATATGCAGATTTGAAGTTAACCATTATTGCAAATGTTTCTTTGTTGCATGCCTCTCTAATTTTATGTTTAACATCTTTCCCAAAATTATCTTTGCAGTATGGGAGTTTATATATAGCCCCACTAATATTTTTGCCCTTGGTCTTTCTCAGCTCTACCCATACAAGTACTCATACAGTTCTTCTTGTCCACTGTACTTAGGCACCTCAAATTTTTGCACCTTAATTAAATCACCCCTTAGCCTACTTTGTTCCAAAGAACAGGACCCCAGCCAATGTAGTTTTTCTTCATAGCTAAGATTATACACATCTGACAAGACCCTTGTATCTTTTCTTTTATGATTACATTCTCCTTGTCATGTAGTGCTCAGAAACATACACAGTTCTCTCCATGTGACTTAGTGTTTTATATAGTTTTTTTTTTATTCAGGGGATGAGGTCATCACTGGTCAGGCCAACATTTATTGCCCATCCCAAATCGCCCAGCAGTTAAGTCAACCACATTGCTGCTGGTCTGGAGTCGCATGTAGACCAGACCCCAGTAAGGATGGTAGATTCCTTCCCTAAAAGACATTTGTGAACCAGATGGGTTTTTCTGACAATCAACAGTGAATCCATGGTCTCCGTTAGACTCTTAATTCCATATTTCCTTTTTTTAATTGAATTCAAATTCCATCATCTGCCATGACAGAACTTGAACCTGGCTGAATCTCTGAATTAGCAGTCTGGCAATAACACCACTAGATTGTTACTTCCCCATAAAGTTCTTCTCATGACCACTTCATACAATCAACATTTTCTTGTTTATTTTAACCTTGGTGATTAAAGATTAGTACCTTTAATTTTGTTCTTAACCATCATATGCATCTGTCCTCCTACCTTTAAATTTGAATGGACACTAGAAAAGGTCCGTCTGTTCCCCTATACTTAATATCATTGAATTCCAGAGGTGAGTTGAGAATGATAGCCCTTGTCATCAAGTTTGCACTCGACTGCACGTGACATTAGGGGTTCCTAGCAAAACTAGAATCGATGGGTAATGGGACAAAGTTGCTGGTTAGAATTATACTTGGTCCATAGGAATGTGGCTGTGCTTGTTCGAGGTCAATCTGCTCTGCTCCAGGGCATCTCTGCAGAATATCCTCAAGGTAATGCCCTAAGCCCAACCATCTGCAGCTGCTTCATCAATGACTGTGCCTCCATCATAAAATTAGAAGTTACGATGTTCACCAATGATTGTACAATGTTCAATACCATTTGTTACTCCTCAGCTACTGAAACAGTCCATGTTCAAATGGAGCAAGTTCTGGATAATGTCCAGGCCTGGGCTGACAAATGGCAAGTAACATTCAAGTCACACATGCTAGGCAATGACCATGTCCCACAAAAGACAATCCAATCACTGTACCATGACATTTGGTGGTGTTACCATCATTGAATCTACTGTTATTGACATCCTGGGGTTACCATTCACCAGAAACTCACTGGATTCACCACATAATCACAGATGCTGGGAATGCAGCATCAAATAACTCACTCCCTGACTCCCCAGAGCCTGTCTGCCATCGACAAGGCATAAGTCAGGAGGGTGATGGAATACTCCCCACCTTGCTGGATGAATGCAGCTCCAACAAGACTCAAACATGACACCATTCAGGACACGGCAACCTGCTGAAATGGCATCTCCTCCACAAACATCCAGTTACTCCTCCACCAACACTCAGCAACAGCTTGTACTATCTACAAGATGCACTGCAGAAATTCACCAAAGCTCCTTAGATAGCACCTTCCAAGACCATGTTCACTTCTGTCTCGAAGGAATGGGCAATGGATACATGGGGACATCATTGGCAAGGTCCTAAGCAAGCCATTCACCATCCTAACTTGGAAATACCGTACCATTCTGATTTGTCATTGGATCAGCTTCCTGAAATTCTCTCCCTAAAGATATTGTGGGTCTACATACAACAGATGGATTGGAGTGGTTCAAGCGGCAGCTTATCAACGCCTTCGTGATGGCAACTTGGAATGGGGAATAAATGCCAGACAGCCAGTGATGCCATTATCACGTGTGAATCTGCTAAATTATTGTATATTAAGGAGTTATGGAATTTTAGGTATTTACATGAAGACACAATTTTGTCAAAGCGTTTGTCTTATACTCATCGTAGCAATTTGCAAGAAGTACCAAAACAACATTTATACCCCTGTTCAAGAGGAGCGTAATGCCTTGACTAACCAGAATTAACCTGCCTGGTTTAACTAGAAAACATCACCTGACTGTTAGTCATTATTAAC
This sequence comes from Hemiscyllium ocellatum, assembly GCF_020745735.1. NCBI lineage: Eukaryota > Metazoa > Chordata > Chondrichthyes > Orectolobiformes > Hemiscylliidae > Hemiscyllium > Hemiscyllium ocellatum. Next base: position 94,267,974 of record NC_083410.1, read on the forward strand.
TGGTGCAATTCCCTTTAATATCAGAGTCCACTTGTCAACAGCACTTTCCTGTTATTTACTGTAAATGTTGTTTTCCCTTCCTTCAGTATTTCTTGCAAATTGTCCAGAAGAATGCAAGACAACAATCTTGCAATACAGAAAAGTGCCTTCAGCCCATCACTTCTAAAGTCACCATAATCCTATCAGACTATTGGGCTCATTTGACAGAGGCAGCTGATGGTAGTTTCACCTGAGAGTCACCACACCTCAGGTGATGGGGAGTGTTAAGAAGGCCTTTGTAACAACCTAAGTCAGTATGGGAGTTTGCATTATTTCTGCATCACTCTAAACTAGCCATCCAGCCAATTTGGCTAACCAACCCCTTTTAGCTGTCCTCAAATTCTAAACCGCCAAGACTAATTCCTGAATTATTACAATACAGGAGAGTAAACAGCCTTTTGTGGTTGTACCAGCACCACGAAAATTAATCACTTAGTCCCAATTACCTGCCTATTTCCTCTAACTTTACAATTTTTCTTCTTGTCGGGCAAATATCAAATTCCGTGTTGAAAGCTATGACTGAAGCTCCTTCCTTCGCAATTGCTCAGTGCATTCCAGTTTCAGACCACTCCCTGCATAATAATCATTTCCTCATTATCATTTGTTGTTCATTCTTGCTAACTATTTTAAACTGGCATTTTGCTGTTCTTTATTCTCCCACCAATGGGATTGGTTACTCATTTTGTCTTTTATGCCTGAGCATCTCATGATTTTGAATGCCTTATGCAAATTATCCTTTGAAGGAGAAGCAATCTAGCTTCTCCAACAATATACATAACTGAAGTATGTCATTCCCTTTTCTGTCATAGCCTTTTCTGTACCCTCTCCTTGCCTTCACATTCTTTCTAAAGCCTAGTGTCCAGAATTGAATATGATGCTCCATTTGAGGCTTCGTTTATTAAGAAGGTCCACCATAATGTCATTGTTCTGAAACTCTATTCCTGTAATTAAAATCAAAGTTCCTGTATTCTCTTGTGTTGTGAGAGCTAATGCATTTGTCCTCCTGAAATGCATTAGCTCTCACTTCTTTGGATTGAATTCCGAATGCCACTTTCTGCCTACCTGTATTGTCTTGCTGCAAAATACAGCTTTCATCTTTACTATCAACCAACTGATTAGGTTTTTGTATTTTCAAACTTTCTAATTATAGCCTGTGTTTAAGTGTAAATCATTGATGCATACCACAGAAACCAAATGAGCATTCCAGTCATAAACATCTGCCCTGTAATTGTTCATAGAATTATAGAATCTGTACAGTGTGAAAGCAGGCCATTTGGCCCTTCGAGTCCACATCTATGAAAAGCATCCCACCCAGACCCACCCCACTACCTATTCTTGTAACCCTGCACTTCCCATGGTGAATCCAACTAGCCTGCAATTCCCTGAACACTATGGGCAATTTATCATGGCCATCCACTTTACCTGCATGTTTTTGAACTGTGGGAGGAAGTCGGAGCACCAGAGGAAACTCTCTCAGACATGGAGAGAATGTGTGAGTTCCACACAGTAAGTAGCCTGAAGATGGAATTGAACTGGGGTCCCTGGTGCTGAGAGGCAGCAGTGCTAACTACTGAACCACCATGCCACCCTTGGGTAAACTTCACTCTATCCCTTGCTGCTGCTTTAAATAAAAATATGTCAGCAGTCCTCTGGCATTATACTTGTAACCAAATTGGATTGAGAAATGGTGACCACTGTTTCCTCCTTTACTACTTTTGACAGCAGCAATTACTTTTGATCCAAGCCTGATTACTTCTCTATTCAAAGATCTCAAGTCCCTTGAATATTTTCCTTCTCCATGATGTGTGTCATCAACATTTCTCATTTCTCCTTAACAACAATATCTCTATTAATTTCCCTCTTCTTTGTGAAGGCTGGCCCATATTATTCATGACTGCCATTTTTCATCAATGATTGCCTTCATGCTCAATTTTAGTTTTGACCTTTGCTATGTCTTACTCTTCCCATACTTATTCTCTCTCGCTGTTATAAAACCTCTTCAACTCATTCATAGAACTATTGCTATAAACTTCAACTTAAACCATAAGCCTTAAACCTGAATGTGTTTATTGCCTCTCTACACCTGTTGATTTGCTTTTGTAATGGTGAGAATGTCTATTAAATGTTCTTTTACACTCTTGTAATATTTTACAGCTTGCTCTCTTTCTGTTTTTGAACTGCATGTGTATTTCTGATTGTATGGACTATAATCTAGCCAGCGATGTCTTTCCTGTTCTTTCAAAGTCTAAATATATCCTATATTGCAGAGCAAACTTTGGACATGACTTGAAAGAAAACAGCAGTTCCTTGGCTATAACAAGTTATTCTGTGCTGTCAAATCCAAGAAACTGCTCAATGAAAGCGTGCATATCACTGTATAGATTTATCTCCAAAAGGAGCTACCTCCCAAATGCATTAGCCAGATACTGAATGAATGGATTGAGGTAAAACCTCCCTCAGTGGGTTCTTCCCAGCTGGGAAGTCAGACAAAGAAATTCAATCCAATTCCTAATTTTTAACTCTGTTTAATAGTTCTTTGAAGTCTTTAGCCTAAATAAAATGAACAGCTTCCTAGGTGGAGTTAATTCCTCCTTAGCAAGGAAGAATGATCAAATACTTCAGCACAGGAGCATGAGCTCTGTATTTTTGCCCAGTAGTATAGCATTGTCATGTGCACACTGAATTTGAAGAGGGGAGGCTGAACTAATGAACTCTACACTTAATCCAACATTGCTTTCAGGAAAGCTGCCAAAAGATGGGAAGAAAGCAGAGCCTTGCAAACCCATCCTCAAAGTGGAATATAGAACCTGTAAATCTGGGTATGTGTTCAATCCTTTCTATTAAAGTATTTGTGTTCTGTTCTTTGAAATGTTGTTGCTCAAAAAATATAGAAATTTTCGATATTATCTCCTTGCAATTATTGGATGCTGTTGGAACCTCTTTCAACAGTGGCGTAAGTTCATTGCGACAACACCTTTTAGACTGTTGGAAATTTGTCAAAATCTGTCGAGTTTGTGGGAAAATTCTAGAGTTAAGTATTAAATATTTGACACAGATATACTTTTAATGAACATCAAATATTTTTGTCTCTTGCTTCTCCTTGCCATCTCTTTATATATGCAGTACTTTAAATGATGTAGAACATACTGTTTATCTTTGTGTAAAGCCAATCATATGAAGACATTCAGATTTTAAATTTATCCTGCAAGTCTAGATAGGCTAAAAGCTATTCACTATATTGGAGTACAACTTTCAAATTCTAGGGGTTCCCATTGAGCAAAAATTTAATTGGAGCAGCCATATGAATATTGAGGGGTTGAGATCATAGAATTCTAACAGTGTGGAAGCAGGCTGTTGGCCCATTTGAGTTCATACTAACACGCTGAAGAACACCCCATCCAGAACTAACCCCCTATTCTATCACTGTAACCCTGCATTTTCTGTTCCTAATCACCTAGTCTGCACATCTCTTGACACTATGGACAATTTAGCATAGCCAAACCACCTAACTGCACACGTTTTGAACTGGGGGAGGAGACCGGGACACCTGGAGGAAACCCATGCAGACACTGAGAATATGCAAACTCCACACTGTCGCACAAGGCTGGAATTGAACCTGGGTCCCTGGCACTGTGTGGCAGCAATGCTAGCCACTGAGCCACCAAGAGCATCCTTGAGCATATTAAGTGGTGGAGCAGGCTCGAGGGGCTGAATTGCTTGCTCCTGTAGCCAGTTCTTATGCCTTACATAAAGGAAAATCATACAGTAGAAAGAACCTCCTCTGCTGACTACTGTGAGCTCACCTACTCCCCCTGGTGGATAATGGGGAATGTCCAGAATGATATGTACTGTAATTAATAGTGATTGAAAACTTTGGAGTGACAAACATGGTGAATTTCAGTGAAGGAGAAGGTGAGGCTCAGTTCAGAATAGGGATGAATTATATTTAGCTAGTAAAGACGGGCAGCATTGAGTTTGGCTCAATTCTCGGGTCTAAGTAGGAAACCCAGTTTATGCACTATTGACTTGAACTTATCTAGTCATCTCAAAGGAAATGCAGTTAAGATACTTCTGGGTGAGTGTATTTTTAAAACAAAAGTGCCTTGTATGTTAAGCTCTAAGTAATTCCGTCATCTACAACTTTGTAAGTGGCCTCTTGGCACACCACAAGTCCCAGTGGAAGCAGTACTCGAGATAATGTTGAGTATTCTTAGCATGCAAGTGCATATCCAAAATCCCATTCATAGACAATGGGTAGGTGGTGGAGAGGAGGAAACAGGCATCAGTATCTGGAGAAAACATACAGAAATTGCTGGAAAATCTCAACAGATCTGGAAGCATCTAAAGAGAGAAATCAGAGTTAACATTTTGAGTCCAGTGACCATTCCTTAGAATTAGTATCTGGTGTTTTTAAACCTGCTTACAGAGACCAAACTATAGATTATTAATGTTCCAAAATTGGCCTTTTGAAAATTTTGCATGTCCACTTGATGGCATTTACGTAACATGGGTCAAATTTTGTAATCTCATTAACGATTTTTGAGAAGGAGTTTCCATTTAAGTTTGTGGAGAAAACGATAAGTTAATTATAACAAAAGATATTTGGGTGTTTTGGACTTCACAAAATTCCGTCAAGGTTTATTCTGTGACTTTGCGCAATGTTTGTTACGAAAGATGGACATCCCAATAGCTATAAGTATTAGTTTGTGTTTCATGGTTTCTTACCATTTCAGGAAATAAAATACTTGATGGTGTTTTTTTTCCCCTATTTATGTTTTTACTTCTAGAGATCCTTTCATCATTTTCTCAGGAGGTCTGTCCTATGATACAGTAGGCAGAAGACCATGCTTGACGGTGATGCATGGGAAGACCACTGCAGTACTTGAGATGGACTATCCAATTGTCGATTTTCTCACCCTCTGTGAAACGCCATATCCTAGCGGTAGGCTTATGTAATTAACTTGTTTGTATCTGTTGTAACTTCGCAGTCTGTAGTTCTCTTCCGACAACTGTGAAAATTTTTTTAAAAAAACACACGTGTACTTGGTTTTCATGGTCAATACTAACCCATAGCAACTGAATCTGAATTTGTGGCACATTCAAAAGACAAACTAGTCTCATAGGAAAGTAAAGGATTTTGGTTCATATTGTGTTTCATGGCCTAAGGGTGTTCCAAAGTACTACACTACCAATACATATTTTTAGATGCATTATCATTGCAGTGTAGGGAATTCTGGAGCCACTCCACATACCAGTACAAAGTTCATTGATCTCATTCCTGTCTGCTAGTGATCTCGATTGAGAGGTAGATATTGATGATACCAGAGAGCTATGCTGTTCTTCAGCCATGTGATTGGGATTTTTTATCTTCACTTGAGGAAGCATGTAGGTCTTGGTTTAACAAGCCAATAGATAGAGCAGACCTCTATTATGCAGCACTCCCTCAGTAATGCACTGGGTGTCAATCTGCCATAGATCTTAACATGTAAATTGACCATTGAAACCTCAAACATTTCCTCATTGACTGGGGTGACTTGTACACCAAGTGTAAAAGTGAACTCCTGCTTTGGTTGACTGCCATACATGGTCTGTTGTGTATGGATGTGTCTCAAACTCCCTTGCATCTTTATAATATAAACTGTTTGCTCCGTTGCATCCAAGTAAAAGATGCTGGTAAATAAAACTTGCATTTGTGGGCTAAAAGATTGAAGATGATTGCTAACATATGTAGACCATACTGTGACTGAAAAGGTGATGAAGAGGGAAGAGTTTAATTATGCTCTGAGTATGTCTTAAAGCACAGTTATTTTGGGATTCTCTTAAAGGGTGGGTTGACTAGTACACCAAAATCTATTGTAGATTGTATGTTAAAGTTTCTGCAATAGATCAGATGTCTGTGACCTCTTAGTCAAAAGTTAGTTGCCCATCACTGAACCATAGCTCTGTCTGAGATTATTTTTCACGACAAACCTAGTCTCTTCAGGTGATTTTCTAGTTTCATTGCAGCTTATTCATTGTGATTAATTTTGAAGTAAAGGAGACAAACAAATTCCATAAACTACACACAGTAGCAGTAATGACAATGCTTTAAGTGGAACTCTCATCCAATGAAATAATGCAAGCACGTTCTGATGTGTTTGCTAACTCTGCAGTTACCTTTTAATGGGTTGAATAACAACTGTGAAAGTTGTCGTGGACAATAAATATCTGTACATATATTTGCAAACAATATGTTGCCAGTTTTTATGGAGAGTGCCTCTCACCATGGGTTGTAGCCACTGGAATGTGATGTACTTCTGATTCTGATGTAATGCCCCAGATGTGAATAAACTGTCCACTTCTGAAAATGGCAAAAAACATTTTTTGACCATTGGTATCCATGTTGAGAACAGGTACTAGACTTTTCTAAAATAAAAAGGAGTTCAATTTAAACAAAGAAGAAATTGGGATTATGTTCACAGGTAATTGACAGTACCCTTGTGTTGTTTTCACTTACCTTGTAGATGAACTTGCACTTCTTTTCTATTATTCCTATATTCTGAACAGTGCTGCCTTTTGGGTCATGAAATTCTAGTGGGAATGATTCAGGAATTGCCTGTGATCTCCACTATCCAGCATCCAATTACTCATTGTACAGAGACTTGCTCCGCTGGTTCATTTTTCTGACATTTCAATTGCAAATGTGCTGCCCCTGGTTGCACTGAGGTCCACACTTCAAAAGTTCAGTACATGGGCCATGCTTTGTGCCTCAATTTTTAAAAAAGTGTTAGCTGGAAATTCTACAAGCATTTACAAGAATTGAACCCTTATTTTGTGCAAGTAATCTATGAAGGAAGAAAGAAATTCCAAGTCCGAAACAGTTAGTGTGCGTGTATGTCATTGCAGGGAACATGGTAACTAACGCAAGTTACGTGTGGAAGAGACCTGGCTAAAGGAAGGGCATGACTGGGTGTTTAACTATTGTTGAAAAATATTGTTCAGGAGGCCACTGCTGGAGAAAGAGGATGTCTGAGCATTCAAGGACAGAGTCAATTTAGTTACAGCTAAGGAATAAAAAGGGTACAGTTACATTGATTGATGTGGAATGCAGGCAAACTAATGGAAAGGATGTAGTGGAGCAAATCTGCAGGGGTAATTACAGAGAAATGCCAACATCATACAGTAGTTAAAATGGGGTACTTCAATGACTCAAATATACCCAAATGCAGCACGGTGGCTGAGTGTTTAGCACTACTGCCTCACAATGCCTGGGTCTGCCAGTTTCGATTCCAGCCTTGGGTGACTGTGCAAACTCCACACAGACATTTATCCCCAAGTCTGTGTGGATTTCCTCTGGGTGCTCCAGTTTCCTCCCACAATCCAAAGATGGCCGTGTTAAATTACCTGTAGTGTATTGGGGTGCGTAGGTTAGGTGGATGAGCCATGGTAAATGCAGGGTTAGAGGGATAGGGTGGCATGTTGTCTGGGTGCGACACTTTTTAGAGAGTCAATGTGAGTTCAATGGACCGGATGGCCTCTTTCCACACTGAAGGGATTCTATGAAATATAAATTGGGATTATTGGTAAAGGGCAAAAAAGAGCAGATATCTCTAGGACATGTTGGAGAGAGTGTGTGCGCGTGCGCCTCCATCCAACAAGAAAATCTACATTGGACCTGGTCCTTGGTAATCTTGTGGGTCAAATGGATCCAAATATCAGTGGAGGAATATTGAGGAGACAGTGATCATTGTATTACATGGTTCAGAATGGTGGAGAACGACAATCCAGAGTGACAAAAATTAATTAGCAGAAAACTGACTTCATTGGGGCAAAAGTATAGCTGTACAGGATTAATTGGAACAAGAGGTTGACAGAGCAGACAGTCTCTGAACAGTGGCCCACCTTCAATGAGGGGATGATTCGGATATGATCATGGTATGTTGTCTCAAATAGGAAAGATAGGATAAACCACTAGATTCCTTGATGATTAATTTTCAAATCAAAAAGTATGCTTATGATAAGTGTTAGGCAGAAAACGCAATTGAGAACAAAAAGGAATACTGACTGTTTGGAGGGGAGTTGAAAAAAAACAATTAAGAGAAGCTGAAAGGAATTATGAGAAAAGGCTAAACAGGAATCCCAAATTTGTCTTTAGGTATGTAAATAGGGGGGTGGTTAAAAGAGGCTAGGGCTGATTAGAGACCAAAAAGGGATGGTGGAGGTATGGCAGAGGTGTTAAATGAATACTTTGCATCTGTCTTTATGAAAGAGCCGGATGCTGTCCAGGCCATGATGGCAGAGGAGGGAACTCTGTCCAAATGAGATACATTCAAGAATTTTGAAGTAAGTGAAGCATTGGCCATAATCTTTCAGTGTTCCTGGTCTCGTAAGTACCCAGAAGTCTGGAGAATTGTAAACATTCCAGCCTTGTAAAGGTTATAGAAATAAACCCAACAATTGCAGACCAGTCAGTCTAACTTTGGGGAAGCTTCTAGAAACAATTATTTGTTTTGAATGGATAGTCACATGGAAAAAAAGTCGATTGATAGAAAGAGTCAACATGGATTTCTAAGAGGAAAATCTTGTCTAACTGGAGTTTTTGAAAGAGGTAACAGTTGATGAGATAACGCTGTTGATATAACACGTGGATTTCTTAAAGGCTTTTGATACAGTACCATATAACTGACGTGAGGAAATTCTTAGTATAAAAGGGAAAGCAACATGGTTACAAAATAGGCTGAGTGATAGTCATTGGATGTATTCCAAGCTAAGAAAAGTTCTTTTTGGGACCCTTACTTTTCCTTATATATGTTAATGATCTGGATATTGTGCTGGGCACAATTTCCAAGTTTGTAAATGACATGAAACTTGAAAGAGTTGTAAACTGAGGAGGACAGTGTGAAACTCCAAAAGGACATTGGACATGTTGGTGGAGTGGATGGATAGGTTGCAGATGAACTCCAATGCAGAGAAGTATGACATGGCGCACCTTTATAGAAAGAACATTGAAAGACAAAACAAATAGGTGGTACAATTCTTGAAGGCGTGCAAGAGCCCAGACACAGGAGGGTACATACACACAGATCATTGAAGGTGACAAGAAAAATGGAGGGAACAGTTAATGAAGCATACACTGTCATTGGGTTGTTAACAGGAGCACAGAGAACAAGGAAAAAGAGGTTATGTTGAGCTTGCATAAGACATTTGTTTTAAGTGTAGTTTGGACAAGCTGTGGGAGTGGGCAAATACATGGCAGGTGCAGTATGATGTGGCTGAATATGAGGTTATTCACTTTGGGAGCAAAACTGGGAATATGGGTTATCATCTGACTATAAATTGAGGGAGAAATGTTTGGTGAGATCTGGGTATCCTTGTACACCAGTTACTATAGATAAGTATGCAGATGGTCAAGAAGGCAAATGGTATATTGGTCTTCATAACAAGAAGATTTGAGTATAGAAGCAAGAATGTCTTGCTGCAATTACATAGGACCACACCTGGAATAACATGTGCAGTTTAGATCTCCTTATCTGAGGAGGGATATTCTTGCAATAGTGGAAGAGCTGGAAAGATTTACCAACCCGATTGTTGGGATGACAGGACTGATGAAGGAGGAAAGGTTGGATCGGTATGGATGATATTTGCTAGAATTCAGAAAAATGAAGGATGCTGTCCTAGAAATATGTAAACTTCTAACGGGATAAGGCAGGATAGGCACGGGAAACATGTTTCCAATGATGGTGGAATCTCGAATATGGGATAACAAACTAAGGATACGCGGTAAACCATTTAGAACTGAGGAGAAAGTTCTTTGCCTGGAGTGTGTTGAGCCTGTGGAATTTACCAACATGGAAATCAATTGAGGCCAAACCATTATATGATTTTCAAGAACAAGTTGAATATAGCACCTGGTGCTTAATGGATCAAAGGGTATGGGAGAAAGGATGAACAGGCTATTGAGTTGAATGACCAGCCATGATCATAACTGATGAAGCAGGCTCGAGAAGGGCCAAACAACATACTACCATTCCTCCTATGTTTTTTATATTAGACCTCAGCTGGAGTGTTGTGCGCGGTTGTGGGTGCCACATTACAGGAAAGATATGAATGTATTGGAGATGTACAAGAATGGTTCAGGGAATGAGAAACTTGGGTATAAGGACAGATTGAGGAAATTGGAACTGTTTTCCCTGGAAAGCAGTAGGTTGAGAGGAGATTGGATAGAGGTTTCAAAAACTGAGTGGACTGTTTGAAGTAGTTAGGGAGAAGATGTTTCCACTATGTATGAACAGATGAAATGAAATCAATTAAATAATATTAAATTCATGATGCAATACAGTATATAATTGTTACTGCCAATGCTGAAGTCTCAAGTATTCCCACTGTGCCTTAACTCTACACTTCTCTGACCGAACCTACTGCAGTTTAAATATTGGAACACTGGAGAATGGTGGAGTGAGGAGAAACATTGATGAACATTCCTGTCTACCTTTGAATTGGCATTTGTTTTCTTTTGCACAAGGAAAAGTTAAAGTTTTGAGGCACTTAAGCCTTCAATTTAATGGCCAGTTTACAAGTTGATTGCTATGCATATGTTTACCCCAAGTTTGATTTATTGTCATTAATCCTATAGATTTTCAGGAGCCTTATGCGGTCGTTGTCCTTCTGGAAAAGGACTTGGTAGTTGTGGATCTTGGACAAAATGGGTAAGTCTCATGTTGAATTAATAGTTGATCTAATTACTATAAACTGAGCTATTAAAATAGCATTTCAGTTTGAATAATTCAAAGAGGATACATATCTGATAATTATTATAATTGTTTTTAATGGTGGAAGGCTCTAGAGCCAAATGATATAGATTCAGAGTCATGGTGAAAGAAGCAGTGGTGACTTGAGTGTTTTTTTTAAATGCAGTGAGTGGTTGGGGTCTGGAATAAATGTCTGAGAGCTAGGTGGAAGCTGATTTACTTGGGGCATTCAAAAGAAAATTGGATTGTTACCTGAGAAGGAAAAAAATGTGCAACTACATAGAAAATATGGAAAATGGTAAAAGGCAAATTGTATGATTAAAGGTTCAACATCAGCATGGGCCAGCTAGCCTCATTGTAGCCATTCTTTGATCTAATATGGACTTGATTTTCTACTTGTTACTTTTTCAACTGGTTTTCTGTTGAATGTTTGTGGACCTGCAGAGTCTTCATAAAACTCGATAGAAAAGGCTTTTAACAGTGAACAATTCCCATATATTTTGTTTAAGGGGTAATTAATATAAAACACCATAATCATCTATGTGCAAATCTTTGTAGTATTCTCTTTTCCATTATAATTAGGCATTAAGAAATCATTGTATACAATCTTTACCCAATTTATGACCTGGTGAATGGATTCTCTTGTAGACTTTAACTTGGAGGAAGTTAACTTTCGGTGTTTTTAATGGATGTTTTTAATGAAATTCTGGATGTAGGTTCATTCGCTGAGCTAGAAGGTTTATTTCCAGACGTTTCGTCACTCTACGAAGGTAACATCTTCAGTGGGCTTCCGACAAAGCACTGCTGATAAGTCCTGTTTTCTATTTATATGTTTGGGTTTCTTTAGGTTGGTGATGTGATTTCCTGTGGCAAAGTCACATGCTGTTCTTTTTCCCACGGGGTGGTAGATGGGGTCTAAATCTACCAACAAACACATCGAGTTAGACCCCATCTACCACCCCATGAGAAAAAGAACAGGAAGTGACTTTGCCATGGGAAATGACATCACCAACCCAAAGAAACCCAACATAGAAAGCAGGATTTATCAGCAGTGCTTCGCCTGAGGCCCACTGAAGATGTTACCTAGTAGGGTGACGAAATGTCTGGAAATGAACTTTGCAGGTCAGCGAGCAAACATACATCCAGAACCCCAACCTGAGCTACAAACCTTCTCAAAATTTGCTTTTTGAAATGCTCTTTTTTTTGTCTTCCAGTTATCCTATATTTGAGAACCCATACCCTTTGGATATACATGAATCACCTGTCACCTGTTGCGAGTATTTTGCTGACTGCCCTGTGGATTTAATTCCTGCACTTTATTCTGTTGGGGCAAAGCAGAAACGGCAAGGATACAGTAAAAAGGTTTACAGTTTTTTTTTCAAAATGTTAAAATAACACCGAGCAAATACATTGCAATGCAAGTTGTACTTTCAATCTCAAGCAGGTTTCTGCAGAATTTCCTTGCTATTTAGATGATGTATGCATCACACCATTAAAATATTTCCAGACTAATGTCTGCTCAGTTGACCTCCTTACATAGATGAATCGACACATATCTGCACATTTCTGGTATTACTGTTGCCATTTTCACAGTTCCATATATATTCAGGCCACCTTCTCGTTGTTAACAGTTTTTGGTTTGTAAAATTAGAATTTTTAAAATTTCTTTTTAAATTGCACGGCATACAATAGCGCAATGATTATACCTAGTCCATTTATAGCCGCCTTTAAGAACAAAAGTGGTGTTGGAACAAATTGTATCCAAAGCAGGAGCACATATGTACCCTTGAAGGATTGGTACATTGATCATCTTTGTGCCTCAATCTTATTTTACTTTTATTCCCTTCTTTCAACCCTGCATTAATCGTTTTTGTGACAAGTTTCCAATGTTGCACTAACGGGATCTTGAGTTGCAGAGCTGTTTGTTCAGAGTTTGATGTTTGATCAAGTGGACCTAAGCCTTGCCTTGTATTCATGCTGTGAAGGAGCTGGTGTTGGACTGGGGTGGACAGAGTTAAAAATCTCTCTACACCAGGTTATAGTCCACCAGGTTTATTTGGAAGTACAGGCTTTTACTTTTAAATAAAGCTGTTGGACTATAACCTGGTATTGTGTGACTTTTAGCTTTGTCTTGTATTAGAATTCTTTCTTTTAAGTTCTTGGTTTTCCTGCCTTTTTACTCTTGCTCTGAAAGCAGAAAGATATTTTTCCTATTAGCTCTGGATGGTTCTTGCTGTGCTGCTCTCGCCAGTCTGTAGCAAACTGCAGTTAGACCAATCAGTGGGTTGTCATTGGGCAGTTTTTCTTTAACTCAAGTTCTAGTGACATTCTGACTTACTATCACAATCCATCCGCTCCAATAGCGACATAGCCTTGACTTGATTTTTCCATGTTACCTAATATTTCAACTTAGCAGTGTCCAACTTCAATTCAACTTATAGTTTAAAAAGAAAAGATATGTGATTCTTTACGTGAGTGTTTTCAGAGTGGTTTTATTTCTTGACTGAAGTTTTGAAACTTGACACTCATGACTATGTTTACAGATGTGTTAGTTCTATATGACTTGAAATACAACAGGGAATAGCAGGCTTGTATGTTCCTGAAGATGCCAAATTATAGCTAGGAAATAGTTAATTATGGGATTATTGACCTCCTTTGCTACTGTCCTTCAAGCTGGTTTGTGGCAGTCTTGTTATTGGATACTGTTTTTATTTGATCCATTGCTTACGTTTCAAATTGTTCTTGGAGGCAAAGCTAATACTAAGGCAGCAGGCTCACAGGAGTAACAGGCAATTATTAGTACAACACTCCACTCCTCTAGAAATTGTGGTCAGCTAGATATCTGGATACAGTTGGTTCTGCTATAATGCAATAGTTCTGTTCTCATGTAACCTCGTGATAAGAAAATCACTCTGTAGCCGTGCCATTTAAACTAATGGGGACAGAATCCCTTTATAGCCAATACAATTAATGAAAGTGCTCATTCTACAAATAATGACCTAAGTTCTTCGATTGCATAAAAGCCAATTTGTGTTGAAGAAACGTGCATTATAGCAGAACAGACTGGATTATGATTAGTGGCAAGGATATCTTCCTCAAATTTTTTTAAATTGTACATTTATGTCTTCAAGGAATGGCCCATCAATGGAGGTAATTGGGGTTTAGGCACGCAGAGCTACCCAGAGATTATTATTACAGGGTAAGTAAAGAATGTTAAGTATCCTAGTAATTTATATGAAGTATGTTTAGTGATTTGGAGTATTAAGTATGTTATTAATGTTTTTAAAATGTGGATTGAAACAGATGCAGTAAACATATCCTCCTATACCTATGCTCTTGTAATTCTCATGCACCTGGCAAAAATTTCCAAGAAAATTTTTCATATTTATGGAAGTTCTACAAAAATGTCAGTTTGAGCTTGGTGCACCAAATTTCCAATAATCACCATTGCCCATCTTACTCCATTATGCATGCACCATTACAGTAGTGACTAGTTGAATTTGTGGTCCCGTTTGATCGGAAATCTTTTATTTATCAATTCTCTGTGTCACTGAAGAATACTTCTATTGGCAAGCAAAAATGTATTGTTTTGAGATTGAGCAAGTAAGGTACATTGCCCTAATTCCATATACGTGATATATAAATGAGGAAAGGATAAGGTAATTGGGTAATTTCTTTGGAGAAACAGACTTTGAGATGATGATGCTTGTTCCAAGAGTATACAGGAAATTGACAGGAATGCCCTTCAGTTTCAATGGCTTAAACATTAAATCATAGGGGATACAATACAAAGGAAGGAAACATGTCATAAAGGTTTTATCTGAAAATAGTAAGGCAGATTGCATAAATAGATTTTGGCATATTTGACCTTTGCTGAAGGAATGCACTGGATCAAGCAACTGTTATTTCCTAAAAATTATTTTTCATTCAGTTCCTTTGCAAAATACCAATAAATAAGTTCCTTAAGTCTGCCTTAGAAATCTGGCACATGAGGCTCTTTGGTCAGTTAATGACCCTTGTTTGTAGAATTAACAAGCATTTACTGGGCTGAGGTTTGATTTTTGCTATTGGCAAGTGAGTGTTTGAATAGCAATCCTGCTCCGCTTCCGCATCTCCAGCAGTCACCAGAATCAGTTACCTCACATGCCTGATCTTGGTGCAGTGATCTCTAGCTGCACCTCTTCTACTGCTAGCAGATTATAAAGCATTGTGTTGGGGTCGGTACCCTAAAATCCCTTTTTGTAACAATATTTGTGGAAGTATCATCACAAGGACTGGGATCATCATTTTTTGGACAACCAGTGAGGATATTGAATATGCCCTTGTCAACATCATCCATATTCTAAGAACAACTAAAACAAGTCCTAACAATTCTGATTGGGTGACCAGCTTGGTCTTAACTGCTTGAAATGAAATTATATTTGTTCACTTTAGAAATTGGACTTGATTATTTATTCTTAAAAGAAAAACCTTTTGTATGATAGTAAGGATTAATGTAAACCGGTGAGTCAAGAACAAATAGATTGAAAGGATTCTGAAACAAATCTTGTGTAAGTGCCATTATGCTTTTTAGACAACTGTCAAAACCTTTGGGGAAAAGAAAATGTCAGTGAACAAAATATTAAGATTTTTTTTCATTTACTTTAAGGCATGCAGATGGATCATTGAAGTTCTGGGATGCGTCAGCCAGTAAGTTGGATAGATTCATTCAGATATCCAAGATGAAATGTTATGCTCAAGGATCGATTTATTGCTGTGTATTTTAAAATGCTGGTTTTCTTCCCTTGTGGACGTTACTACAGAAAGCTGATGTGATAACTGCAATTTGAAAGATGAGGCCAAAATAGTCTTGACGTAACCATGTGCTTACATTTCATCCTTTGATGCAGGCAAAACTGGATATTCTTCTGGTAAATTAAGTTTAACAGGTAGTGAGTCTTATGAGAATTTCAAACAAATGGTTTGTTAAATATGGCAAAAAAAATCTCTCCTTTCTTCTGGTATATGGAAGACAATTTAGTTTTAACAGTACAAATCTCTTTTTCACTTTTCTTTTGTTGACATTGAAAGTTATTAAATTTGATTTGATGTCACTCATATTAGTTATTTATATATAGGTATATATATAGATTTACTTGAGTGAATACAGTAGAATGTTTTTAATGGCATACAATTTCGCCCATTTGTCCATATCTAGGAGAACACAAGCATGTCTTTTTTTGAGGACAGCAGTTTGGTTTTTTGATGTTCATTAGTCGGTTCCTGACTGTTTGTTTGTTTCTAGAAAAGCTATGTTGTGGTCTATCATAGTAAGCAAGAGCTCAATGCTAAATATACATTAGGTTATCATTTTAATTTGCAACAGATCTACTAATTTTTCATTGAATGTTCTTATTCTCTGCATTTTGATTTTTCTTGCTTGTTAGTAACATTACAAGTTTTGTATAAAATGAAAACATCCAAGGTATTTGAAAAATCTCGGAATAAGGAGGAGAAACCAAACACAGACATAGTGGATGAAGACCCTTATGCCATTCAAATAATCACATGGTGTCCTGAAAGCAGAATGCTGTGCGTGGCAGGAGTATCAGCACATGTAATCGTTTACAAATTCAGCAGACAGGAAGTGACAACAGAGGCTATTCAGGTATAACCAACAATTAAATGGCAGTGGCTGGTATTGAATTCCTACTGATGTAATAGTAACTGACTGCATTTATCTTAAATCGCAGCCAAGAAGAAAAGGCAATTTTTCCTATGTTTGGTGTCCATATTGATCAGCCCTCTTCAGCCATCACATGCTATACTTGCATTAGTGGTCAGCCTCAGTTTTTTTGCCCCATGTAGAGTCATAGAGCTGTACAGCATGGAAACAGACTCTTTGGTCCAAAACGCCTATGCTGTCCATTTATCCTAATTTAATCTAGTCCCATTTGCCAGCATTTGGCCGATATCCTCCCAAACCCTTCCTAATCATATACCCATCCAGATGCCTTTTTAATGTTGTAATTGTACAAGCCTCCACCACTTCCTCTGGCAGCTCATTCAAATACGCAGCATTCACTGCATGGAAATGTTGTCCTTTATGTCCCTTTAAATCTTTCCCCACTCACCTTAAACCTACATCCTCTAGTTTTGGGCTCCTCCACCTCAGGGAAGAGCCTTTGTCCATTTGTGCTATCCAAGCCCCTCATGATTTTATAAACCTCTCCATAAGGTCATCCCTCAGCCTCTGACGCTTCAGGAGACAGCCCCAGCCTGTTTAGCCTCTCCCTATAGCTCAAATCCTCCAACCCTGGCAACATCCTTGTAAATCTTTTCTGAACCCTTTTCAAGTTTCACAAATCCTTTCTATAGGGGGAGACCAAAATTGCACAGTCTTCCAAAAGTGGCCTAACCAATGTCCTGTACAGTGGCAACATGACCTTTCAACTCCTATACTCAATGCACTGACCAATAAAGCACCCAAATGCCACTTCAGTATCCTGTCTACCTACTACTCTACTTTCCAGAAATTATGAGCCTGCATTCCCCCAAGGTCTTTGTTCAGTAGCACTCCCCAGGTCCTTAGCATTTAGTGTATAAATCCTGCCCTGATTTGTCTTTCTAAAATGCAGAACCTCATACTTAGAAAAATAAAACTGCATCTGCCACTCCTTGGCCCAGTGGCTCCTCTGATTGTGTCCTGTTGTACTGAGGTAACCTCCTTGGTTGTCCACTACGGCACTAATTTTGGTGTCATTTGCAAACTTAATAGCCGCACCTCCTATGTTCACATCCAAATCATTGATATGAATGACAAAAAGCAGTGGGTCCAGCACTGATCCTTGTGGCACGCTGCTGGTCACAGATCTTCAGTCTGAAAAGCAACTCTGAACTGCCACCCTCTATCTCCTGCCTTCCAGCCAGTTTTGTATCAGAGTGGCTAGTTCACATTGGTTAATAATGTTAAATGATATGGAATACAATCTACCTTGTGGAATCTTGTCAAACTCTGTACTGAAATCCAGAGTGAAATCACGTCTGCCACTCTGACTTCATCAGTCCTACTTCAAAAAACTCAATAAGGTTAGTGTGACACAATTTCCCACGCATAAAGCCACTTTGATTATCCCGAACCAGTCCTTGCCTTTCCAAATACATGTAAATCCAGGATGCCCTCCAACAACTTGCCCACCAATGATTCCAGGCTCTCTGGTTTATAGTTCCCTGGCTTTTTCTTGCCACCTTTCTTAAATAATGGCACCATGTTAGCCAACCTCCGGTCTTCCAGCACCTCAAAATGCAAGATAGTTAGGGTTGTCACATGCTGTCTCTCTCAACTCTAGAAAAAGAAACAGTTTGCCCCTTTTGATTTTTAAGAGGAAGTCTCACTGTCTAAGACTTCACTGTAGTAGCGGGGAACTCTAGTCTTTTACTCGACAACCAACAGAACCTTCCAACTAACTGAAAGCAAAACTAAAAACCTTCCTGGGTCTGTGTGAGCCCTGACTTATGATACTTTTGACTTTTTCTTTTAAAAAACCCAGAAAGAACTCAAAAGCTGCTTACCAACTCCCTGAGTGAAGGAGACGTACTGGCACCATTGTGACAACACTCCTCTATGAAAGAAACAACACAGAACATCTATTTTAAAGGACACAAATCATCACCAAGTGCAGCATGCCTTCAGCAGCGCTTTATTTTTAAAACAGTCCTTTTTTCTATTTCAGATCATTACTAAAGTACAGAAAATTTAAATAAATCATCTTTATCCTGTTACCTTCTGTTTACTGTCATGCTGGCCAGAGAAACCCCTTTCATTTTATTTAATCTGTCATATTCCTACATAATTTTGACCGTATCTCTGAAATACCATTGAAAATCATACTAGGATGCATCAGTAGCAGTTTATCTAAATGAATAACAGTGCATTAAAGAAACATAGCTAACTTGAAGTATTTGTGGGTCTGTAAACTAGCATAGTAATTTTCTATTAGGAGTTGACATAACTCAGCAGTTATGTATTTAGGCTTATATTCAAGCTTGAAGCTTGCTGGATCCAAGTCCACAAGTTGAGAGCCCAGAATTAGTCCATTTAGATGTCATTGTGAACTCTACTATTCTTAACTGAAACTGTGCTGTTACCTTTCGTTGTGTTGCCTCAAAAGCTACATTCCAGTGTTACAAAATGATGTAATCACCCTTGTTCTTTACAGCTCGGTACATGACTGTTTTATCAGGTTAAACAGTTGGAACGAAAATTCAGTTAGTTGAATTTAGATAAGAACCATCTTGCTTCTGTTAAATAAGTTCCTGGAAATTTAGTGAGTAGATTACGACTGTGAAATAGAGATGCCTTCTCTTTCTTCTCTCTGCTACAGATGCTCGAAATACGGTTGCTTTATGAAATAAATGATCTAGACTCACCAGAAACCGATCAAATACCTTCTTTGGGAGCACCATGCCAGGGGCCAAATTCTCAGACTGCAAATTCTCAGTCTCATCCCTCTACAAGCAGCAGCTCATCTGATGGTCTTCGTGATAACGTGCCCTGTTTAAAGTAGGTATTGATCAGGAAGTCCTGAAATATTTACAGCCTTACTGCAAATTCATCACTTTTGAGTGTAATTGCTGATGTAAAATGGGAAATGCAAAACATTGTGATAAATGGCCATCTTACTCTTGCTGTCACTCTCCACTGTTCTGTGATATTGTTTGAGGGCACTTGGAATAAATTCCTTTTTGCTTTAGTGTCAAAGATTAGCTTTAGTCCCATTTGAGACCAGCTGGAGCCCCAGTTTTGTATTTCGTTTGAAACTGGATGCTTCTGATGCTGGGGTGTCAGTCTGGAATTTTGTCATGAAGTTTTAGATTGATACTGAAACTCAGTGATCTGACTCCCATTAAAGAGTGCTTCAAGAATGCTGTGGATAATGCACAGTCAAAATAGTATGGATTGTATAATGTGCCAAAGATGTCAAAGAACAAATTGATGTGATTGTATCAGTCACAGCACTAACCTACATAACCTTTCATCTGTTGTCAGGTGAATTTGACTGTACATGCTCATTGTATTCACCATGTTTTAACTTGGCTCAGTTGATTGTACTCTTGCCCCTTGAGTTGGGCTGTAGGGAGAGGTCCTAACCTAAGTTGTCAATAAAATAACAGTACTGCATTATCAGAGGTACTGTCTTACAGATTAAGTAGAGGCAGTCATTGCCAAAAAAATTAATTAATCTCGTTTGTTGTTTGAGCTTTGCTATGTGTAAATATTGCTTCTAACAGTGACTACACTTGAGTAATGACAGGTTTATAAAGCCCACGGGAGCATATTCAAAATGTGTAACGTACTGCTGAGTACAAGTTCTCAACAATTTAAACTTTCCTTTTATTTCTTATGAAATATACAATCAATTAAATTTCATAATGTCAATTTCAAAAGGTACCAATTTCTCAGTAGAAAAACCTAATTTCAAGGATTCAACTTTCAACATCAATAATGTCTATTTATATAATGTTTCTAAAATGGTAATCAGTGCCATGCATTTCTGAAACCATTTTTGACTTGTAGCCATTGCTGGAGTAGAAGACCAAAAATTTGCATGAACTAGTGATAACTTAATGTTCGAAAAACAGGCGGGGAGGTTATGTCAGGAATGAGCATTTTATTGCTGAAAAGAGACAAGTTGTTAACTTTTTTTGTTCTTCATACATCAGGCAAATGTAAGAATGTTGATTGTCAAGCTATCATTAGACCAGAGCTTGATTGGCAAGTTGACTCTGATTAGTTAAGATCTAGAGAAAAGACGGGGGATCTCTAGGGTCTGCATACTTCCTGGTAATTGAAAGACTGCAAGACTTGAACATATTCTTTCTATTTGCAGAGAATGAGTTCCTGCATATGAAGGTATGTTACTTCCAGCAAACCTAAATGAGCCATGTTAAGAGCTGAGTTGCTTATCTTAAGTTATTTGTGATGCTATTAGCTCACTCAGGATTGTTCAAGAAGTTCAGTTGCTGAGTCACATCTAACAGTAAATGTCTATTGGACTTCTGAGAGTAATAAGGTACCTTGTGTGCACACGACAGGATTTATCATCATGGCATACTGCATTCACACACAAACTGTCAGAGATGCACAAAAGTAATGCCACTTTGTCCTATTTTAGCATTAACCATTTCTGCACAGCATGGCCAAATAATGGAGTGAGTTACTACAACGTGTTCAGTGAGTCTTCCACTTACACTGTGAAGGAGTATTTTGCTAAGGCTAGGTGCAATATATAGATTGATAACAATGTTTTGTTTCGCCTGTTGGCGAGGTGATGATGACATACTGGTAATATCACTGGATTAATAATTCAAAGCCCCAGTCCGATGCCTGAGCGTGAGTTGAAATGCCACCATGACAGTTGATGGAATTTCCATTTGATTAACCCCTTACCTGGCAAAGACGAGTTAACTTGTCTTCACCCAATTTGTCTTTTTTCAGAGTGCAACGAGTAAACTCTTTCAAAACATGTAATTTCAAAAACGGCCACAGACCTTTATACGTCAATTCTCGGCATTTCTGGGCCCTTCTCAGCTAGAAATGAATATACTCAGTGACTCATACATCTGGTAGCTGTGTCTCTTCCGCCTCAGGCATTGCAAGAAGTGTCGACGCACCACTTTTGGGCACACACTGTCATTCGTTTTTTTCTGTTTGTTTTTACAAATTACGCCCAGATGTCGAGCTCAGAAGATGACAATGAGTATGAACCTTCTATTAGAAGCTTGGATGCATCAAATGAGAGTGCAAGCATTAAAAATACTGTAAAAAAAGCAATAAAAAAATTCATCTGAAAATGAAACGTTGTCTCCAAAAGCAGTCGCCGGGGAAGGGGTTAATGTATCTGGATTGAAAATTGGTTTCATACTGACCATGCGCTATCAGTTATCCTAAAAACCCATCTGATTTACTGGTGCCCTTTATTGAAAGAAATCTGCTGTCAGCTACGTGTCTCCAGCACTAGAATAATGTGGTTCATTTTTAAGCACCTGTTAAAGTAGCCTTGCAAGTTGTTCAGTTCAAGGGCAATAGATACTGGGTAAGAAATGCTGGACCATGTCAGTGACGTCCATATAGAGTCATAGAGATGTACAGCATGGAAACAGACCTATCAGTCCAACACTTCCATGCTGATCAGATATCCTAAATCAATCTAGTCCCGTTTGCCAGCATTTGGCACATATCCCTCCGAAACTCTTACTATTCATATATCCATCCAGTTGCCTTTAAAATCAAAGAATGCCTTCAGTGTGGAAACAGGCCATTGGGCCCAACAAGTCCACACTGACCCTTTGAAGAATAACCCATCGGGACCCATTTCCTTACTACTCTACATTTACCCCTGACTATGCCCGTAACCTACACATCCCTGAACACTATAGGCAATTTAGCTTCGCCAATTCACCTAACCTCATTTTGACTGTGGGAGGAAACTGGAGCACCTGGAGGAAATCTGTGCTGACGCTGAGAGAATGTGCAAGTACCACACACAGTTGCCAGAAGCTGGAATCGACCGTGAGTCCTTAGCACTGAGACAGCAGTGTTAGACACCGTGCTGCCCCTTGTAATTGTACCAGCCTCCACCACTTCCAGAGGCAGCTTATTCCTTATACGCACCAGTGTGAAAAAGTTGCCCATTAGGTCCCTTTTAAATCTTAAACCTGTGCCTTCTAGTTTTGGACTCCTCCACCCCAGTCAAAAGACCTTTCTTTTTTTCTCTATCAATGCTCCTCATGATTTTATAAACCTCTAAGGTCACC
Source organism: Hemiscyllium ocellatum (assembly GCF_020745735.1). Classification (NCBI taxonomy): domain Eukaryota; kingdom Metazoa; phylum Chordata; class Chondrichthyes; order Orectolobiformes; family Hemiscylliidae; genus Hemiscyllium; species Hemiscyllium ocellatum. Next base: position 94,290,536 of record NC_083410.1, read on the forward strand.
CTCAGCCTCTGACTCCAGGGAAAACAGGCCCAGCCTATTCAGAGTCTCCCTATACTTCAAATCCTCCAACCCTGGAAATATTCTTGTATATCTTTTCTGAACCTTTTCAGGTTTAACGTCCTTCCCAGAGCAGCGAGACTAGAATTGCACATAATAATGCAAAAGTGGCTTAACCAAGAACCTTAGCGTTTAGTGTATAAGATTTGCCATTGCAAAATGTAGCACCTCATATTTATGTAAATTAAATTACATCTGCCATTCCTCGGCTCATTGGCCGAGGATCTGATCTATGAAACAGTTTTTTATAAATTGAGTATTCTGCTGAAGGAAGTCATCAACATTTGTGCCACATCACTATTATTATGATCCCAGTTGATTGTAATCCTGGACAGATCAGAGCCCAGAATGAAACTTGGCTTGACAGATCATGTGTGCTATTTGTGCAGTTTGATTACCAGGGTGCTCAGTCACTGAACATATTCACTCGAGGTTGCCTATGTACTTTTTTTTTAGCAAAACCACGTAAGATTATTACACAGAAGAGAAAAAGCTATGTGACAATTTTGAAAGATCTCATCTTAGACCATATTAAAGAAAAGTTCAACCCTTTTTTTCTAAGCAATATCTTGTACAGACACTTGACCCCAGTGAAATATCAATCCTATTATAATTCTTTGGTTTCTTCACTATCTGACGAGATGGCAAGCACTTTCTTTTAGACTTTTTGTGCCTTCGCCAGATGTGATTCAACTTATTCCTATCTCTCCCCAAGATTTACAGACACTAGTGAGCTGTCTGTACATTAAGAAAAGTGCTGTTGATGTGAGCAGCTAAACAGTTTAAGACAGCTTTTCAGTTCTGGGAACCTTGAAGTGGCTTTCTAAATCCTGGAGCTCACAGCTGAAGTTAACCTTCTGCTGATATGACTCTTAAAAGTTTAACTTTATAAACACTTAACATTTAACATTTCACTATTTCGACTTAAGTTGCATGCTTTTTTGGGATAATTGGTTTTAACTTTTTCACATGCTGCTCAAAGATTGCCTTTCTGTCCTTTGTAAAATAAAAGGGTTATATTCACAGAAATAAGACCAAATATCCATTTACTTTAGAATCCAAATTCCTAAATATTAATGCACTCTTTCATGGTGATCTGGACAAGCTATTATTTTTTGAATATATATTCATTTAGTTTACCAACTTGGCAAGTAATTAAGGTTATAGAATGTTATCCTTTATTATTGAGAAGGATTGGAAATAAAAATAATATTAAGCTTCTGTTATACAGGGCATTGAGATTGGATCTCAAATACTTAGTGTAGTTTTGACCAAAGGAAGGATGTATATGTGTTAGAGACTTATTTTCATACTTGGGAATGAGCAGATTTCTTAGGAACGGTTGGACAGACTACGCTTGCTTCCATTGAAATTTAGAAGAGTCGAGTGACTTAATTGAAATGTGTAAGATCATGGAAATCTTAAACATGGATATGAAAAAAAGTCCTATTTTGGCTGAGTCCAGAGTTGTTTTAAAATTAGGAGTCACCTTTTTATTGTATACAGCAGAAATATTTTGAAGATTGAACCTCTGATGACAGTAGAAGTGGTACCAGTAAATGCAACAATATATTGATTACTTTGATTAATCAGAATCTTAAGGTTACTGGGGGAGATAACAATGTGGAATTCAAAACATAAACCAATTGATCACAATCTTTTTGAATGGCAGAGCAGACTTGAGTGGCCAGATGTCATAGTGTACTCCTAATTCACATGTTCATGTATGTTTAAGTTCAGTTTTAATGACATGTCCAACACTCACTAATATTTTCATGTTTTGGTGGAATGATGAGCCCTAACCACCTATCTTTGCATGTTTCTGATACATTGATATTTGTTCTATCTTTGAATCTTCAATCATGCATATAGATTTCTTTTCACACCTTTTAGCATGTTCCATCTGTGCTCCATTCATTTTTGAGAAGGAGCTGTCTAAAGTGCCTCTCCTCTTCATTCGGTTAAGAAATTGACTTATGGGTTCTTCACAACAGACTGGCAAACATAACCTTCACTTCAGTATTCAGGTTGGGTCTGTACAGCTCCACATACATCTAATAAAGCTAATCTCGTAGTAATGTAAATGCAGCCTTACAAGCTCAATGCAGACACAGAGTGCAGAAAAACTGTTCTCTAGGATAGTGCCTAGCCCAGTTATATCATGGTTTCCTATGTATAATGCAAATTTGTAAATTGACCAAACAGCTGTTGCTTTTGGATCTATGAAAAGTGCCTCATGTTTCCCTGAACAATTCTGACTGTACTCGTAGCTACGTTGTCTTAAGTTGGTTCTTTGCTAATCAGGGTTACTAGTTATTTACAGATGCCAGAAGCAACATATATTCAAGTGTAAGGACTCTTACTTTGTGAATGAGAATGTAGAGTCCTAATTTCATGTTTGCCCTGCTTAATATTATTTCCATTTAATTTTTATTCTTTGGGCCTGTTTTTTCACTTTCCATTACAATTCTTTGGTAACACATGCAAATGGTACTAAATGTTCATTACATTGCACATGAATGCCTTGTACTGCAGTGCTTACATCCCAGACACTGGACATATAAATTCTGATTATGGGCAAGGGACACCAAATTGTCCACCAACTCCTCCTGGGCCTCTTACTCCCCAGTTTAGAGTCATAGAGACGCACAGCACCAAAACAGACCCTTCAGTCCAGCTTGTCCATGCCGACTAGATATCCCAACCCAATCTAGTCCCACCTGCCAGCACCCAGCCCATATCCCTACAACCCCTTCCTGTTCATATACCCATTCAGGTGGCTTTTAAATGTTGCAGTTGTATTAGCCCTCCACTACTACCTCTGGCAGCTCATTCCATACACGTACCACCCTCTGTGTGAAAAGGTTGCCCCTTAGGTCTCTCTTTTTTAATATCTTTCCCCTCTCACCGAAAACCTATGCCCACTAGTCCTGGACTCCCCCACCACAGTGGTGGTCAAAATAGACTTTTGACTATTTACCCTATCCATGCCCCTCATGATTTTATAAGCCTCTGTAAGGTCACCCCTCAGCCTCCGACCCTCCAAGGAAAATAGCCCTAGCCTGTTCAACCTCTCCCTATAGCTCAAATCCTCCAACCCTGGCAACAGTTTGTTCTTTTAGTATCCAGATCTGGTTTTTCCTTTGGTTCTGACTTTGCTCCTGGGTCCTTGCCTTCCTCCTGAATTCATACTGAAATCCTGGACTCCAACTAATAACAGATGTTTGTCTGTATAAAGTTAAAAATCTCACAACACCAGGTTATAATCCAACAGGTTTAATTGAAAGCACACTAGCTTTCGGAGCGACGCTCCTTCATCAGGTGATAGTGGAGGGCTCAATCGTGACAGAATTTATAGCAAAAATTCGCAGTGTGATGTAACTGAAATTATACATTGAAAAAATTGATTGTCTGTTAAGCCTTTCATCTGTTAGAATTAAGTGATAGGTTTTGAGATTTACACATGAAAGAAGTGAAACTTTTTTTTAAAGTTGCATTCTCGGGTTAGCTGTTAACAATGGTGATAGCTAGACAATATGTTGAAGATGTTAGTCCCCTTGTTCTCTGTCTATGACCTGATGTTTAGATTGATTCTAATCTAAAAAGTGAGATGAGTTTTACACAAATTCATGCAGTTTTTGAGCTCAGAGTTCTACATGAATGCATGCAGTTTTTGAGCAAAGTGCAATGTAACTCTGCAAGTACAAATTCACCCCATAAAATGTGTGCATGTGGGTCTTTGTCTGTCTGTGTGTGTGTCTGTCTGTCTGTCTGTGGTGGGGGTTGAGAGTGTGAGAAAGTGTGTGTGTGTGTAGTGAGTGCAGAGTGTCTTAAGTCTGTGAGGGGGTGCATGTGTGGGAGTGTGTGTATCTATAAGGGTGTGTGTGTGGGTGTCTGTGTGTACCTGTGTCCGTGTGTATGTGAGCGAGTGTGTGTGTGTGTGTGGTGCAGTGGTGATCACCTGTAATGTGACATGAACCCAAGGTCCCGGTTGAGGCCCTCCCTATCGGTACTGAACTTAGCTATCAGCCTCTGCTCAGCCACTTTCCTCTGCTGCCTGTCCTGAAGCCCACCTTGTCTGAGTAGGTAGCTCTGGGAGTCCAGCTGCATTAACCACCTTCTGCCACTAGATGGAGCCTGCCTAATCCATAATACTATTATATAACATAAATTATTTTTTATATTTTTAAATTTTGTTTTTTGATTTACCAATATAAAGACTTAACCATTTAATATATAGGTGGCAATGTATTTCAACTTGGAGGATGAAGGTATAATATTTCATTTTCTTTTCTTTTCTAAAGAAGGCTGTACAGAACCAAACTGTCTAGTTTTAACATTGATTTCTATTGTTATCACAGATTCACTTAGTCTTTTCACTTAGTCATGATTGTTGGAAATGCATCTCAAGTTGTAAGTGTAATTCAAAAAGCACACTTGTCTTGAATATGCAGGATGCCCTCACTTACAATTGTTTTGAATTGTCTGAAAGCATGGGGGTCTGTAGTTCCTATTTGCTTTCTTCGTAGTAACAACTTGGTCAATCAAGATTAACTTGACCTTTTTACGCACTCTTTCTCCTGTGCTATTGTTGTGATCATTAAAACTTTGGGATTCTCACGTCTGTCTTGAGTGTAAGGTGGAAAGATTCAGCAACATGACTCTTTTAGAGATTGTGATGAAGACTCCTGATATGTTAATATTACTTCAATATTTGGGTACTTAGATGGACACAACCATGAATAAATTTGATTTGTATTTCTGTATTGTATGATAAGGCAAAGACATGGATTTGGTTTAGGTTTTACATTCTGAGTGTGCTTTTGGGTTGTCTGGAAATTTGATTGTATGAATTTAAATAAGACTTTAAAAATACCTTAAGGTAGATAGTTCATTGCTTTAAAACATAAGGGTAGAGGGGGAGGGGGGAAATTGGGCTGTTGCTGAGCAGCAATATGTGTTATGACAATGTTTCCCCTTAATGATAAAGAACAAAATTGCATAGACACTAGCTTTGGCTCAACCACAAACTTGTTTATTAAAATAAACCACCTGATATCCTCATAAATACCTCTAAAGTAGTTTAAAATATCAACACCTTGATTGCTTTTAATAAGTTAAAACCCTCCACAATTATATATTTGTAAGGGTCTTGTTTCCTCATTACTGCATGGTCCACCTTTCTGTTTGTATTGAGAGGGTTGGCATTTATTTCATCGTACTACTAAAATTGGTTTTTGGGATTTTTTTAATGTTCTATAACTTTTCTAATTGAAGGGTATTCTGATTCCACAAATGCAAGGAAAGAGAAAACAGTTCTTTACGTCATTAAAAACTGAATTATTCAGAAGGTCAATTCCCTGAGACAAGCAGGTCATTCGGAGAGAAAAGGGCCTATATTATCAGCAGTGCAGTTTTGCAGGCTGTAAAACAGCTATGGCTGAAGAATAGAAGTCCTAAGCAGCTTAGGAGTTAGTGAAAGATAAGTTCCAGAAGCAGTGGGTTTTAAATATAACTTCCCAAAGTGGTGTTGGGGTCAGGTCCCAAGCTGAAATTTTAGTGCCCAGCTCTGATGTAGCAAACAATGTCATTTGGCTCCGACCAGGTTGTAACAGCTGTGCTGCAGCTCTAACTGGCCTTTGTGGTTATGGTCCCCTAAACTGTTCTCACTGAAGAGTTGTGACACTTTGAAAGCCTCAATATGGGGTCAGAATGGGAACCGTTTGCAAAGCACTTCAAGTTTTCAGAGAGGAAAATGTCTTAAGACTGTTGAATGCATGTATTTAAAGAACATGCAAAAGAACAAGTCCATTGTATTAGAACTTTATTTAAAGGTTTAAGTGACGTCAATGAAAGAAGATTGCATCGAGTGAATACAAAAGTTTGCCAGAAAGAAACCAATTATAGCTGTGACCACTGAGCAAGCAATTTTCAAATGGAAACAGGCTGACCTCGAAGGTTAGAGCATCTGTAAGGTGTTGAGGGTTAAGAAGTTGAAACTTTATTTCTGGCGTTTGTAATAAGACCATTTCAGAGTTTTTACACAAAGTAAAATAGTTTGTTTTTTATCCTTTTTGTGTGTAATAAATTGTTCTTTTGTTAAAGTATATTGACAACTGCTTGTGAGTATGTTTAGTGACTGAACTCTACACCAAACAAATTGCTCATATAAAACTTCTAGTCTATCCAGCTGTATTTCTCGGAAATCTGACTCATCCAGCCATCAGCTGGGAACATAATATTCTCTACAACCAAGCAGCTACAGAATTGTGCTTTGGCAGCTGGAGGTATGATCCCCAGTGGAGCACTTAAATTCAGAAGGGAGGCATCATATTTCATGTGAGCAAATGGTTTAATTTGAAGTTGATTGATGTGTTATGTCAATCATTGGCATGTATCTGTGACCCAGAATTTCCTGAAAATTGTGCCACAGTATTGTTACATTATGGGCTTAGTGCAAAAATTTCTGAAAAGACCAATCTCTATTTTGTGCTAACTGTCATACCACACCATAGTTGTTTGTGCTGTGTTCACTGAAAACATGCCATCGCCTTTAGAACTTGCTGTTTATATGATGTAGGTATTCAGACCTCATCACTGATCACTAATATATAACTCAAATTATACCATTTTCTTAAGAGTTGTGATGAATTTCTTTGAAAAGAGGTTAATCCTTCAAGTCTAACTCTGCTTTGGGAAATGAGAGCCCATTAAAACTCTGCAAGCCACTCCTCCATTCAAGCTGTCAATGGTCAGTAATGTACTGGAATGGAATTACCTTAATTGTCAAATATAGGAATGCTGGGGGATGTCATATTTTTGCATAGGTTAGTTATGGGCATTGGATTTGAGTTGAAAGGATATCAGAAACAAAGTTTGAGTTGTGAGTTATCATATTTCATTTGAGTTTAAATAAGATTATAAATTATAATAGATAATGCTCAAAAATTGGTCACTGCATTGCAAAGGGAAAACAAATTCCCATTGCCCTCAGCAGTTAAGATGGATTTCAAATCAAATTTCACTGTTCATGTAATAGTTTAATTGTGTTAGGTAACCGATATAAATCCAAGCTAGTCACATGGCTTCCAATGCCAGCCTCTTGAGTTTTCTGTTACCTTTAATTTCCTTTTCCAGTAATTAACTGTACATTGTGTGCTGATAACATTCGAGCTTTGGGTTAGATGCATCCAATCTATTTCCATGTTTATTGATCAAAATGGAATGAGTTTAGATAAATTAATAAATGTTTTTGCATTTCCTTAGTGCAGCATCTGTTTTCAGGGATATCAATTGAGATGTAATCTATGTATCATTTGACATTTTTTTTTTAAAGGCTTGAAGTGAATTTATCTCCAGTAAACAATGTTTTGCCAACATTTGCATTTCTATATGTTGTAACACTGCTCAACTTGTATGTGCAAAATGTAATCGAACTGATTTATTTACTGTAAAATATTTTTGTAGTATTGATTTTGAAAAGTTATTAGTGTTGTCATTGCTGAAAAGGCCAGCATTTATTACTATGCTTTCAGAAGGTTTGATACAGCTGTTTGATCATCACAGAGAAATTAGTTAACTATGTTGGCGTGTGACTGGAATAACATATATACAAGTACAAGTAAAAATGCCAAGTTTATATCCTTATGGGGATGTGTGAACTCATTGAACTTTACTTCAATTCAACAGCATTAAAATCTCTCTTGCTGCCAGTTTTTTATTTAACTACAGGTTTTGAGAACTCAATTTAAATTCTGAAACTGGTTTCTCTGTTCCTTAGATTATTAGTCCAAGCTAGAACGCCTCATGCATGCTTGCAGCGCAAAACTTAATGGTAGAACATGTTGTCTCAAGACAGTCAAAAAGAAAATAGCTGCAAGGACATCTTGAAGGTTTCACTTAAGAATCAAAGTAGATATCAAAACTCCTGAGAGACTTGCTGTACTGTCATGTCAATTGACATGTGACCTATGCACCATCTGACAATATTTTTCAAAAGGTTTTAAATTAATTTATCTCCAGTAAACAATATTTTAACAAATAAGAAATGTGCATCCCCTTTTCAAAACAAGCTCCTATTAGAGGTAGTAAAAATAAGAGGTGGAAATCTCCAAGGCAGTATTGCTTCCAAAGCATTCATCTGTGGTATCCTGCTATTTACACAAGAATATTAATACCGACCTTGGCATCATCCATATGCCCAGTGGAACACTGCTGAAAATGTGTTGCTGGTTAAAGCACAGCAGGTTAGGCAGCATTCAAGGAACAGGAAATTCGACGTTTCTGGCCAGAGCCCTTCATCAGGAAACTGATTCCTGATGAAGGGCTCTGGCCCGAAACGTCGAATTTCCTGTTCCTTGGATGCTGCCTAACCTGCTGTGCTTTAACCAGCAACACATTTTCAGCTCTGATCTCCAGCATTAACAGACCTCGCTTTTTACCCAGTGGAACACTGTCAAGCATCCCACATCATAAATATGGCCATCTGCCCCTCAAATCAAGTAGTGTTCAGGCTTTTGGATTATTAGGCCGGAAGCATAGCCAATGTTGCACCCGAGATGTAGATTGATCAAGGGCTAACTTTTCACATTTAACAAAAAAGAATCACCTTTTGAATTACTGAATTGTTTCTTTGAAATTAAAAAAAAAAGTTCAAATAATTCATTCACTGCTTGCATTGCCCTCTCTGGTACAGTACTACAGAGTAGTCTTTATGCAATTTTTACGTAGAAACCAAATTTGCCATTAGATTGTTTGAAAATGTAGCTGAACCAGAAAGGGCCTCAAATACAAAAGCAAAGACTGTGAAGGTTGGAAATCTGAAACAAACACTGCTGAGAAATTCGCCAGGTTTGAAAGCATCCATGCAGATAGAAACATTTTGAGTTTGGTATGTCTGTTCAGAGCTAAAGTTCAGACCTGCTGTGGGGTTTCTCCAGCATTCCCTTAAGTTCTAAACCCCAGTTGACACTGAAATGACCTCCATTCAGTAATATGATAGGATTTCTTCATTTGGCATTTTAACCTGACCAGAACACACACAGCTCAACTAGCAATGGCACTTGGGTGTGGTCAGGTTCAGATGTGTGAACCATCTCACCCACACATTGACCCATCAGCTTGAGAGGAAAACAAGAATATTGGGGAGCAAATTCAAACTTTCCTGTTTAGTTATTGTGATTTGAAGGTGGTTTCTTTTCATGGAATGGTCATTGGATTTAATTTACAAGTGGTGTAAGACAGTAATTATGCTCAGTGCTATTTGTGCAACCTTTAAAGGCATCTTATTAATCAAATATATTTTATCTTCTCTAGAATTAGAAGTACTCCATTAAAACAAGGGGCAGGCTATCAAGCTGAAGTGGTAATTCAATTGGTTTGGGTTAATGGCGAACCTCCACAGCAGATCAGCAGCCTGGCAGTGAATTCATCGTATGGACTGTGAGTACCTGTCTTTCTGTTACTATATCTCTTGATCATCTATGTGCAATAAGCTGCATGGTACTTTCCTTCTGTAGATTAAAATTTAGTGTTATATTATTGCTGAAAATGCTTCCTGCTTTGGGTCCATTAGATCTCAAGTTAACTTTTGTTTCAAATCAACTTTTCTGTTTCTGAATGAGGTGAGACTAGGACTAGGTACTAATCTGTTCCTTCCCAATACTCTGAATCCCTGCCAGAGACTGTAGCGACCATATTGGCCAAGTTCATCTGGATGTTCTCACTGTAGTTATCACCCACCTTTTCTTATACTGTGCTCTTTCTGACCCTGTGTCTATATTTTCAAAGCCCTCTTAATTTTCCTCTACTTGCTTGATGTATGTTGGTCCTGTAAATCACATGCAATGGCTTCCCTTCCTACCTTTTATGCCATTGCTTTTGAAGTCCTGGGAATCTATCAGTGACCCCTTCCTCTTTCTCACTTGCAGCAACTTCATCCAAAAACAATCCATCATATTTTGCATATTCTGAGATAACATCCAACTTGATCTCACTAGTACATTTCATCCCTTCCGCTGCCTCTAATTTGTTCCAGCTTACCTGACTTATTAAGCAAGAGGGTGAAATGTTAATGTACTAACCGAGAATTCAGGTGAGGGTACAGTCAGATCAGCCATAATCTTATTGAAAGGCTGGAGCTGAATAGCTTACCCTTTCAAATTTGCATATTTGTGTGACAAGGATTACGTGGGCTCCACTTACAGCACTGAAGCCATTGTCTTCAATGCCCACCCCTATCTCAGTTCCATAGCTTCGAGCTCCATCCTTCTAGGTGATCACTTTGAAGCTGAGCCTAATAGTTGGTAATCTATCTGACCCGGAGGTCAGCATTTGGCCCCATTGACCGTGCTACCAGTGATGCCTGTTTTCATCTCACTGACATTGCCTATGTTTTTTATTTGTTCCTGGGCTCTGTGTGTTGCTGATAAGGCCAGCATTTGTTGCCTAGCTTACTTCCTCTTCAGAAAATGTTAGTAAATGAGCCATAGCAGCCCATTTGGTGTAGGTTCATGCAATTGACTTGGGAGTGCAGGATAAGAATGAAACTTGCAGGAGGTGGTATTTCTCTGTTCCCCTTCTAGGTGATGGAAATGATCAAGAGGTGATGTTTAAGGAGCTTTCATGAGCACACCTTGCAGATGTGCTTACTGCTGTCTCTGCATCAGATGGAGTGAGTTAATATTTAAGATGATGGATGGGTGGCTGAGGAGGTGGTCTGTTTTGTTCTGGATGCTGTCCAGCTTCCTGAGTGGTAAGCCATACTCACCCAGGCCATTGAAGAGTATTTCAACGTGTTCCTGATGTGTGCCAAGTAGGTTGTGCTCAGGCTTTGGAATGTGGGAACAAGAGGTGAGTTACATTCCTAAGAATTCAAAGCTCAGGCATGTGTTTTCAGTTATAATATTTGTATAACTAGTTCAATTCAATATCTGAGCATAGGTAACTTCCCAGAATGTAGATGCTGAGGTTTCAATGAGGTTAATGTGGTTAAACCTCAAGGGGAGATGTTTGAATTCTAATTTTAGAGATGGGTATTGCCTGTCACTTGTGTGGCTTGAATTAACTTCTTGAATCTGAGTGTGTAACACCAAGGGTAGTCATATACTGTTAATCAATGAGATTATGACTGATCTGTGATGTAATTCTAACTGGCAATGTATCTCACTGTTTCACATGCCCTCCCTCTCCTCTTCTGGTTCTTGCCCCCTTACTCCTTCACTCCCTGTCTCCCTCACCCATTCCTCCTTTAAGACTCTTCTCAAAATCTACCTTTGGACCAAGTTTGGGCTCAGTTTCCCTTTCTGATGGGCGTATTGACCCAGTTGCTGTGCTCCAGAAACCCAGGGCATCTGTGTAAAGTCCAAAGCAAATTTCCCAAATGTATGCTATTGACATTCATAACAGATAATCAACTCATCCAAATTCCTATTTAAACTAGGGATGAATAACTTTTTCATAGCTTTCCATTGATTTCAATTTTTCTAGATTTCTTTTGTGTTTTTGATGAAATACTGTATTGCTGTGTAGGACTCTCACTTACCAGCTCTGATTCACCTTTTACTTTCTGTCCAAGGCTGTAATCAGTTGTGATCCTGGTAAAATTCAGCATTGGTTAGCAAATTACTGTTCAGTGCATTCAGTTGGCACAATCGAGTACACTTTTCCATCATTTTTGCTAATGTTGAAGGTAGGAGATGGACTGGTGATTGGCCAGATTGGATTTGTGCTAGTTTTTTGTGGGTGACGTGCATCTGGACAAAATTGTCTACTTTATCAAATGGTGCTAGGAGCTAGTTCTGGAGCACCAATTTTCAGGATGGCAATCGTTATGTTATTGATGCCTGTAATACTACTTGTTTCCAGTCCTCTCAGCCAATTTTTGAGATCATGTGAGTGAGATATTTTGGCTGAAGACTGATTTTTCTGATGGTGGGGACCTGAGGAAAAGGCTGAATTATCAACTTCCCACAGGTGACTGAAGGAACCTTTGCCTGGATATGGCCAGAGTGCAGGACATGGATCCAATCCATTTTTTGTGGCATCACTTGTGCACTAACTACTTCAGCTTGGCACCTACATTTCTTTAAGGATGCCTGATTCTAAAGATGGCATGTTGTTCTGCACTCCTTCTGAAGCACAAATGGTCTGGTGGTGATCAAACAAGGGGTATATGTTAGAATATATTCAGTTGTTTTTAGCCAACTGTCTGTTAGTTGCAGATGTACGTTCACTTGAAACGCTGGATTTTCAAGGAAGGAAGCAGGTTTTGAGTGTTTAGGATTTTCTAGTACACAGAAGATATTGTATTAATAATGCATTTTTCTTTTTAGTTTGGTGTTTGGAAACTGTAATGGCATTGCAATGGTTGATTACATTCAGAAAACTGTACTACTAAATCTGGGTACGATTGAACTATATGGATCAAATGATCCTTATCAGAGGCAACCAAAGTCCCCACGCAAAACACGACAAACTTCAGGAGGTAAGCACTGCTTTTTTACTTGTATATCATCTGCTAGAGCTAAGGTAAACATGATGTGCTCAGTAGTCTTAGGCACAATCTTCATAAGAAACCTGTGTGTAGAAACTTTAATTAGGCAGAGTCCCAATACAGGGAACTGATCATCTAGACTCGAGCATTGTAAAACAGCATGAAATGCTGAGCCACAATCGTCACTGCTATGAATGAAAGGTTTTATTTAAAGGGCGCATTACCATCAGGCTGAGTTCGTAGAATGTCTGCTTTTCATTAATTGCTGGGATAAAATAGTATTTGGTTTTGCAAGCTGTTGAATAATATCTCTCAATTTCTTATTAAAGACGCTTACTAAAATTGAAACAAATAGTTCTGTGTAAGGAAATGGGCAGTGTGAACTTATTCATTGGCTGTTAGGAGATAAGTGAGATGTCCCAGGATTGTAGCTGGGTTGCTAAGATTCTGGTAGTCAGACTTTGATCTACAAGCAATTAAAAATTGAGAGAGGTGGATGCATATAAACAAAGTGGAGTTAAGGTCTCAATTACATTACTGTGATTGTATCATACATTAGGTCTCAGAGGGCAGATTGACAATTCCTGTTGTGATTTCTTACATTATTTCTAATCTGCACATGAATTGGAATTAGAAAGTGTGGCATCCCTTTGTGCTATATTATTTCTATGATACCAAGCAAATAGTTAAATTCTAATGTTAAGGAAAAGCAGTAAAATTATGAAAAAATTCGTACTGATGTATGAGAATTTGATTATTGCACAAATCAGTGGCTGATGTAATTCAATGTAAAAATGCAAATATATCTACAAGGAGCCAGAACAGAGATTTTGAGGTCAACGACCTTGCAATCTGTATAATTCGAAAGAAACAGCTAATGATGAAACACGATTGATGTGTAACTGCACATAGTTTAACATTTATAATTGCTGTAAAGGAGGAATGAATGCAGTGACTAAAACATTGAACTGTATAATTGGGTTAACTAATATAAAGAAGATATATGGTGTAAAGACTGGGACATCCTGTTTACAGACGTGTTGAGTACTGAGTTTACATTGCGTCAACAAGAGAAAATCATCTCAATTTTTATTTAAATATGAAGAGTATAAGCACAGGTACAACTAAAAACATTACAGGTTGTTCTTCAAAACGCGCACTTTATTAATGTGTATTTGCTATAACACGATTGACAAATTGGGGACACCGTTTCTAAAGCGCAAACTTTAAAACGTATGTTATTTATAGAAGTGATTCCAGCTCCATTAGTTTAAATGCTGCTGCTACAGCATGATTTTCTTATACACAGGAATGCACAACAACAGAACTACCATGTTTTAGCAGAACTGACTATTTTACAGATTAAATTTTAATTTACTAAACAATATAAAGGTAACAGGACAACTGCATGAATGTGGATGCCTAAATGATCTAAGGTAAAACTGTCAGCAGCTTGATGAATTCCAACTCAGAATTATGATCTAAATGCAGAGTTGCAGACACTGCGATGCATTAGGTTGGTATGACTGAGTGTGAGTCGGTATAGGAATCCAGAAAGTAGATGTGGAGGAGCCTTAACTCTTGCAATTGTCTAACAGGAAGGAGGAATTGCAGCCTGTAACTGGATTTGATGATCTATGTCCCAAACTGCTGAAAGCAGTACTAATAAGAGACGGTGAATGCATTGGTATTCTGTAGACTTTAAAGTGGTTTTTCTACAGATTGGAAAATAGCATATATAAACATACTTCAGCAAGGAGAAAGAGATAAAATGTGGAATTTACAGGTTGGGTGGCCTTATCAATAGTAGGAAATATGTTAGAATCTATTACGAAGATGTGAAAACTGAACATTTAGAAAATCATAGTAAGATTGGGCAAGGTCAACTTGGATTTCTGAAAGGGAAATCCTGTTTGACCAACCTGTTGGAGTTTATTTGGGAGGGTATGTATCTTGCAGAATACAAAAGAGGTAAACCAGTCATTGTAGTGTTGAATTAGTATGTGTGGATAAGGTCTCAAGCGGGAAGTTAATAAGGCAATGGGATTGGGAAGAATAATATACTGGCATGTGTTGATAGTGAAGGGACAGAAAACCGTTGAAATCAACAGAGCATTCTCAGGTTGGCTGGCTGTAGCTTGTGGGTACTGCACATTTAAGAACTGGGCTTCAATTTAATTTTGTAAAATGGCCAGGCAATTCTGAGATCCTTTGAATCTCCTCGTATTAATTCCATTTTATACTCACCATTAAAATGCAGTAAATTTTAATTCTACAATAGGTTGAATACTCTTCTTCAGAAGGAAAGCGTTAACTGACAAGAAGACTAATATACTGCTACAGCTTGTAGGGCCTCAGGTTTTTTTTTTCTCCAACACATGCTGCATTGTTCTGAATAACTATGAGCATATTTGTCTTCAAGCCTTACGTTCTACTTTAGAATGTGGTTTTCCGAAGTGTCATACGTTTTGGTTTGCGGTCACCAAAAAGCTATATGGAAATAGATCCCGCTTATGTCTGATTTTAGTTTATTTGCGAATTGCCGTTTCTACTGCTGTGTTCTCAGTTTTAGTCTGAAGCTTTATCACAGCCAAAAAGTTATTTTGGTGTAGCTTTTTTTTTCCATTGCATCCTAAGGTGTGCTGATGGTGACTTCTTGTGTGGTTATTCTAGTTTATAATCTGAGTCTATGAAAATATTGCATTCTTCATATCTCTAAGTTGTGTAGATAAAAATTTGTTTTTTGTATTTGGAATTTTAAGTTATTATATGTTGTTTAGTTGTCAAAATCATTATCAACCTGCAAAAACCCTTTTTTAAATCCTTGTACTTATGATAATTTGTGAAGATTAGTCTGCCACAGCTACTAGCATTGGTTGCATAATACTAGTAGATACTCTTGACTAGCTTTGTATCAGTAACTGCTGTATAATAGGGTACTTGGGTTAAGCAAGTTGAGTTTTTTTTTGAGATCTGCCACTGTAGCTCCAGTGGAGAATGTACCACTTAGCAGGAGAATTGAATGTTAGCATTTGCTTGTTCCCTGTCTGTCAAGACATCAACCAAGTGGTGACTGATTCCAGGTTTGGCCCATAATTACTTGTGGAAAGCACAATCACCAACCATTTAATTTTTAGTGCAACCCAAGTGTCCACCAGTAGCAAAAGATTGTTATTCAGGTGCAGCAGCAGTTGGCATATAAATAATTAGTTACTGTCTATTTTTATTTATGTCTCCATTGGGATCCATCCTTTACAGAACAAGGATGGATTTTTTTTTAAAGAAGGCACAACGTTAAATACAGTGGATGCCCCACAAGATTTAAGAATTCAAGTGCATAGTGCTTTTAAAATGCCACAAACAAGTGCAGAAAATAATCCAGAAGGTTAATGGAATGCTGGCCTTCATATCTAAAGTATGCTGGAGTACAAGGATACAAACGTTATGTTGTAGTTACACTTAATCCTGGTTCGACCCCTCATAAAATATTGTGAGCAGATCTGGGCACCAAATTTTCGGAAGGATGTTTTGGCCCTGGAGGGGGTTCAATGCAAGTTTACAAGAATAATATCTGGATTTCAGGGGTTAAGGGAAGATTAAATAAATTCCGCTTTTATTCTGTAGAATTTAAAAGATTATGTTCAAGTCAAAGGAAAGACGAGGTAGATAAAAATAATTTTTCACTGGTTGAAGATTTACAACCAGAGGCACAGTCTAAGAGTTTGGATCAGACCATTCAGGAAGAATGTTAGAAGGCATTTCTATTCACAAAGAGTAGTGGCAGTTTGGAACGCACTTCCTCAAATGGCAGTTGATTGATTCTAATTCTGAGAGACAAATTTTTATTGAGCAAGGGTATCGGGGATATGGGCTCAAGGCAGGCATATGGAGTCAGGCCACAGGTCAGCCATGATGATGTTGTATGGTGGAGCAGGCTCAAGGGGCTAAGGGTCTACTCCTCCTATTTCTGTGTTCATATAAATGGAGAATTATCATGCCAAAGAGAGAATTTAGTTGAATTAATGTTCAGGACGAATTGCCTTGAATATGGAAAAACAATTTACCTCTAAATACATTAAGAATCTCATTGATGTCTCTTCCTGTCATACATTCGTGTGCCAGTGTGTTCTTGCAGGCTTAAGAATAAACAAAACTCCTGTTTTAGTTGAGGGCTTTCAAAAATTTTGGTCCAGTGAAATTTTGAGATCTTTTCCAAGAGATGTAATAGGCATGTGAATCCTCTCCAGTTTCTGTGATTAGCTTCCAACTCAAAACAAGAGGTTATTGAAGTGTTGATGTTGTGGTGCTTGGCCATCCCATTAATTCACATACAACTTCTGATTCTTAATGACCTACAACCTTTACAGAATAACTTTTACTCTTTGTTAAGCTATTTGTTTTTTTGGTCTGATTAGGATTTTGTAGCAACTTGAGATGTTTCTCTGTATTAAAGGAGTTAATAAATGCAAATTCAAACCTTCTCAGTATATTCTTTCTGATAAAGTGATTTTCTTTGCTAGGTCTCTGTGATATTAACGAGGGTTCAACAAATCTAGATGACCGCTGCAAGTCTCCCACATCAGGTAAATGTGTCTGTGAGTTCTGGGATTTTGATTTCAAGATGATGAATTCATTGAAAAAATGGTACTTGTATTTATATAAATGAATATGCAGAGTAGCAAGGTGTAGTGAACAGACGCTGGACTAATTGTTAGAATCTAGTTGTGCATACAGGTAAGGGCCCATTCTTTTAAAGATTCTCTTATCAGGCAACATTTCCACAGTGCAGAGGTGAGAAGTGATGTGAAAATAAATGCCAGAATTCTAGCTTCATGTCATTACAAGCTGAGGTGAATGTAGTTTTTTGCCAAGAAATTCTAGACAAATCCAAGTGACCATTTTCCTGGATTAATCATGAGCTCTGACGGTGCTATCCCCCGACCCCCCGTAAACATGTTTGAACCTCCTTACAATACATGACAATGCAGTAACTTTCCCAGTAAGGTACAGAAAGGAGGCAGGAAATGTGGAGGAAAAGAGCAAGACAAAGGTAATAAGGGGCCAATATGCCTCAGGTTTTGAAGTGACATCACAATATTAGAATAATATACTGTACCAAGTGGTTCAACTGATGTTTTGACATAGTGCTGTTGTGGAAAAAAGAAACAAAATGTGGCCTTTTAATTGGAGATCTTTTTAAATACTAAAACTATTAAACCAACAATGTTTTGGAGAGTAATGAAAGCAGAAAATGCTGGATAAACTCAACAGGACTGACAGCAATTGTTTGGGAGAGAAAGACAGTTAATATTTCGAAGTCCAAAATGACACATCAGAACTGAAGAGTAGAACTATTGGACTCAATGTTAACACTTTTTCTCTTTCCACAGATGCAGAGAAACTGAATTTCTCCAGCATTTTCTTTTCAATTTCAGGTTTCCAGCATCCATGATGTTTGGTTTTATTTACATTTTTTGTCAAATATCTTGCCATTGATTAATTCTACTAATGATCATCTGTGGTTCTGTTTTTGTCTATAGTTTGCATCTATTAGTTTTAATCATAAATTGCAAGAAACTAGTTAAAAATTAGCTGTGATCTCGTTTCTGTAGTCCAAAGTTATTGTGTGTGTGTGTGTGTGTGTGTGTGTGTGTGTGTGTGTGTGTGTGTGTGTGTAAACAGTTTTCTTCCAGAATTCTGAACCAGCAAATCGGTGAACGTTTCTATAATGCTTCAGATCCAGTTATTTTTCAATTTGATCTACTGAGTAATAAAGCTACCTTTGATTAGAATCAGTAAACGTAGATTGTGAGTGAAATGTTCTTTCGACCTTATGTGGGGCAGGCTGGACATAAAGTCAACCCAGTGTATTTTACTGCAAAGCAAGCAAAGTCAATTTACAGTTGCAACTTCTCTCTATAAAAGTTGGCTGATTTATACAGCAAAATGCAATGAATGGAAGGTACTAATATGTGTAAAATCAATTCTAGACACTTAATGAGCTAATAAAGGAATTAGGTGATTTTCTCAATTCGGACTGAAGATAGTCGTATCAATATATGCAGCTGTTAATGTATTGTGCCTGTGAATGTCTGGCCTTCTGTAAACCAATCGTGTCCAGCTGTCATAAAAATGGAAAATGCGGGGAATACTCAGCAGGTCTGATTTACATCTCTGTAGAGAGAAATAAATTTGACCTTTTGAATCTGATACATTTCATCACAATTATGATTAGGTTTTGAATAGGGGGTGAGTAGGGAAGAGATTTAAAAAGGGCAGATATTTGCTGTTGTACACTGCGATGAAAAGGTGTCAAGGAAGAAGGGGAGTGTGTTCTTGGAAATGGAGGATTTGACCAAGGATTCACAGAGGCAGTGTTCCCTTGAGAAAGTAGAAAGGGATTAGCAAGGTTCCAGCATGCGCTGCAATTTCTTTTTGCTCCAGAGTGGCTTCTGGCTGCTGTTTTACTAGGATTTATCATGCACTGCTAAGTTCTAAACTTCACATTATTATTTTTTTTTGGTCATCCTTTTTCTGTTTGAAAATACCTTTGTTGTAAACTATAATGATTATTTGGACTTGATGCAGCTGAGTGTTCTTGTCTGCATAGCTGGTTCTACAACTCCAAAATATTTTTGTTTTTTTAAAATGTACTTCATCCATGTCATGTTGCATGTCGGTGTTCTCATGGGATTTGAATTATGTTAAATCAGCAATGATGATGATGGCTGCCTTTCTCTGGGAGTAGTCTGTTTCCTGTGCACAGCAGTCCATCAGCTGAGGGGGACAGGGGTAAATAGCATTGTGGAATTATGGACTAGTTGGGAACATATGAACAGGAGTAAGCCTTTCAGCCAATCAAGTCTGCCCTGCCATTCAATTTGATCATGACATTTACTCATCCTATTTCCCATAACCCAAGTGCATCATGGTAAGCAGAAATCTATCAGTCATTATTGTAACTCAAAAACTGAGTTTTCACAATTGTCTGTGGAAAAGAATTCCAAAACTTCTCTGCAGCTGGGCAACATCATTTCTCCTCTTCTTTGCCTCAAATGGCACCCCTTATTTTTAAATAGTGCCTCTGTTTTAGACTCCATAATTAGAAGAAGCCTTTTATCTGCATCTACCCTGTCTATCCCTTTCAAGTAGGACAGTCTCTTCATCCCAGCAACAAGCATGGTGGACCTTTGTTTCTCTCCCATGATGGCTATGGTATCTTTCCTGAGACCAAAACGGTTAGACCTGGGAAGCTCTAGGATTGCATTGTAGCTTAGTTGCAATCACGAATGCTGCTACCATGCGAGCCTCCACTTAGTTCCAGTTTTTGTTAAAGAAATAGTAACATCTTGACACCAGCTCATGGTTTTTTTTTGTAACTATCCTGTAAAATAGCTGGTGTTCCGTAAGTGGGTGAAGCAAATTTTAAGTTTGCTGAGATATGTACTGATAATTGTTAGGAAGAGCTAAATCCCAAAAAGGACAATTAATTTCACATAGTTTATCCAAATTCCCAAAAAAAAGTACTTTCAGTGAGAATTATTTACAATCAGAAACCAGTAGTAATTGGTCCTTATCTCAAATTTTTTTAATTCATTCATAGGTTATGCGTGTCATTGACCTAATCTGCATTTGTTACCTATTCCTAATTGACCAGAGGGCAGTTGAGATTCAATCATATTGTTGCAGGTCTGAAGTCACAGGTAGTCCAGAACAGGTAAGGACACCAGATTTCCTTCCTGAAAGGACATTGGTGAACCAGATGAATTTGTCTGACAATCAGCAGTAATTTCAGGGTCATCATGAGACTCTTAATTCTAGATTTTTAATTCAATTCAGATTGCAACGCCTGTCATGTCAGGATTCAAATCAGATCTCCAGCACATTGCTTGGGTTGTGGATTAATAGACTCATTATAAATACCATGAGGCCATTGCCTTTAGAACAGATGTTAGCTCCGTGCATAATGAAAAAGGAACAAGGTGTCTTTTGAATGGGATTCTCCAAGAACTGAAGAATTTCAATATCTTTAAAGATTGAGTTTAGTCCTGGATCCTGAGTGTCAAGTTGCATTGAATTTTACTACAATATTTTGAAGAGACCTTCTTGGTCGAGTTCTATTTTCTTGTTTCTTTTGTATCAGTGCTGGTTGTTGCCAGCTGCTTCAGTATTCCCTTTTCTAGTTTCCTGGTTGCCCCTTCTTCTGACCTTAACTCTGTTCGGCTGCCTTTATTTAGTAAACATGCAGTGCTCTTAGATTCTTGATACTGAATTAGTTGATTTGGTGGTTCCTTAGACATTTTATGATGCGCGTTTTCATTGTTAGCATGTTGTCACAAAGCATTCAGCAATGCAATATCAACGTTTTCTCCTATAGAGCACTATACATTCTAATCCTCGGGGATCTCTCTTTGTCAAATTTGGAATAAAGTGATATGGTGATTCTATTTTGCTAAATGTTCCTGCAGAGAAAGAATGTGCATTTGCAGAATTCTAGTTAGCATGAAGTCATACCTTTAGAAGGTGAGGGAGTGAATGAGGTAGGATTTATCATGTCCTGATAATTTAAGAAAGGAATTTGTACTTTTTTTTAATTTTCAAAGTGCTTTATAACCAGTGGAAGCTTTTGCAGTGCAGTCAATGTCACAATGTAGAAAACGTGGCAAATGTTTTATGAACAGCAACATCTTTCAAATAGCAGTGAAATAATAACCAGGTGACCTGTTTTAGTTTTGTTTGTTGAGTCAGAGGTGTACAGCATTGAAACAGACCCTTCAGTCCAATTCATCCATGCCAACCAGATATCCTAACCTAATCTCGTCTCTTTTGCCATCATGTGGTCCATATCCCTCTAAATGCTTCCTATTCATTTACCAATCCAGATGCCATTTAAGTGCTGTAATTGTACCAACTTCCACCACCTCATCTGGCAGCTCATTCCTTTGTGAAAAGGTTGTCCCGTATGTTCTTTTTATATCTTTCCCCTCTCACTCTAAAACTATGCCCTGTCATTCTGGACTCCCCCACCCCAGGGAAAAGACCTTGTCTATTTATCCCATCCATGCCCCTCATGATTTTATAAACCTCTAAGGTCAACCTCAGCCTCCGAATCTCCAGGGAAAACAGCCCCAGCCTTTTCAGCCTCTCCCTATAGTTCAAATTCTCCAACCCTGGCAACATCCTTGTAAATCGTTTCTGAACCCTTTCAAATTTCACAACCACTTTCCGATAAATAGGATTTAGAATTTATTGTCATATATATTTTCACAAGAAAAATGAAATCAGAACTGTTCTAAGCCACCTTAACATGGTGCCTGTAAATGATGTGGAGGGACTGGGGTCGACAAAGTTAAAAATCACACAACACCAGGTTATAGTCCAACAGGTTCATTTGAAGGTACAAGCTTTCAGAGCGCTGCTCCTTCGTCACATAACTAGGTGAGGCATGATATCAGGCCACACAATCTATAGTAAAAGGTCAAGGTGTCATACAGCTGATGTGATGTATTGAACAAATGTAGATTGCCCTTAAGTCTCTAATCACTTAGAATGGGGATACAGGTTTCGATAAATCCCAGACCTACTTTCAAGTCACAGTCTTGAGACAACATACGCCTACAATGACAGAAGTCATTGTAAAATTATGAATTACAAAAATTAAGTAAATATAAGGCAAAGTTCATCAGAGTCCATTTAAAGACTCCTGGTATCGAAGAAAGACGATCCGTGACAAGAACGACATGATGGGATGAAAACTGAAATGCCAGGGCGTCATTCCCATTTGGCGAAAAACCACTGCAGGGAACACTACTATAAAAAAAAAACGCTGGGCTGTTGGATCGCTGGATCACTACACATGGATGAAGTGACACACCGAGAAGTCGGAACACTGATTTGGAAACACTTGCTGAAGATTAAGATTGAGCCAGACTACCTTTAAAAGATCACAAACTGGATGACCACTCTGTAGGCCAAGACCAACGCGGCAAGAAAAACTGCCACTTCAGACCACCAGAAGCAACCACCACTTAAGAGAAGGTCACTGCTCGAGCTTTTAAAATGAAGGCAAGATGAATTGGATGTCATCTATTCTACCTACACTGATTGAAAAACATTAGAAATAGAAAAAAGATGAGGGAAAAGAAGAAGAGTAAAGGCGAATGCAGTAGATTAGATTAGATTACTTACAGTGTGGAAACAGGACCTGATTCAGCCCAACAAGTCCACACTGACTCACCGAAGAGCAACCCACCCATATCCCTACATTTACCCCTTCACCTAACACTACGGGCAATTTAGCATGGCCAATTCATCTGACCTACACATCTTTGGACTGTGGGAGGAAGTTGGAGCACCCGGAGGAAACCCACGCCGACACTGGGGGAATGTGCAAACTCCACACAGTCATTCACCTGAGGCGAGAATTGAACCCGGGTCCCTGGCACTGTGAAGCAGCAGTGCTAACCACTGTGCCACCGTGCCGCCCACACGGGTAGATAAGCAATAGGCTCCTGGGCTAAGGAGCCCGCACTATACGCTGCTACTCCACTGCCACCATCTCAAACATCTGAATACTATATTGAGGAGAACTTGTTTGTTTTCTTCAAATAGAGCCATGCAGTTTTATCTAGTCATGACAGAGTAGTTACTTTAATATCTCATCTGAAAGACTTGTAGTTGCAAGTTATCTGGATGAGGTGCTATATTCATTCGAAAATGCCCTATTTTCTGGTTCACTATAAATAGTGCAAAAGAATGCCCCATCAAATAAAGTGTTCCATTTGCTAGTTTTAATGTTGATCTTTATCTTCTGATTGTCAGCATTCTTCCTTTCTCTTCTGCCCTAGTTGAGATCCACGTTTGTATACTTAGTTTTATAATGTATTATCAAAAGATATCCATAAATTTACAAGGGACTTAGTGTAAATACATAGCACAAACACCAGTTTTAAACTTTCCTTATCTAGACACTACATCGCAACGTGTATACACATCCTCCCCAGTAGGAAACAACAAATGCTGGAGATCACAGTAGGTCAGGCAGCATCCATGGAGAGAGAACAAGCTAGCATTTTGAGCCTAGATGACTCTTCAGAGTAGAAGTGGAGGGACAGCATTTATGCTTTTTTTGGAGGGGGAGGGGGGGGAGGTGAGATTTTGAGAGATGGTGGGTGTAGGGTGCTGGTGGAGAAAAGATGTTAGAAATTTACATTGTGATCAGAATGTGAGAATGACAACAATGGTGTACCTCCTGCCAGACTTGCAAGGACAGTAAGTGGGGGCAACATGATCAGCTAAAAGAAAGGAATGAAATAGTTCACAATTTGATAGTGTTGAATGTGGGCGGCACGGTGTCACAGCGGTTAGCACTGCTGCCTCACAGCGCCTGAGACCCGGGTTCAATTCCCGACTCAGGCGACAGACTGTGTGGAGTTTGCACGTTCTCCCCGTGTCTGCGTGGGTTTCCTCTGGGTACTCTGGTTTCCTCCCACAGTCTAAAGATGTGCAGGTCAGGTGAATTGGCCATGCTAAATTGTCCATAATGTTAGGTAAGGGGTAAATGTAGGGGTATGGGTGGGTTGCGCTTCAGCGGGTCGGTGTGGACTTGTTGGGCCGAAGGGCATGTTTCCACACTGTAAGTAATCTAATCTAATCTAAACTCCGTATTAAGTCCAGAAGGCTGTAAAGTGCATAGTCTGAAGATGAGATGTTGCTTTCCCAGTTTGTGCTGTTTTGGCCTCCTGTTCATCATGGATGTCCAATCCCTATATACCTCCATTTCCCACCAGGATGGTCTGAGTGTTCTCTGCTTCCTAGACCAGAAGCCCGAGCAAGGTCTATTCTCCTCCACTCTCCTCTACTTGACTGAACTTATTACATCACTGAACAATTTCTCCTTCAGTTCATCTCACTTCTGCAAAGTCAGAGGAGTGGCTATGGGCATCCACATGGGTCCCAGTTATGTCACCCTCTTTATGGGGTATATGGAACAATCCTTGTTCGAGTCTTAGGCTGGTCCCCACCCACAACCTTTTTTCAGTACATTGATGACCGCTCTGGTGCCACTTCATGCACCCGCCAAGACCTTGAAAACTTCATTTTGCCACCAGTTCTCACTCCTCTATAACTTTCACATTGTCAATTTCTGATACTTTCCTTCCTTTCCTTGATCCCTCTATCTCCATTTCAGGGAATAAACAGTCCATTGCTATTCACTACAAACCCATGGACTCCTGTAGCTACCTTCACTACAGTTCATCATACCTCACACCCTGTAGGGACTCCATCCCATTCTCCCAGTTCCTTCACCTACGTCGCATCTGTCTGGATGATGCCACCTTCCAAAACAATGCTGGAAACGACACGACCAGCTATCCCTAGTAGCCACACACGCAGACAACAAGCAACATGAATTCGACTGGGAAAACACTACTATCATAGGGCAAGCCAGACAGAAAACAGCCCGGGAATTCCTAGAGGCATGGCATTCATCCACAAACTCCATCAACAAGCACATCGACCTGGACCCAATATACCAACCACTACAGCGGACAGCTGAAACTGACACCCGGAAGCGGCAAGGACAGACCACTATAAATACCGGAAGAAACATCAAAGAAGCGCTTCGCAGGAGGCTCCAAAGCACTGATGATGTCGCCTAGCCAGGGGACGAAACGTTTGCAACAAAAACTTCCAGCTCGGCGAACAGAACCACAACAACGAGCACCCGAACTACAAATCTTCGCACAAACCTTGAACAATGCTGCTGACATGGCTCGCTTCTTCCATGACAGTGGTTTCCCACCTAACGTGGTTGACAGGGCCCTCAACCGCATCCGGTCTATCACCATACTTCTGTCCTTGCCCCTTCCGATCACTTGCAGTAGTGTAATCGGGTTCCCCTTGTCCTCACCAGCCTCCACATTCAAAGGATTATTCTCTGCCATTTTGGACAACACCAACAGCGCTCCACCACCAAACCATCTTCCCCTCACTCTCCGCTGACTGCCTTTCGCAGGGATTGTTCACTCCGGGACTCCCTAGTCCATTCCACAACTGCCAGCACCTGTCTCTCTCTCTTCTCTCTTCCCCCCTTCTCCCCCCCCCCCCCCCCCCCCCAAATCCCCACCAGCACCTTTCCATGTAACCACGGAGGGTGCAACGCCTGCCCTTTCATTTCCTCCCTACTCATCATCCAAGTGCCTAAACAGTCTTCCCAGGGGAAGCAGTATTTCTCCTGTACCTCCTCCAATCTTATGTATTGTATTCACTGCACCCAATGTGACCTTTTCTACGTTGGAGAAACCAGATGCAGACTGGGTGCCCACTTTGCAGAGTATCATCAGTCTGAGTGCAAGTAAGACCCAGACCTTCCCATGGCCAGTCATTTAACACAGCATCCTGCTCATTTGCTCACGTGTCTATCCAGTGCTGCAGTGTTCCAGTGAAGCACAGCACAATCTGGAGGAACAATATCTCATTTTCAGACCATATACTTTTACAGCCTCCTGGATTCAATATTGAGTTCAGCACCTTTAAACTGTGAACCATCTTTTAACTATCATGTCCTCCCCACCCCCATTTCACTTACTGTCCTTTCAAGTCTGGCAGGAGATACATCATTTGTTCTGCATTTCTCACCTTCCAAACACTTAATGTAAATTATTAACATCTTTTCTCCACCAGCACCCTACACCCACTCCCCCGTCCTCAAACTATAGCATAAATACTGTCCTTCACACTTCAGCTCTGATAAAGAGTCAACTAGACTCAAAACATTAACTTGCTGTCTCTCCATGGATGCTGCCCAATCTGCTGTGATCTTCAATGTGTTCTTTTCAATAGAGATTCCACCATCTGCAGTAATTTGTTCCTACTCTCAGGTAGGAGCCAGCTCTCTGTGTTAAGTCCTTATCAGGTTATGTGTTCAGCCAATTATACTATCTGACTCTTATTTTTTTTAAATCAACCTGTTCAGGCATGCTTTGAGCTTGAACTTGGATGTTCTAGCTCAGATGTAGGGAATGATACCCCGATCCCTATTTTTAAAAAAACAGTATTTAATCACCCTGGTCAGATGTTATGACCCACCTCTCAAGCAAGTGAAACTTGAATCCTGGCTTCCTGGTACAGTGGTAAGGATATTATCTCAAGGGAGATAAAAGCTTCCTTCATCTGTATCTAAACAGAAGATCAAATGAATTTTCATCTGTTCTCAATCAGCTCTGGAGCTGTCCTGGCTGGCCTTTGAAGGGATATGTGTTTCTAACATCGACTGAATGATAGGGAAATGGACTTCATTAGATGATGGCTCCTGAACTCTCGTCAAGAAGGAACCACTGTCTTCAGGATTTTTAATGTTTACAAATCTTAATGTAATGTTAATATTTTAACATTGCCTTGTTACACTTTCATGTATTTTTCTTGTAATTAAATGTTCTGGTGAGAAAGGCCACGATCACAAACAAGTTCATTAAGGGGTCAGTGAAAATTTCAGATGCATCAAAGAAAGCAGCAGAGCAGAGGGTTAAAGTATGGTTTACTTCATGGAGTGAGACAAGGAAGCTGTAAGTTGGACTGTCAAAAAAGAGGGAAGTGACCACTTCCAATGCTTTAAATAAATTCTAAAGATATACTTGGTACAGTCAGAATTTTGTAATGCATGGAGAATGGGAATGAGATGATCTTTCCGTCTGAATTCCTCAAGGATATCCCTTTATGGAGAAGCATGTACATCTGAGTGTCATACCATCATATTGTATGAAAGAAGCTCAAGTTTGCACCTTATATATTTAAGTCTGGATTATATGACAGGAAGATAAAAAGTTTGTGCTGTTTTGTATTTAATACATTGTCCATATATTCCTGTATAGGTTCTACCTCTTCATGCAATTCTGAAGATGAACAAAAATTGCCTAACTTTATAGAAAGGGGTATAGTATTATTCTGGTGCAATATAATTTCAGTTCTCAGATTTTATTTTGGTTTTGGAATTAAGTTTTTTTTATTCATATATCAAATATTATGCTTTTCCAGTGAAAATCAAAAGCAGAAAATTATCCAAGACCGTAGTATCTGATATAGGTATGAAGTAATAATTCCATAATTTACTAATGCCTTTCTCTTTGCAGCACTAACCAAAATGCAAATACATAATCAAAGCATCGTGCTTGGTGGCATTTCTAATCTGCACTCCGTGCTTTGGGCTGTTTCTGATCTGGGACGCAGTGCATGATTGTGTTTGATCACTTTGTTTATTAATTTGGGTTTGGTGTCATTTCAGACTGTAATCGGAGGTTTGATCATCATACAAATTATTTTTAATTGCTGCATCTCCCAGATCCTGCTGTTCTTATTATTTGTATGAGAATAATTTCATAAATTAAGATGGTAGTATTTTCTTTTTGAAAAAAAGCTGACAGATGAGTTTAAAGAATCATTGTGAAATCCTATTAAAAGTAATCAGTCAACAATTGTAAAACCAATAAGGGGAAACCAAGGTATTAAAATATTTTCAATGCCCTTTTTATAACAAGTGATATTTCATTTTAAATGTGTGTATTTTAGTTCACTTTGAACTGGTAAATTATGCAATTTTTGGAGGCTCAGTTCTTTTTGCACTTGATTCCTCTGGCAAAAATAGAAGCAAGCAAAGCTCTGAATTTGTATGGCTTGTGATACTATTTATTGCAAGAATAAATATTAAAAGTGCAAACAAATTGTTAAATTCTGGTAACTGAAAAGCACTTGCATCTTGGTGGCTATTCATCTATCTAGTGGAAAGCCTGAACAGAACATTTGAACTACAATATTCATGTATGCCGGTTACTGTCCCTTGGCATTGCATAGAAGGAGTTTAGTCATGAGTTTGTGAGGTTAGAAGCTGGGAGATAATTAGATGAAGATGCATGCATGTAAATTCCTCTCCATCTTACAGCCGTTTGCTGTTTATTTTGTTTCTCTGTTCCTATTGTAAATGATGTCCATATTTGTGCTGAAAGCTGTTGATGTAAACTTAAGGTTTGACAGTTTCTCACATGTAATGACATTACATTGCTTGGGACAATGTTGTTAAAATTTACAAGTTTCCATCTATTTCCAATATAAATGTGAATTTGAAATTGAAAATGTTAACAAGGTCTTGCAAGCTTTAATATATTAATCATTTTGTACATAGTATGCACTTATACTCTCTCCCTGTATTTTAGTGCAATATTTCAATGCCACTGTACTTTGTCATTGTACATGCAACTAGATATATAAATGTGCCCAAATTACTCTTCCTTGATTTGATGATACATTTTTTTTTAAAAATCCACCTGATTTGCTAAAGTCTTGCTTAGTCATTCACATGTAAAAAAGGAACCCAAATGGAAGCTATTTGTGATTCAGTCAAAGAATGTACTGTCCTCCGTACTTTCTTCTACAAGTTTGATATTCTTAGTAACAAATTCCTAATGTTCAATGCAGTTTTTTTAAGAAGAAACTTCTACCTGTATGAAAAATTCCTACTGAATTATTGTAAGATATATATTTCTTCAACTGGCTCTGAAATGACATCACCATGGTTTTTGTTCTGAGTCGAGGTATTCTATCAAACATCCACTTGTAATTTCTTTCGGAGGCATGGCATTCTTCTTTGCTGAATTTGAATTTGATTTTCTCCTACCCTCCAACTACTTAGCGCATATGTAAAAGATGGTTCCATACACATGTCAATTCTGTTTCCAGAGCTGCTGCAGTCACTTCCAGCATTTTTCCTGTCCTCCCGTCAATTCTCGTCCGCTAGGATCTAGCTTTAAACTTGTATTTATACTGCAACTTTTTTTAACCTTAAATGTCGCAAGGTATTTGGAACTGGGCCACTTCAGGAAGTGTTTGTGCAGATAACTAAATAATTGGCCAAAAAACTACCTTTGAAGAAATATCTCAAATGAGGGATGAGTGGAGATGCAAAGAGACTTAGAGAGATTATCAACATAAGAACCTGGTGGTACAGCTGCCATTGGAGAGACAAAAGAGATCGTCAAGAACCCAGAAGGGAAGAAGTTGCAGCAATCTCAACTGTTCTATGGCTAGCGAAGATTACACACAAAAAAGAGCAGTATACTAATTGAATGACCCAACCCCAAGGGTACAAAATCTAACGTTGTTGATACTGTTACACTGGGAACCAACGTATGGGAAACAAAAATGTGACGTAAGACATAGGCAGCAGAGCTTTAGAGGAGCTTTAGTTCACTGAGAAGGGAAGGTGGGAAGCTGGCTAGCAGAGTATTAGAGCAGTTGACTTCCAAGCTAACTAAAGGATAGATTAGTGTGCCAACAGGAGATGGCCTGACGTGGGGTAAAGATGGGTAGTGTTAAAGTTGTAAGTCATCAGTGTTGGGGTTAAAAATCATGATCAGTCAGAAGCTCAGTTAAGGGTCAGATAAAATACTGAGAGAGTGAACAATCTGTCTAACAGACCTATATCCATATGTTGAATTAAGCAGCAAAAATTCTGAAATATACAAGAGTTTTATTGTAAACTTATATTTGAGCATAAATGCCAGTTTCCAATTTTCCCTTTTGGAACACTTCCCTGTCCAGGAGCTAGCCACCACTGGGGAAGACCCCAGCTCTTAAATGCAAATTCCAGTGAGTGTTACCTGCTTTTAACCCTGGAACTATTCTGTTTTACCCTTCAAGGGACTTGCATTTCTAACAACAACAGATTCCCTTTCTTTGAGGAAAACAATAGTATTTATGCAAGGATATGTAGATTTTAATAACAAACACAATCTCAGGTGCCCACTCTTAGACAGTAAGAAATTGTTCTTAAACTTTCAATGATTTTTCTTTGGAAGCATTCCTGTTGTGAACCAATCTGATAATTAATGATATGTACCTACTCTGTAAGTTTAGATGTTTTTTCCCTTTTTGGCATCTGCTTTAAAATAATGCCTTGCTGATTTCAAATGATAATTATTTCATCAAAATCGTTGTTCTCCCCCACAAAAAGTCATTGACGTGCATCATAACGATGCCTAGAAGTTTTCCTTTATAATGCCAATAGAACATTGGTGGTTCCTGCATCCATGTAAGTGCCTCATGTTTACATAGCTGCCCTTCTTAAAATATGTCACCTAAAAAGCATAATTTAACTCAGAAATGCATTTATGCAATTTTCAGAGCTTCCTCTCTAATTACTGCTACTTTCTGAGTTAGCTGTGTTTCCTCTTGAATAGGTTACTTTGAAAGAACACCGCTTTGATATCTGTAGAGTTGCACTTCTCAAGAAAAGGTTATTAAAATGGCTAAAAGTACTTTCAAAATTACCTTAATAGAGTACAGTACTGTTGGCTTTATTGATAGAGGTATCAAGTAAATGACTAAGAAGGTTATGCTGAATTAGTTGAAGCCTGGATTATTATGTACAGTTCTAAGTGTCACCTTTTAGGGAATTTTGCAGAAGAGTTTTAATAGAAACTTCAGTTATGAAGATAGATTGGAGAAATTGGGACTTATTTGGATAGTTTTCAAAATTATGGGGAGGCTGGACAGCGCCAATAGGGAAAAATGGTTCCCCTCTTATAATAAGGTCGCTCCTGAGACTGTGTAGGCACAAGGTAAATTGCAATAAAAGTAAATATGAGAAACTTTCTCAGTAGTTAAAGTCTGGAATATACTGCCTAGAAGTATAGGGGAGTTAGGTTTAATTGAGGCATTCAGGAGGGCATTTAGATGATTATTTATATTTAAATAATATTCCTGGTTATGTGAAAAAGCTAAGAGCATGGTACTAAGTTATAATCTTCATTGAGAGAGCCGCTGTAGGCATGATGGGCCACGTGGCCTCATTTTGCATCATAGCAATTGTGATTTTCTCTATTCCTAAACCCCTTAAAAGAAATTGAATTTTAATGTATTGTATAATTGATTATAGATTTGTAGAATGGATACAGAACCAAAGGAAATCATTTTAGCCTGTAATGTCTGTACTGCTTCTTCAGTTCACATTGTCCCAGTCTTCCATTTTCCCCAGGCCCCTGCATGTTTTTTTTGGATAATTAAGTTCTCTTCTAAAAGCCTTCCACAACACACACAATGCATTCCAGATCTGAATCATTATTGCATGAAAATGTTTCTCCCAATATGCTATTGCTTCTCTTGCCAATCACTTTAAAACCAACTGTTCTGGTTTTCAGCTCTTTGACTAATTGAAATATAAGTTTCTCCCTGTCAATCCTTATTATCGTACTTAAGATAATTTTGAAAAGCTCTATCAAAACTCTTGAACAACTCAGACAGCAGTTCCAACTTCACCAATCTATCCACACAAATGATTTCCCTCATTCTGGGAACAAAGCTCATAAACCTTTTCTACAACTTCTCTGACTGCATATCTGGTGCTCAGAAATGAATAGGATATTCCTGTTGAATGTTCTAAACCTTTGTTTTATAACGGTTCACCACAGTGTGCTCACTTTAGTTTTACATTGTTTCTTTTTATATAGCCCGCAATCCCATATGCTTTATTCATCTGCCCTACTACCTCCGTTGCTTATTCTTATATATTTTATGTCCACCTTCCTGTCTAATATAGCAGCAAAATGGTTTGTCTTTGGATCAAAAATATGCCATTTGTGGTAGAACACTTCTTTATATATATTGGAAACACCGCTAATTATTTGAACTGTCAATAACCAATAGAACTAGAAATATAAATACCAATAAAAGATGACAAAAAAATGCAAGTCTAAGCCCTCACTCAAATTATATAAGGATTAAATAATATTGTATCTCTACTCTTACACTCAGGATAAGTGGCAGATCTCCTCAACAGTGGTATGTTGAATTGTAGAAATTTTGACATGATTTGTCAGATAAGAATAGTGAGAGTTATCATCCCTGATTAGGTCTCTATATTCTGTTGTGTTCACCTTTCTTGTCAAAAAAAAACCTCTCCAGTAATTCTAATAAATCTTCTGTGGAATTGCTCATAGTCAGAGGAAATGTAATGTCATATGGCTGTGGCTGTTAACAAACTGAGGTTAAGGATTTATGTTGGGGCCATACTAGAACAGTTGGGGTTGTTGAAATGTTCCTTTGAGTTCAACAGATCTTAGCCAGCGAAGAGAAGAAAGAATGGTAGCCGTTAGCCATCTGTGTAGCTATGCCTCATTGGCACCTCCCTTGACTCCTCCTCAGTTGCTAAACTATTGAACTGCATTTACAACATTCAGTACTTAGTAAACTAAAATTTTCATCTGTTAATAATTAAAGTCATTCAAATTCAAATCAAAATTCTACTTCCCATTTGCTGACTCCCCTTCTTTCATCAGTAACAATGTGAAACTGAACCACACTATTCACATAATTTGTTTTTTTTGACCCCCAAGATGAACTGCCAATCACGTTTGCACCTTAACTATTGTCCATCCCAAGAGATCATCAGACTTTGCACTCATCTTTTTTTTTCTCTGTGATTAACCCCATTCATTTATCTGTAGTTACCTCTTGATGTGACCTTTCTAGCACATTGTGACTGGTCTCTACTCTACCTTCCATAAACTTGCTGTCAACCACACTTCTGCCCAAATCTTAATTAACCTCAAGTTCTGTGATAACTGATCGAAATTGTCTCCTGTTCAAGCAAAGTCTTGATTAATCCTGGTTTTCAAATCCCTCACCTTGATCATTTCTATCTTTGTAATGTCCTCCAGCCCTTCAACCTTCTGGAATATTGTGCTGTTCTGATCTGATGTGCATTCCCAATTATTATTGCTTCCGTGATTCTTTCACCATTCTCCCCCACCTTTTCTCTAGCTCACTTGCGCTCTGGATCTTTTCCCCTTGCTTCCTCCCAACCCTATCTCTCTCGCCCCCTCTCTCCCTTCCCCCATCTACCCCACTCTGTCTCCCTACCCACCAACTCCCCTCTCTCTGCTCTCTTCGCCTCCCCCCTCCAAACATCTGTCTCTGTGCCCACCTTTCTCACCCCCACCTCTCCTCCCTTCATTGATTTTGCAGAGGTACCAAATAGTTAAATTTGAGGGATATTCAAATTAACTATTCTACTTTTTAAAAACAGGGATGGTATTTCGAGGCATTAAATATTTTTCCAAAAGCGTTATACATAAAACATGGTTTTATTTTAGGCCCTTATTTATAAATATTTAAGTTGTATATTGAAAGTCTGCTTAGCATTGCAATTTGTCAAAGTCGTCCCCAAGGTAGCAAGCCAGTGAGCAACTGAAAGGGAATGTCAATCATAATATATTTAAAGCAGTATTCCTGCACGTAAATCAGCACTTCATGGGACTTGACCATCTGCTTCTTGCTATTGTCGGAACGAAAATCAGTCTGACCCAGCACTTTAAAGTTTCAAATCAGTTATGTGAATTTTATTCTGATCAATGTCTTAATTATTCCTGAAAACTGTTGCTTCTTAGCATTGACACATTCTCTGCCAAATTCAGAAGATTACTAACTGGTTGCCATACACAAGAATGCATCACACATCATTTCCTATATTCGAATCAGTTGGCTAGGTTACTTTCCAGAAGCTTAGGCAACAAGATTAGATTAGGTTACTTACAGTGTGGAAACAGGCCCTTCGGCCCTACAAGTCCACACCAACCCGCCGAAGTGCAACCCACCCATACCCCTACATTTACCCCTTACCTAACACTACGGATAATTTAGCATGGCCAATTCACCTGACCCGCACATCTTTGGACTGTGGGAGGAAACCGGAGCACCCGGAGGAAACCCACGCAGACACAGGGAGAACGTGCAAACTCCACACAGTCAATCGCCTGAGGCGGGAATTGAACCTGGGTCTCTGGCGCTGTGAGGCAGCAGTGCTAACCACTGTGCCGCCCACAATAAAATATTTGTGAGATTTTAGGCTGGGGCATAGATTTACAGTAGCTAGCTTTTAAACTCCATATGTATTTGGCCTGAATTTGGACAACCACCAAACCAAAATCAGGACAAACAGGAGGTGTCTTTTGTTTCATTGCACGCTATAATACCAACCCAAATCAATTTGCTGAATCTATAAGTCCACATGTCTGTTCTCTAAACAAAACATGAATGACATCAATATTTTTTCACTATGTGTTTCATTTTATCAGTTGTCTTTATTTGAATCCCATGAAATCTAACAAATTTTCAAGGTAGTTCAATAATTAGTGAGATAGGAAGGGAAGGCTTTAAATTTGTTGTTGGAGTGGGATTTCTGAAGGTTTGCCGGAGGTGGTTTTTGTATGGAGACGGGAGGAGAGAATGAGGTGCATGCATGAAAGAATGAGTTTCTGGGATTTAGGAAAAGGAAAATTTTAAATGTACAGATATTTTTAGTCAACCTGCCCATGTATGTTGTGACATTCCTCTGGGGCTGATGGGACTTGAACTGGGTTCTTCTGGCCTAGAGGTAAGACAATATTATTGTGCTACAAGGACCTGAAGTTTGAACGTGTACCATGACTTTTATGATCTCAGGATGTCTAAGTGTGCTTAGCAACTTAAGTACTTTCAAAGTATTGTTTTGAGTGTGATAACATAGAAATCAGCAATCTGTTTGTAGTCTGGAATCTCCTGCAGTGCAATGAGTTCAAATTAAATCATCTTTGTTTTAGTTATGATCGTTAATGGATAAATATTGGCCAGAACATAAGCAAGGGCTCTCCTGTTGTTCTTTGCATAGTGCAAAGAAATGTTACCTCTTGTCTGAAATAAAACAAATGGGGTCTTGGTTTGATGATCATATGGAAGATGCATCCCCTTGTAAGTGCCACAGGCTCAGTGCTGCATTTAGATGGCAGTGTCTGGAGTGGATGTTTAATTTGTGAGCTACCTCAATTGAGAATGATATCAATACCAAATGTTGCTACCTAAGGAGCACTGTCTTGGTCGTTCTAGGGTTACAGGGCCTTATCGGGAGTTTAATGACCCAGGGTTTGATAGTGATATAGTGGATTTCTTGGAGATTTTATGACAATGGAAAAATGTTTGGAGTTTAGTAGCAAAGTGGCATCCTATGGTTGGCAGCAGTAAGAGCAAATCCATTGACAGTGAGGGGAGCTTGAGAATTTTGTAGTTGGGTTGTAGAAGTGCAAGCAAAATACACAGTAATGTAAGAATTTTAAAAGAAATGTTCAGTTTTCACTCTCCAGCAAGCACATTCTTGAAATATTGTTTCCCTGAAGTATCACAGTTGAAAGTATCTTAGATTTCTATCTATAAACAAAAGAGACTACAATCTCCAAATTTTGTGTCTCTGAAATTTCTACTTAGGATTCTTGAGTTACTCTTTTGCCTTTCAGGTGATTTGGTCAACTATTTTGCAGTATAAAGATGTCATTTGATTTGCCCCTCCAATGATAAATACATTTCTTGCCACTGTTCTCCATTCCAAACATTGTAAAAATGCATGGATGTCCTTAATTATCCATAAATTCTGCACAGTACAAAGACGATTAAACTTGCTCAAACTAGAACTTATGGGATTCTGTTTATCACAGAAATTTACACCACAAAAAAGGCCATTAAGTCCATCTCCAGTGGTTGACATTGTGCAATTTGTTATTACTTAAGACAGAGGATATTGTACCTTTTATGAAAAATGTATAATTTTCAATTGCATCTTCCACAAGAAAATTTAAGGATAGAGATTGATACATTTATTTAAAGTTAATGAGTTAAGGGATATGGAAACAAGATTGGTAAATAAGGTTATGGAACAGATTGACCGTGATGTCATTGAATGGTAGGCCAGGTTTAAGGGACTGCATAGTTGTTTCAGTGTATATTATAGGGAAGTGTGGTTCAAGTTGAATTTGACATTCTAGTCCAGACATAATGAAATGTGCAAAAGTGGTTGGATATTTATATGCAAAATATTTTATATTAATTGTTATAGATCTGGGCAGATTGAAGAGGAAAAGTGTTTTCAAATTATTCCATTAATATACTCCCTTCCAGCTCTTACTAGTTGACTCTGTTGATATTTCTCGTGTTAAAAATGGATTTTCATTCTATTTGCTGTTTGTTTATTCACAGCGTCCATTAGTTGTGATTTGTCTGGTTTATAAAAGATTCAACCAGTTAATTGCAGGTTAACATACATTTGTCTACTAAAGTAATGGACAAGAAATACAAACTTGTAAGTTCCTCTGCAGATAGATTAAAGAGCTATTTCCTGTAATGCTAATTGCAGTTTCTTTGTCTATATTGAGATACAAGTCCCAAAATTACACTTCCTGTATTACTCTGAATGATCTTCAGCATATGTTGATGTTAGGGTGCCCAAAGTTATATCAGTTCCTGAGATCATGTGCTGTACGTATTTTTAAAAAAACTTGAGTAACATTCCACTATGTTATTAGCCTAGTTTTGAAGTTTCCTATTAATTGGGAATCTTGTGACAAATCATTGGCAGCAGCTAAATTCTATTACTGTTTTTCGTAATGCACATTGCATGGGTACATTCCATAAATTCTTCATGAAAGTTGAACAGTGGTCAACTTTCCTGCTATTTAATTCACTGGTCCAAGTTAATGGGACTGTATTATCCTGAGTTGAAAAGAGTAAGAGGTGAAGTGTACAAAGTTCTTTTAGGGCTGAGAGTCATAAACACTTACGGCACAATTGTACCTTTTGGTCCATCATTCCCTTGCTATCATCTTGCAGACCAATCCAATCAGTCCCAATTCCCTGCTCAGTCCTCTTAGCCCATATGGAAATCTGGAAATTTTTTACTCCTTCTGGCGTCATAGTGTAGATGTTCTTCCCATCTAAAGATTGTATAACTTGGACTGAAATGAGGAAAATCTGTTCACCCAGATGGTTGTAAATCTTTAGAGTTATTTACCTCTGACGATTACATATGGTTAGCTGTTGAGTATATACAAGACAGAATTATAGATTTTTAGACAGAGGAAATCAGGAGAAATATGCTTAGGGCAGGAAATTGGAATAAAGTAGAAGATCATTCATGATCTTATCGAATAACAGAGCAGACTTGAGGCTCCATGGCCTAATTTTATTATTTCTTACGGTCTCATGACTCATTTATTTGTTAATTAGAAACATAGCTTACTGTCATCAAAAGGCCATCTTTACAGCTTTTTTAAACATTTGTTATTACACTGTTTGCTAATGTTCATCGTTTTGCTACCAATCCATTAATTTCCACTGCTTCTATGTACATTCTAAATTTGGTTGTACCGGGATGCAACCATAGTCTCACTAAAGATTCTGAACAGGCTACAAATGGTATTTCGCCCCTGCATAATCTGCTTTAGTTGACAGCGGGGGAGTTGCAAAATGTTGGGTATAGTTCTTGCAAATGGCAATGCATGCACAACTTTGTATTCAAATGGAAGGAGAATGTGTTGGTGAATTCCAAATATAACAGCAAAAATTATATCCTGGGGGATGGATATATTTCAGTTCCACATACAGTTGTAAAAGTTGTCTTGTATTTCAATGGTAAGAGTAGATTGTTAAGTTTCAAAGAAATGGAAAGAAGCTTTCGGGTTCTACTCATGGGGGGCATATTGCTACATTCAAAATGAGTACATGAACTGTCATTTTAATGGGAGAGAATTGGCCTCCTTATTAAAACTAGTAGTGTGCAAATTTGAACGTTTATTTTGGGGGCATTGTCTTGCCAAATCTAGCTGGATGACATAAAGCACCACAGATAAGTTCCCCCTCATCTATAAAACTGTTTCCAATTCCAGGATCAACCTGTCTAAAGCAGTCCCAGACTTCTCATCTCCATTATAAAGTGTTGTCTTAAATCCTTCTCCCCACCCTCTCTGAGGTACAGTAAATCCTCTGTATCTGCAAAATTACAAATTACAAGTTTGTCTATTTGTGCCAAAAAATAAGTCTCAACAAAATTCAACATCCGCAGGTAAAATAACTAGCTCTGCACTCGTGAATTTCATCATTCGTGAGGATTCTCAGGAATGGAATCCTCGCAGATGTGGAGGAATTGAGTGCGTGGTGCTGAAAAAAACAGCAGGTCAGGCAGCATCCAAGGAGCAGGAGAATTGACATTTTGGAAATAAGCCCTTCATCTCTGACCTCCAGCATCTGCAGTCCTCACTTTCTCCCAGATATGGAGGAATGTCTGGACTCATGCACCTGTTGGCTCCAAAATTGAAACTATCCAGTCAGTTATCCCTGACACTTTGTTTATCCCACCCAATCCAAATTAAACTTTCCCTCAATGTTGCCCTAGCCCTGAACTCTGCTATCTTCCTTCAAGTTCTCTCCAAGCTCATCCTGACTATGCAATCCACCTCCTCCCTCAACTCTCTTCTCACCTGATTCTTCACTAACCATCTCTTTACCTGATGTTAATGGTTCCCTTGTCCGGTATTGTATACTTATTCTTCAATTTTTCGTCAGAAAATGCCCTTCTTCATTTTGTTTGTAAACTGTTTCCTAACTAATAACATCACTATATTCTCAAAGTGCCCTAAATGTGTTACTACCTTCTAATATTGCAACTACATTGCCTGCAACTATATTTAGAAACCCTTTCATTCTGATTCCCACCAGTGCCCCCGTACTGAAATAGCCCTCGTATATTTTTTGCAAATGACATTTTTTTGACTTGTTCACCATATCATCCTCCTTCAGTACTCCCTTTGTTGTCCACATATGGTTCCATTTCTGTCTATTCAGTTATAGCCATAAAATCACATTCAGAGTTAGATTCTTATTCATACTTCTGCCTTGTGTCTGCTAACTAACTTTGCTCCAGATCCGGCAAACACAGATTCAAAATTCCATCCAGATTTTTAAATTCCCTTATAACTTCACCCCTTCATCCC
Organism: Hemiscyllium ocellatum; assembly: GCF_020745735.1. Lineage (NCBI taxonomy): Eukaryota > Metazoa > Chordata > Chondrichthyes > Orectolobiformes > Hemiscylliidae > Hemiscyllium > Hemiscyllium ocellatum. The sequence goes on from NC_083410.1 coordinate 94,329,926, forward strand.
TGTAAAATTGATGCCCATCCAATTCTCGACTCTTGAGCATATTGGACTTTATTTTCACCACCATTAGCAACTATGCCTTCAGCTGCCTAGGCTGTGAACTCTGCATTTCCTCGCTAAATCTCTCTGTACTACATCATCTCCTTCAGGGCATTCCTTGAAACCTACATGACTAGTCAAGCTCTTATTCACATGTCATAACGTGTTTGAAAAAGAATTCCTTCTGATAATCAGTCTTTTGTTGGGCTTTCGTAAGTTAAAACATCTACAAAATGCAAGTAGTTGATGTACTGAAAAAAGTTGTGTGCTGTTTCGTAATTCATTAAACTGAGCACATTGTGTGTTAGAAAAACACTTCAGAATTGCTACTATACTTTAAAGTAAACTTTGAAAAGCAGCAGTATGCAACAACAAAAACAGAAATTGCTAGAAAAGCTTAGGTTTGGCAGCATCTGTGGAGAGAAAGCCAAGTTAATGGTTAGAGCCCAATGGACCTTCAGAAGCAATTTTGGGTAGGAAACATTGGTAAAGGAGATGGAGCCAAAAGCAAGAGGGAAACATTTGGACAAACAAAGGAAGGGTAAAGGTCAACATAGGATAATGGGTAGCTGTTAATGGGGACAATTAATTGCTGACAACAAATCATTTGTGGAATCAATCTATGGTCTGACAAGGCCTAGTGAGTGGGAGTTGGTATGTGGATATGGGAAAAGCTGCTGAAGCCCTAAAATTGGTAGTCCAGAAGACTGCAGGATTCCCAAGCAAAACGTGAGGTGCTGTTCTTCCATCTTGCATTGGGCTTCACTAGAGCACTGCAGTAAGCCAAAGAGACAGATGTTGGCCAGGAAACAGTATATTGAAGTGGCAAGCAACTGGAGGCTCGGTCATTTTTGCAGATAGAAATTGGTGTTGTATGAAACGGTCACCCAGCTACCCTTCATCTCCCCAGTGTAACCAAGAGCACTATGTGAGCAGCAAATACAGTAGATTGGATTGACCAAAGTGGGTGGCACAGTGGTTAGTACTGCTACCTCATAGCGCCAGAGACCCGGGTTCAATTCTCGCCTCAGGCGACTCCCTGTGTGGAGTTTGCACATTCTCCTCCGGGTGCTGGCTGTGGCATCCTGCTGGAGGTCACAGAAATAGTGCACATGATTCATCAGATGTGGAGTCTGGAGGGATGGTTGATGAGGATGTTGGGAACCCTATTGCTGTAATGGAAGGGAAGGTGGGTGAGGGCAGAAATGAGAGAGATGGGTCAGACATAGTTGAGCGCCCTATTGACCAGGGTTGTGGAGAATTCCCAATTGAAGAAGGGGGTCGACATTTTGGAGTCAAGTTTGGCATCACCAGAACAGATGCAGCGGAGATGGAGGATTTAGGAGAATGGTATAGAATCTTTACAGGAATCAGGATGTGAGGATGTATAGTCAAGGTAGCTGTGGGAAATTGGTGGCTTGAATTAGTGGCCAGCCTACCCCAGAAATGGAAACCGATGTCAAAGGAGAGAAAGGAGCACTCAAAATGGACATGATGAAGGTGAGAGCAGGGTGGAAAATGAGAGCGAAATCAATAAACGTTTGCAGTTCTGGAGAAGAGAGGGAACCAGCACTGAGGATGTCATCAATATACTGGAGAAAGTGTTGTGGGTTGGGGCCAGAGTAGGACTGGAACAAGGAATGTTCCACATACCCCACATAGTCTGGCAAAACTGGGGCCATTCTGGGTCTCCACAACCACTCTTTTGACCTGAAGAAAGTTGGAGGAATTAAAGGAGCAGTTATTCAGTGAGGACAAAATTGGCCAGGCAGAGGAGGGTGATAGAGATTGGGGATGATCCAGGCCCCAGGAAGAACTGGACAACCCTGAGACCATCCTGATGGGGGTTAGACGTGCAAAGAGATTGCATGTCTGTGGTGGATCGTGCAAAGTGGAAATTCTGAAACTGACATAAAGCGCCCGGAGTATTACGGATATAAGCAGGAATGGACTGGACAAGTGGAAGAATATAGAATTGAGGTAGGAAGAGATTATTTCTGCCTGCCCCCCCTCTCTCAGAACCCATGAGTATGCGCTGGCAGGCGTTTTGTTTGGATTTTGGGAAGGAGGTAGAAGCGGGCTATATTGGGTTGGCAGACTGAGAACTTGGAGGCAGTTGAGGGTAGATTTCTAGATGAAATGAGTTTAGTGACAGTTGTGGACACAATAGCATAGTATGCCATTATGGCATCATGGTCTTTGGGGGTGTCTGAGAGTTGGCACTCAGCTTTCACGATGTAAAGATTAGTGTGCCAACAAATAACAGCACTACCCTTGTCAGAAGGTTTGATTACAAAGTCAGGGTTGGATCTGAGATTATGGAGTGCACTCAGTTCGGGGGAGATTAGTTGGAATGAATAAGGGAGCAGAGAAATTGAGGCAACCAGTTGTCATATTGACAGTTCTCAAACAGATCAAGTGGAGGTAACAGGCCAGGTGGAGAGAAAAATGTTGGAGGCAGGTCAAGGGATCTGTGGAACAGAGTGGACTCTTGTCCAAAGAAATGAGCATGGAAGCAAAGGTGACAGAACAAGAGTTCAACATCATGGTGGGAGCTTAGAGGGATAAAACTAAGACCTTTGCAAAGTACAGAACGTTCAGCTTCAGAGAGCTGAAGATCAGAAGGGATATAAATACACAAATGGAGGTAGAGTTTGGAGAGGGAATGGAGTCAAATGGAAGAGGAGTGGAGGAAGGTTCTAGAGGGTAATGGTATCTCTAAGTTGTTGCATCTTGCGTTTCTTAATGCCCGAAAGGAAAAGCTATCCAGAAAAGCTGTACGCCAACTGTTATTTTGGAATCCTGGCTTGTGTTAACCCTGTGGTAAGAATTAAGAGGTCTTGAATTGTCAAGGAAATATGTTGGTTTATGACTTCACACTTCAATGTTAGTGTGTATCGGGTTGCCTCAACCTAACTTTCTGTGGGTTTTTTTCAGCGAAGATGTCAAGAAAACTAAGCTTGCCGACTGAACTGAAGCCTGACTTGGGTAAGTGTGAACACTGACGTGCCACCTGGTGTTAAAGTGATCTTTGTGCTACTATTTGTATGTAACTGAAAATCAAAACTTAGTGGTACATGTTGATCCACCAGTCTATGCTGACAGCACTTGAAGTTTGAATGAACCTTGTTTTTGTGATATTGCTGTTACTATAGTAATATTAAGTTCTGTTCACTGGTCTGTCTATAAGCACCAACCTTTGTAATTCTTCAAGAATGAGATTGAGGAAGAGAGCAGGCGCCCATCATGCTATAGTGAGTTCAACAAATGAGAAGTTGACATTTTATTTTGTTTAGCCATAACATTATTGTCTTAAAAAGATGCAATCAAAACCATGGCACTTCCTCACAAACCTTGGACATCCACCACTCAAAGGTGAGAGCAACAGTTACATGGAAACTCAATCACACCTGAATTCTGCTCCAAGGTGCCTGTGTCACCCCAATATGGACAAATATTTTTGGTCCTCAACTATTGCTGAATCAAGATTTTGGAACCCACTACTTAATAGCTTTATGATAATGTTTTCCCAACATGGTCTTTAGCAGGTCATTAAAGAGAAGATAGGTTGCAAAGAGATTTAGATATGTTCAATGAATGGTCAATGATCTGGCAAATAGCATGTAATATGAAATGTCAATTTTGACAAACAATAAGGAAGCCTATCAAAATATTGAAAGATTGCAGAACTTCTGATCAGTCTGGGGGTCCTAGTTTGAGTCTCTAAGGGTCCATCTGCAGATAAAGGAGGTAATTAGGAAAGCTAATAAAAGTTATTGTTTGTAAGGGGAACCAGGTGGGAAAAGGAAGGTTACACTTCATTTATATAGGGGATTGATTGACCACATCTAGAGAACAGTGTACAGTATTAGTCTCTTTATTAAAGGAAGGATGTAAATGTGTTGGATGCAGTTCAGAGAAGGTTTACTAGACTAATAATTGGATTGTATGATATTAGGGAAAATTGGAAACGTTAGGCTCTGCTTGTATCCATTGGAAAATAATACGGTATGTGGTGACTTGTTTGAAACACAAAAATCCTGAGACATGTTGACAGTGGATGTGGAAAGGATATTTCCCCTCATTTTTAAATGATAACCCTGAGGGGTAGCTCATTTAGAATGGGTGAGAATGTTTTTACAAAAGTCATGTGTCTTCAGAACCTCAAAAGGAAGTGGCGACAGAGCCTTTGCATACTTTTAAGGTGGAATAGTTACATTCTTGATGAGTGAAGGGGCGAAGGTTTATTGAAACTAAACAGACATGGAGTAATCAGATTGGCCATGATCTTATGAATGTTTGCGCAGGCTTAACGGCCACCGTGGATTTTTTGCTTCTTCATAATTCATATGTCATTACATATGTATTAGGCCTGCTACACTTTGCTTTAAGGGTAGGTGGTGATGTCACCTCATCAGTAATCCAGAATGCCTGACAATTGTTCTGACTCCTTAACCATTGTAAGATAAGACACAAGCAGAATTAGGCCATTTGACTCGTCATGTCTGATCCACCATTCAATCACGGTTGATATGTTTCTGAATTCCATTCTCCTGCCTTCTCTCCATAACCCTTGATTCCCTACCAATCAAGGACCTGTCTATCTCTGTCTTAAATACACTCAATGACTTGGCCTCCACAGCCTTCTGCAACAATGAGTTCTACTGATTTGCCACCCTCTGGCTGAAGAAATTCCTCCTCATCTCCATTCTAAAGAGTTGTTTCTTCACTGAGACTGTGGTCTTGTGTCCTAGTCTGTGCTCATGAAAACATCTCCACATTCATTCTGCCCTGTCCTCTTACTATTCTGTAAGTTTCAATCAGTTTCTCTCTCTTCTCCCCGGCCCTTTATCCTTGGGATCATTCTTGTAAACCTTCTCTGGATCCCCTCCAACACATCATATTCTTTCTCCGATGTGGGGCCCAAAACTGCTTTCAGAATTCCAAATGCAGCCTGACCAGAATCTTATACAGCCTCAGCAGACGTTTCTACTCTTATAATCTAGCCCACTTGAAATGAATGCTAACATTGCATTTGCCTTCCTAACTGCCAACTGAACTTGCATGTTTAGCTTAATAGAACCCTGACTCGGACTCTCAAGCACCTTTGTGCTTCAGATCTCCAAAGTCTTTCCTTGTTTAGAAAATAGTCTATGCCTCTTTTCTGCCCACTAAAGTGCAAAACCTCTCACTTGCCACATTATCCATCATCGACCACTTGTTTGCCCACTCTCCTAGCTGTCCAGGGCCTTCTGCAGCCTCCCCATTTCTTCAACATTACCTGTCACTCATCTATCTTTGTAATCTGCAAACTTAGCACCAATGCCCTCAGTTCATTTGAGCCAGCACGGACCCATGCAGAACTCCACTGGTCATCGGCTACCATCCTGAAAAAGATCCCTTTATCCCTATTCTCTGCCTTCTCCCAGCTAGCCAGTACCTTGCCCCTCACACCACGGGTTCTTATTTAATCTCAGCCTGCTGTGCAGGACCTTGTGAAAGGCCTTCTGGAATTCCGGACAGATCGCATCCGCTGCTTTCCTTTATCTAATTTGCTTGTTTACCTCTTTGAAGAATTTCATCGGGTTTCTCATACATGATCTCCCCTTAACAAAGCCATACTAACTCAGCTATAATTTACTTCTTGCACTTCCAAGATAAACTTCTGTAATCAATATAAGCAACAGTTTTAATTAATAGCGCATAAATTTGGCAATTTTTCCCTTCCAGGATGTGAAGCCAAGTTCACAGCCCTGGATGTTGAATGCTTCCTCCTCCATCAGAAGCCTGTGTTATTGCTGCTGTTTAGTAATTTCTTCCCATATGTTGCCAGGTCTATTTCTATTCACAGCCTGTAGTGCTTTATAAAATACTTTTTTTATGGAGTGCTACAGCAGCTGCTGTATTTCTCAGTCCTGCTCTTAATCAAGCCTATTTAACAGCAACTGCAGATTGTTGAATTTTTGATTAAGCTGAAGCTTTTGAGGAGTTCCACATCATCTAATGTCAACTGACCTTTTGGTAATCTAGCTCTGACCTGTGTCCAAGATTTGCACTTCTCAATAGCTAAATTATGAAATCATGTTGATATCAGATCTCTACATTCAAAACCTGGGCTACGAAGATTACAAAGTCGGGGCACAGCTGAGTACAAGGAATGTGGATCATGATTTGACTTTACTCTATGTACTTACTGTTTACCTTTATTCCAGTGAAGACAGTTGAGTGTTGTGAGCTTGAAAACTCCTCCTTCATTTAAAAGCAAAATATTCTACTCTGCCTTCACAAGGAGAATGTCGCATGCATGTCCCTGGCCGAATGGGGACATAGCACCAAAACATTTCATGGGTGATGGTGAATCAGCATCTTCTGTTTTCAACCACCACCAGGAGTTAATATCACCCCTCTATTGACCTGTTACATTGACCTACCAACTTTGTGGTCCTACCCATAGAGGATTTTGGCTACTTCACTTTTCACTCCTGTCTATTTGATAGGTCCCAATTTTCCGATGGCCAGATAATTCTTTCTACAGTGTAGATGGGCATTGTGTGTCAAGAGACTCTGAGGAAATCGCTTGGTAAATTTAGGTTTTAACTGGCAATTCACCTGTGCCGAGAATGCTCTGAAAAATCCATTTAAATCAGAGAATTTGAGGGTTCAACTGCAGTTAAATTATCCAGGAAACATTACACAATACACCTGGCCTAACTCCTGACTGCTCAACTTACACCTCCTCCAGATCCCTTGCATCCCCCCTCTCCTTGGATCATGATACCATCTTCTCCCTTACCTGCAAGAGCCAACACACCCCCCTCTTCCTTGGGACCTAATATACCCCACCTCCCTTTATCACCAGATCTGGTATCCCTCTACCTGCCAGAATCAACCAGCCCTCAACACTGAGTTGCTTGCTTGGCATGCGTGTACACTAGCAACCTGCTATCCTACCCATCTGGCACCCCAATTTCACTTAACTTGAACACTTAGTCACTTTGACAGCTGCTTTGAAATAGTATGTTCTGTATTGGACATTGAAATGACGCAATTTGACAACTATTGCTGTTAAAAAAGCAGCATAATTTGCCTTTCAACGAATGTGCTCATCTGTGAGGACATAGTTGTATTAAAGGTACACTTCGTATTTCTGCAGGACCCACGATGGGGTTCTCCTGGCAGAAATCTAGAGCTCTTTCTTACCGTATGAAATGAAGGAGCAGAGCTGCAAGCTAACAATGCTTATCACTCCTTGAAATGTCAGTCCCATGGTCACCAGATATTACAAAGTGCTTTACCTGTAGATATTTTGGAAATTTAGTCATTGTTATTTTGTCAGGAGATGAGGCAACCCTTCTGTGCACAAGGTCCCATAGATACCAATGAGATATCAACAGATTCATCTATTTTAAACATACTGCCTCAAAACTTTTGATTACTATTCAAACAGATCTGCCCAGGTCTCTGTCAGCTCTATCACAGCCTGTTGTGTCGGCTTTGACACAGTGTAAGAGAGGTGAGACTATGCCCACTGTGATATCAGAGGACCCAGGAGCCTCCCTTCAGGGTAGCAGCAGCACAACATAAGGATTTTAATTTGAGGGTAATTGTCATGAAACTATTGTGGATATTTTTAGACATTAGTTTCTTTTGAGCATTTTAATAATGTTTTTATTGATTGCAGTGAAAGGATGGAGTAGTACATTGGTATGGTGGCTAAGGAGGCAGATGTGAGCATTTGGGGTAGGTCATGAAGATGGGGTTGTGGGGTAGAGAAGAGGAGCTGAGACAGTGGGGAGTTGGGAAAGGTTAATTTTTTTTATTGAAAACCTTTTTAAATCTTCGACAAAACATCTATTCACAAAAAACAAAGAATAATACCATCAAAACAGAAAAATAGAGGCAGTACAACAAAGCCATGACACACTACTATTATTAATGAATGACCCACTATTCTATCAGAACAAATATATTCACTTAACTTAAACTAAACTACAAACATATTAAATAAATACTAACTTAAACTAAATTCAAATAACTAGAGTAATATCTCACTAGTTTATTCTATCTCACTCATCACACTTCCACTGAAACCTTCCGGCGGCCGCCGCCGCCTCCTGGGGCCCCATAATGATTCCCACGGCTAAACCAAGGCCCTAATTAATATTGTTGGTAAGTCTGCGTCAATATAATTTAAAAAGGGTCACCATGTCTGGTAAAACTGCTCTGTTTTGTGGTGCACCATATTTGTGAGGTAGTCTTGGGGAAGATGCTCCATCACCAGCCTACACCACTTCATAAGACCTGGTGGTTTTTCTGATGTCCAATTCAGCTGACTCTTCTTCCTTGCACAATGGGTAAGAATGTTACACAGTGTCTTCCCGTGTTCCCGCAGGGTGCCCTTTAGCTCCCTTACAATAGCACTCCAGTATCTCTGGATCTTACAACATGACCAGTAGCAGTGTGTGTGTGTGCCTATATTAATTTTACATTTGGAGCATCCTGGTGACGCTCCTCTTTTGAACGTTGCTAGCCTCTCTGGCACCATATGAGCCCTGTGTAAGATCGTCAATCGCATGGTCTGCGCTCTGTTACATACTGATGTTTTCCTTGTATTTTCCTTGCATTTCCCCATATATCTTCCCATACCTCCGATGGAATATCCTCTCCTAACTCTAGATTCCACGTTCTACAGAGTTGTTTCATGTCCCTTAGGGCACAACCTTTCTGTAAATGATATAAAGTACTGAGTGAAAAAGCGCTTCGACACCAGAGTACTCTTCTCTCCACATCTGATTTGTAACACTGGACCAGAAGCTCTGTATATAGTCCCTTATCTGAAAGTATCGGAAAAGGTCCCTATTAGACAATCCATATTTGTGACTTAACTAGCTTAATGACATCAGGACCTCCCCCTCAAATAAATCTCTGACAGGAGATTCCTTATTCTCCCATGCCTTAAAACCAGAGACCATTGCCCTAGGTTTAAATCCTTGGGTTCCCACCAAAGGGTTAAATGTCGAAGTCTTAGACCAGTTGCCCTCATCTTGCCTCATTATCCTCCAGGCTGTCACCCCAATTTTAAATAATTGGGCTCTTACACTGCTGGGTCACAGATTTCATCTAATCCATATTTAATAAATTAAAGGACATCTCTAGTGCGAGGTTTCAATATCAAGCCAAATTGACTCCGAATTCCCCCGTACCCAGTCACCAACATATGTCAACAGGGCACTTATTTGATATGTCTACAAATCTGGAAGATCCACCCCTCCCTTACCTTGCGAAAGCTGCAATTTAGTGCATTTAGTTAGAGGGCGCCTGTGGCACCAAATAAAGGACCTTACCCAACCATTGAGCCTCCGTAATCCTCGTCTGGGTAACAACAACAGGAGCACTCTCATGGGGTACAACAGGCGGGTAAGAACATTTATTTTAATCAGGGCTATTTGGCCCAACAATGATAACGGTAACCCCTCATACCACTGCAAATCCTGTTTTATCCTCTCTAGTACTTGTACATGGTTAGCTTTACACAGCTGGCGGAAGGAAGAGGTAGTAAAAATTCCCAAATAGAAAAAAAAACCTTTTGACGACCATCTAAACGGGAACTGCATTCCATCTTTCAGGTAAGGCACCTCCACTAATCCCCCTACCGGCATGGCTTCCGATTTTGTAAAATTGATCAGTAACTGGAGAAACTGCCGTATGAATTAGTTGTTTGAATCAGTCTAGGAACAGACTTCTCCAGATTGGCCAAAATCAAAAGGACATCGTCAGCATTTAGGGTGATCTTATGCTTCCCACCCTTGGCGCTACTATTTCAGGATCCCTCCTAATAGCTTTAACTAACTGCTCAATCGCCAAGGTAAATAACAGCGGTGATAGAGGACACCTCTGTCAACTACCTCTCCCAATGTTAAAGTTATCTGATGTAGTACCATTCGTAATGACTGCCATAGTAGGATCATTATACGATACTGCCACCCATCTGGCAAAGAAGCCCCCCAAACCAAAGCGCTCTAGGACTCCCAAAAAGATACAGCCATTCTATCTGATCAAACGCCTTTTCTGCATCTAGGGACACCATCAAACCCGGAATCCGTCTTTGCTGGCATACCTGCACAATGGTCCAACGTTGTTGGAGCAGCTATAGCCCTGAACAAATCCCGTCTGGTTTTCTTTTATAATATGGGGCAGGAACTTGTCCAACTTCAGAGCCAGCATCTTAGATAGAATTTTAAAATCTACATTCAACAGCGAAATTGGTCTGTATGAAGCACATTCTTCGGGGCCTTTCCCCTTCTTTAAAATGGAAGATATTAGCCTTCCTAAGAGAGAAAAGCAGACAATCCTGTGCATATGAATAGTTATACATCCCCAGAAGTTGCTCCACTGACATGTTTATAAATTCCTTACAGAATTCAGTTGGGAATCCATCTGGCCCCGTAGCCTTGCCACCCTGGAGATGCCTTATTGTTTCCTGCAGTTCCTGTACCGTTATAGGTGCATTCAAAAGCGAAGCCTGTTCTGTGTTTATATTGGGGAGGTCCAGATTTTCAAAAAAGGATTGCATTCCCATTGTACCGTGTTCACCCCCTTCCAACCCGTATAGCTCTACAAAGTATTCCCTAAACCTAACATTGATCATCTTCAACTCACAGGTAATCGTACCAGCCTTCTCCCTAACAGACGTAATAGATTGGGAAACTTTTTTCCTCCTAGTCAAATAAGCGGGATATCTAGCTGGCTTGTCTCCAGATTCCAACCGTCTTTGTTTGGCAAAGGAGATCCTTTTTTTTTAGCCACTTGTGTGTGCAATGAGTTGAGAGCAGCCCAGAGAGCTGTGACCCGCTGCAGCTTAACCAGTGACGGCTTATTTTTTCTGAGTTACCATCAGCCAACCCTCCAGCATCCATTGCTGCTCCTCCCTCTGGGAATAGTTAATTTAATAATTACCCAGATGTTAGAGCAGGTTCTAATCCCCATAGCCTTTTGAAGGATAATTATTAAGCAAGTCAGAGCCCCCTGTAGTCTCCATTTTTATCTGAGTTGTAGACTTTGGCAGTAACTACCTGTCAGTAGTTTGAATTCTATGGATTCAGCTGATTTAGGACTCCCACGTGATCCCAACACAGATCTCCAATCTCTGCTTAAGCAAGAATGATCTTCCACAGTCAGAAGATCTGGCACATTGAGAGATGGAATTAGTCCGGGCTCAGAAGAAAATACTGTTTTTCTTCAAAGTAATCCATAAATGAGAGGGCAAATGGGGTTGTGGTTTAGCTTCTCATGTAAAAGCCACCTCATTACTACACTAATTCTGCTGCTCATGATCTTCAGAATTGAACCCACAACCTTTTTTGACTTGTGCAGTAAAGCCTCTATCTGCAAAAATCATGAATTCCGAATTCGCCTATCCATGCTAAAAAAAAAGGTAGTGACAAAATTCAGCATCCACAGTTAAAACTCGTACATCTGTGATTTTTAACCTACTTTTAACTGAGGTTATCGCTCTCAGATTTCATCATTCCTGGGGGTTCTCTCAAATGGAACCCTTCTGCATATGGAGGAATGATTGTACTACCCACAAAGCTGGCCGTGTTCTTCCTTTATAGTCACCCCATTTGACCTCTTTCACTGCCTGTAAATTGTCAGACTGCTTATTCAGTCTAATGCTGATGAATAGAAATTTCCTCTAACATGATTATTGAAAGGTCATTGTTTTCAGTCCCTACCACAAACTTTGTCTAGCCAGCAACTCCATTCCCCTCTCTGGCATTTCCTAAGGATGAATCTTAGAACTACTGACTGTATTTGCACTATTTTTAAGTTTGCTTATTTCTATTACAGTAACATCATCCAATTCCACCCTGCCTTGAGTTATGTGCTGCTGAAACGCTTAATTATCCCAACACCCCTTTGGTTGACCAGCTATATTCTACTTCTCATAATCTTGAACTCATCCAAAACTCTGCCCATGTTCTAAGTCGCACCAAGCCTTTTATACAAATTGCCCTGTTTTTGCAAATTGACATTGGACTCTGACTAAGCAGTCTTGAATTTAAGATTTTTCAACCTTTGTATGCAAATCCATCCGTGACTTTATCCTTCCTCTCTTTATTCTCTCGCACACCTCCGATACCCCTCTGGGGTTCTGATTCGTGTCTCCTTACCAGTTCCATTGCTGTACTTTATGTTGGTTTATTTCTCTTTATGATATAGTGTCATTTCCCTGATCAATCTTAAGCAAATCACCAAGTTTCATCTAGCTCATTTCTCATTGTACGTAATGAACAAGGAGAGTCTAATTTTATATTACTGTTGTGTTTACTTAACTGCAGCAGCCTCCTGGTGTGGCTTATGCACAGGCCTTCAGTTTTCCTTTTTATTTCATTTTTTTTGTATTCTAAATACTCTGGTTAACTGTTACCAGTTGTTTCATCTAGGATTAGCTATCTCTTCTGTGATATATTTAGTGATTGTCTCAGCTTAGTCTGTTCTCCTGTAGAAAAGTAGTAATCTTAACCTTACAGGAATCCAATTTTATTTATCAGACAAGAGATCTCTATCCTGGAATAACTTTACCAGTTGGGCATTAGACACCTATAGGCATTACTTTGGAGTTGTGACAAGTAGGTAGAAATGAATGGTGTAGGAAATTAGGTTGGGGAAAAGTAGGTCAATTCAGATCAAAATATTGAAGTTGAAATGCTGAATAATGTTGTTAAATGCCAAATTCAGAAGCACCTAACTCAAGTATACGTGAGTTCATTTCCCGTGTTATCATGTTGTTGATGGGTATGGGTGGGCTTGTGCTATGGACTTGACTGTAATTTATTATGTATTTGTAGTATCTGGCAAGATAGTTAATTTGAACATATTTTTGACAATGTATGAACAAGCCAACATTTATATCTGAAACAAGATATTTATTTCAAGAGGACAAACAACAGATGACATGGATGCAAGAACAGAAAGTATTGATTATATTTACGTGAAACGACATCTGTATAGGGAGGAAACGAGTCATGTGTGGCGTCGGAAAAGCGCAACAGGTCAGGCAGCATTTTAGCAGGAGAATCGGCGTTTGCGGACTGGGAGGGAGAGTTGAAGTGTTCGGCCGCAGGGCAGTGGGGTTGGTTGGTTCAGGTGTCTTGGAGATGTTCTCTGAAGCTCTCTGCGAGTAGGCATCCTGTCTCTCTAATGCAGAGGAGACCACATTGGCAGCATCGGATACTGTAAATGATGTGTGGAAGTGTAGTTAAAACTTTGATGGATGTGGAAGGTTCCTTTTGGGGCCTTGGATGGAGGTGAGACCACCAGGACATGCAAGTTCTGGGCCACCTCCATCGCCAGACTCTAACCACCCAACGCCTGGAGGAAGAACACCTCATCTTCTGCCTCAGGACCCTCCAAACCCCACGGCATTGATGTGGATTTCACCAGTGTCTTCATTTTCTACCCCCTCCCCCCCCAACCTTATCCCAGTTCCAACCTTCCAACTCTACATCGCCCTCATGACCTGTCCTCCCTGTCCAACTTTCTTCCCACCTATCTGCTCCACCCTCCTCTCCGACCTATCACCATTACCCCTACATCCATCTACCTATTGCACTCTCAGCTACCTTCCCCCTCAGCCCCACCCCCATCCCATTTATCTCACCATTCTCTTGGCTCTCAGCTTCATCCCTGATGAACGGCTTTTACCCAAAATGTCGATACTCCTCCTCAGATGCTGCTTGACCTGCTGTGCTTTTCCTCCACCACATTCTTGACTCTAATCTCCAGCATCTGTAGTCCTCACTTTCGTCTAGGGAGGAAACAACCCTATTCTTCCTTTTCTATTCAGATGCTGTCTCACCTTTGAAAGTTTCTACATCTTCTATTTGGGTTGTGAATTGTCAGCCAATCAGTGTTAATTTATTGAAGTACAAAAGCATTGGGTTTTAAAGTAGCTTCAAGATAAAAGTATAAATTCAATGGGAAAACCAATGCTTTATACTACATGAATGTATAGATATCCATTTTCTCTTTAATTTGTGTTCCTGCGAATGCTGTTTGCAAAATGAAAAGCTTTGATTAATGTATCTTTTTTCAAGTTCTGTATTATCAAATATCTATAAAAATATAATCAAATGAATAAGAGTTTCCATACTTTGATATAATTCTTTGTATAACTGCAAGGCAGTTGTGTCGTGTGACACTGGTGAACTCATAATTCTGACACCATTAAGCTGCTTGCCTAATTTAAGATTTTTGAGTCACTAATCATTCTCTCCATGCATTATGAGGAGAAGAGACTACAATATTTACAGCTTTTATATCACAGGAAAGAATTACCAAACCTGTAGGATTGTGGTTTTTATAAATTGAGAGGCCATTCTTGTGTCATCAAAAGCCAAAACATTGGTTATCTGTCCAACATACTGATAAGATAGAAGTATGTCCAGTTATACAGTAACTATACAAACTAAGTGAGACATGACTGGGCAAATTTTTAGGTAAATTTCCATCAGAATTATAAGGGTAGAATGTAGGGAGAAGAATTACAAAATGTTTTGGTTTTAAGTTCAGATGGTTGGGGCAAGAGCTTTTGACATGGGTATGCATGAACATAACTTGTTCAAAATACTATATTGTCTCTATTTGGAGAAATGTAGCAAATCCATTGCTACTTATACTATCATGAAGACCTATTTTCCACTTTGAATGAAATATTATCGGTGTGATTTCTAAAACATTGGAGAACCTCACTTGAGATACATTGGAAATGCACAAATATCCAGCTCCGATCACAAGGAAATCTTTTGTTTACCACCAAGTTAACTTATTGTGCAACTAGATATTGAGCAGTGCAGCCGTAGCTTGGCATCAGAGTTCAGCACTGTTGTACCCTAATCAGTACTGAAATTTAGCCTTCCCACTTCCTCATGAAATTTGGTGTTGTGTTATATGACTACTGTAGAATGATAACTGATTAATGGACTGACATTAATTATTTGTAATAACTAGCAACTTCAAGCTCTGACAGCAAAGAAAATACAAGGTTCTTAAGAAAGGGTTGTTTCTAACTCTGAAGTGGAAAATGATGTTCAAGTAGCACTGAATGACAAATACGTTGTTTTTCTTATAGAACTGTTTTGACTGTTCTGTCCTCATTTTTAACAAAAAGCAGATAGAATGCCAAACTTCAGAGAATGAAATGGTGACATTAAAGTTCAAACTTAAAAGTTCACAAATAGGCTTTTGGAACTTAGATTAGTTTTGCACCAATCTGCAATCTGAGGTAAGATCGCCAAAAGGGCAAAGTTATATTTTGTTCCAAGAGTTAGATTGTCAACATAACTCCCTAGATTTGTAATGGTTATATTGAAAATATCTTTGCAAAGGAACTCCGGTAACTATGCAGTGGATATACTGGTAATTCCTTTTTCACCACTGCATAGGGTTTCATGAAAGAAAAATCTGCAATATTTGCAACTGAAGTGTAAACTTATTTTACATGTTCAGGCAGTGGCTCATCTTTTAAGGTATAGCACTGACCTCCATTCTTCACTCTCTGCCAATGACAGAGCTTGCATTTAGGTCAAAGACCAGAGACCAACGCCTTAATCTCCTGCTTGAAGGAACAAAGCAGCTTAAAAAAAATATTTGGAGTATGACTTCTCTATGCACACATTTTTTTAGTAAGGCTCTGCTGAAAAACTTGATAATGGGATTAAGGTTTTAAATCTATCTTTGATCATCATGCATGTTCTCTTTATTTTAATTTTCTGTCACCAATGGATTCTTCTGCAAAATCTTCGGTAATTTTCCGAATTAATATCAGGTTGAGTCTCACCTAAATTATTGCTCGGTTGCATTGTAACACCATGTACTAAAACACCTATGAAATGAAATATGTTGATTTTCCCTTCTACAGTGTGTAACTGGAAGCATACCACACATTTGCAGCTTTTTAAATATACAGTCAGATCTCCCTAATCCATGTTTAACTAGGGAGACCACAAACTATTTAATAATACAAGTCCGCATCATTATGTCTTCCATTGTTAAACTTGCACAGTTATACTTCTCAATCTGAATTGATGGGGATCAATCACCATAAACTTCATGGTGCTGAAAATCATTCAGCTAGGAAGGTGGTAATATTGACACAGGAGAAATAGTGGCAATGTCATATACCAGAACCACCACAGTTCAGATGCCTTTGATGTGGGTATGAATGCTCATAACGCTTTCTAAAAACTATATTGTGTCTATTTGAGAAAAGATTTGTATTGTTTGCTTCCAAAATGAAAGCTACTACTGTCATTGTCATAGTCAATGAACAGTCCCAACATGCAATTGCAAGCATATAGCAGTTAAAACAAGTGATGTTGGGCATCTGCTTGCGATTGGAAAAATACTACAGTTCTGAGAGGCTATTTTGGCACAGTTCCTAAACCCTATTACCCTTGGTCATCTTTCGGAGTAGAAGTAGAGACCACCAATATTTAATAATTAACATCTTAATGATGCAATTCCGCACATCAAAGGGAAATAATACACCTTTATATTCCCTGGAACTGAGTTTAATGCATCGCATGCAGTCCTTTTGCTTGACTTGGACAAAGTTTGAAAAAGAAATTTGTACAGTGACTAAAGTTATGAAAATATATGTAATGTCTTCAAATTTAAGTGAAATAGATCCAAGAAAATCAAGAGAAGAAATGAGGGTGAGAAGCAAAATTTCTATTAGTCCAACTTCAGCAGCCTTTCATGACTAAATTTGTATCCCACTGGTCCTTGCTTGGTACCATCAGGTTTTCCCAGTACATGTGGATTAGCTGATCTGACTATTAACTTTCTATATCAACAAATCAACTAAATGGGAACAAATTCTATATCATTAATTATGTCCACAGATAGCGCACAGACTATCTGATTTGTGCTTTGGTCTGTTTTTAATGAAATCTTTTACTTCTCGTGTGTTAACAATAGATGTGAAAGACAACTCTTTCAGCCGTTCCCGGAGTTCAAGTGTTACCAGCATCGACAAGGAGTCCCGAGAGGCAATCACAGCTCTTCACTTCTGCGAGACGTACACCCGAAAGGCAGACACCTGTACATCCCCATGTTTATGGGTTGGGACCACACTTGGCACTGTACTGGTCATAGTACTGAATCTGCCACCTGGAGGAGATCAGAGACTTACTCAGCCGGTCATAGTGTCTCCCAGTGGTAAGAGCATTTGTGCAGTCGCTGTCTTCCTTCATGTGTTAGGCCCTGTCACACAAAAGAATTGAAGAGCCTAATGCTCTGAAGTCTTGTCTTGTTACATTTTAATGTGTTAAATACTTTGGGCTGCATCTTTATTTGGCTAAGCATGAGCTGCACAATTTTTTTCTGAAGGGATTTTCAGTATGAGGCCCAACAGGATTTCTTGCCATACCTTAACAAGCATGTCTTATTAATTGCCAACACCACTCCATGAGGTCCCTCAGGTCCAATTCTATTCCCATCTTAGCCTGCACCATTCCCAGATGAACTTGCCATTGAACAGATATCTGCCAAAAGACCAGTGTCCTTGGCCCATTTCATCTTTGAAAACAGTTGTGCAGCCAGAGAAGCGCTTTCAGACTGGAGCTGCCATGTGTTTCCTGACTTTTGCCCTGGACATGGCTTTACATTCAGTGTCCTGAAGATCCTTTTGGATGGGGTGCTACAGACAGACTCTTTGCTCCATAATTAACAATGGAGGACACATCCCAAGACCATGCCAGCCTGATACAAGGTTACCAACCCAAGTGAGAGTGGTCTCAGCTATTTGAAGGAAAGCCCAACAGTGTAGGAAGGACAGTCTCCAGTACGATTGCCATCATTTTCTGTCCAATACCCCTCTCGCATTATCTCTGTTACTTCACTCACCTCCCACCAAGGTGCTCTCATTTATGTCTGCAACATCTTTCTCACGTGCTCTGACTGATCTCAATCCTGACTCCACAAACCCTGCTTTGTCACTGATTCACTCACTCAGAACATCTCCCCACCTGTAACAAAAGTAACAGCTGTACCACCTGTTTTCATCTCCCAGAGTACTTGCCTCTGTTTCTCATTCCAAGAGGATAATAACCTCCAGTAAGACAGAACGAGTCAAAACGAATGATGGGTACCTGTCATTCCATTCCGCACACCTTAAATGCAGAGCATCCTGACACTGACTGCCCAGCTAGATGACTAACTGTGTCCAAGGTGCTAGGCTGTTATCAGATGCTAGCTTTGACTTACTATTTCTGGAACTCCTGATCAAAGGCTATCTCCCTCACCTGAGCACTGCTGACAAACTTCCTAGCTTTGTGTTTGTGCTAATTAGCATAGCAAGACAAAAGTAATATTGTATTTTTGGTCATTTTAAAAGTAAACATAACACAAAAAAGAAAAGTTATGCATGGCAGGGATGCTGTCAGCATCCAGGTAGGATCAAAGTAAATAAGTGGAGGTTGACTGACGTGATGCCACTGTTTAAGAAGGGTGATAAAGACAAGCCAGGGAACTATAGACCTGTGAGTCAGACGTTGGTGGTGGGCAAATTGTTGGAGGGAATCCTGAGGGACTGGATGTACATGTATTTGGAATGGCATGGACTTATTAGGGATAGTCAACATGGCTTTGTGCGTGGGAAAGATGTCTCACAGACTTGACTGAGTTTTTTGAAGTAGTAACAAAGAGGATTGATGAGGGCAGAGCGGTAGGTGCGATCTATATGGACTTCAGTAAGACGTTCGACAAGGTTCCCCAAACGAGACTGGTTAGCAAGGTTAGATCTCTCAGATTTAGGGTGAGAGGGGAAAGATATAAAAGAGACCTCAGGGGCAACTTTTTCACGCAGAGGGTGGTACATGTATGGAATGAGCTGCCAGAGGAAGTGGTGGAGGCTGGTACAATTGTAACATTTAAAAGGCATTTGGATGGGTATATGAATAGGAAGGGTTTGGAGGGATATGGGCCGGGTGTTGGCAGGTGGGACTGGATTGGGTTGGAATATCTGGTCGGCATGGACGGGTTGGACCGAAGGGTCTGATTCCATGCTGTACATCTCTATGACTCTATAACTGCTATAACAGCACATGAAGAGTCTGGAGATACAGCCTAGTCTACCCCAGGAGCTAGGTGCATGTCCCAAATGCAGTGTCATTGCTGCAACATTGTAATGATAATTGCCACTGCACCCAGAGGTACAGCAATGAAGCATAAGGGTCCTGTATGTAGTTTGGATGTGTTCTTTGAGGGTTCTTGGAAGCTGGCACATATTGAATGCCAACATCTCTAAATGTGAGGTGCATGGCCTGTGCCCATGAAGCTTCCCCTGAGATGTTGGTGTCCAACATAGAGGCCCTTCAGTGCCAACAGTGAGCTGAAGTCACCCAGGTACCTGTTCTGACTTCCATGTGAGGAATCCTCAACATCTAGTTTATTCATGCATTTGTTTTGATAGGAAACTGAAAATTATTGAGACACGTGCTATTGCAAAGGCATTTAATAAGCTAAAATTCCCTTTATAGAGGAACCTCGATTATCCGAATACCAATTACCCGAAAATTGGATTGTCAGAAGGAGATATTGAGGTCCCGACAGAAACATTACCTCAAAGACGTGTCCAACACTGATGGCGTCTTTTATTTACAGTGGTAAAAAGTACAATCGAGTACTGGACTGATGGGCGTGCAGGCACTGTCTCTAAATGACTGACCTCCCCCTCCCTCTCCCCCCACACTTTCCCTGGAGTTCTACAAGGTGTGTACCCTAAACCCCCCACTCCACAGATAATGTCTCTAACATTGTCCTGTACAGGGCAAAAGTGGAACCTGTCAAAAAGTTGCAATAAAAAGGTGTGTGTGAGAGATATGTACATGCTACTTAGAGACTCACCCCAAAAAGGTAGTAGCAGCAGCGGCCATCTTGTTGGTGTCCTGTCCGGTTGCCCCGAAGAGGGGCGAGGGTGGGAGCATGCGGGGGTCAAGTGGGAGGAGACAGGGGAGTGGGCAGGCAGGGGTAGGTGTTGGATGGGGTTTAGGGGTGTGGGGTGCTGTGTTGGGGAAGGGCGAGGACTCGTGTGCATTGTGTTGCTGCTAGTCTCCTGAACGGGAACCAGACAATATAAAGCTCCAAGCCCCAGAGGAAAGGCATTGAATCGATTAACCGAATAATCAATTATCCGAATGAAATAGTGGCCCACCCTTCTCGTTCGGATAATTGAGGTTCCTTTGTAATTGGCAACTCGTCACTGCCTAATGAGAAAATTGCCTTGCCATTCAACAAATGCATTAAAGATGTTGAGAGATGCTCCTGAGGTCAAGATCAGACTATCTGGGCTTCTCGTTTGATTCTGCCACAAATATCACGAAAATCTAGCTCAGGTCCCTCTAAGATTCTGCTCTTTTTGACAATACATGTTGTGAAAATGGGGTAAAGTAAAATGGGAAGGGTGGGTGTGGTGGCAACTTGTGTGGTGCATAAAACTGGCATATAGCTATGATGTTGAATCACCGATTTAAAAGAAATATTGATTTTTTTTTAATGGCTGTGTACAACACTCAGAGTTTAAAGGGAAATTTGATAACCAGAACAACTCATGGTACGTCTGTATGGTCTGTTTGATGTTTTGTATAACTGTAGCATGTCTTTTTTTTTCTCGGTGTCTAAAGGCCAGCAAGGCATTAGCTGTGTTTTTTGTACTGGTTCACAACATTGTAGTGATCTATCTTTGAGACTCCAAGACTCTTTGGATCTTCACTGTTTCTAGCTTTTCATCATTTAGTGAGTTCCATGTTCTGTGTTTTGTCGGTCCAAAGTGTCTAACCTCCATTGACATTCAATTGCGAAAGTTCTATCCCATCACTCCAATGTATCAATGCACTGCTAACGATGCCAACTGTCTTTAAGCCACCAACAAATTTGAGTATAAATCACTAATGAATACAATGAATTGTTTCAGTCCCATCACAAAAGCTTCCAATTGAGTTAAATGTTTTATCTCTTGCCACTTAATTGTCCTTTATTGTTATACATTCTACAGGAACTATATTGAGACTAAAAGGTGCAATTTTGAGAATCGCGTTTCTGGACACCACCGGAAGCCTCATCAATCCAGCACATGAACCCTGGAGAGAACCAAATGTGCAAGAAGAGAAGGATGACAAGGATAAATGTAGAAAACTGAGGCCAGTATCTGTGTCTCCCTCATCCTCTCAGGAGATAAATGAAACCCAGTACGCAGTGATATGTTCAGAAAAACAGGCAAAAGTTATCTCATTGCCATCCCAAAACTGTATTTATAAACACAACATAACTGAAACATCATTTGTTCTTCGTGCTGATATTGTGGGACTGAATGGAAGCATCTGCCTTGCATGCTTCTGTGCAAATGGACATATCATGACATTCAGGTAATTCACATTGTACTTATTCGTGAATGAACTGGTTGTATCAGGATACATAGAGTCAACAATGCACAAACTAAAATTTGTTAAGGACTTAAGAATATTGGAAATTTGTATTCAAATGCAATTTTGTTGGAAATAATTGGCTGCTGTTTCTGGCTTAGGTAAAGTATTGGTTTTCAGCATCTTCCAAGTTCTTGTGCTTTCTACTCAGCAGCTTATGGCTTGAAGCACACAATCAGTGATTTGTTGCTGGAGATGTGATCTTTTGGATGAAGAGTTGAACTGTGGCCTTGTGCGCTTGTTGATCAACAAATACTGCCAACACATGTTATTTGTTTGTTTATATCATTGGTGGCTTGTTTGCCACTTGCTTGATGAGCGCAATTCCAAGAACTAAAAGTTTAAACACGAGACACAACTAAGATCAGTATTTGATTTGTCATTTCCTCCACCACTGGTGCACAGTGACCTAAGTGTGTATCACTTATGAGATGCACTGCAGCTCTCCAAACCTGCAATCTCTACTGCATAAAAAGACAAGGATATGGGAACACAACCACCTTTTAGAATTACACTCCAAATCCAACACCATCCTGATTTGGAACTATACCTATGTTCTTTCACTATTGCTAAGACTTCCTACTTAACAACACTGTATAAATTTACCTACAACAGGTGGACTCAGTTCAAAAATGTAACTAACCACCACTGTATCAATGGCAATTGGGAATGGGCATCAAATGCTGGCATTGTCAGCAATGTGTAGGTTCTACTAACATTTTTAAATTGCTGTTTGTGTGACTTTGCACAAATGGTTGTCTGATTTCCTTTAAAGCAAATGTGTTCCAAGAGTGCTATATTCCTGAAGCACTTTAAGACATTGTGAGGACTAAACAGTGTGTTCGAAGTATGGAACATATTTCCCTCTATGCACATGCAGTCAGGTCCAGTGTCACAGGAGTTTAATCAGAACACATTCACATTCCACACTCAATATTTATGGAAGAGAGCCTTTATGGAGATTATAGCATGGAATAAGTACTGTTGTTCTATGAAGCCTGTGTTCGTGCTAAATTTTTAGCTGCAGATCTGCTGTACTTCCATAAATTACTTAAAATAGTTAATGTAGATTATTTGTACATTATAGATTAAATGCCATAACACCCTAAGGCTTTCTGCCCAATTCACTTAGCAGCATCACCAGAAATCTGTTGACATCTTACGAAGTACAATCATCTAGACGTACTTTATAGTAAGATTCCTCAGGGAAGTTCCTTTATATATGAATTTAATTTGTATGTCTCTTCAGAAACACAGCTGTGGTTAGGATATACCAGATTAAAGGGAGCTAAGGATGTGGCGTTGGATTGGTTACAAGGGAATGATTTGAAATACCGCTGCAGAAAGTAAATGTGGGATTTGGAAATAATGATGGTCAATATAACTTAGTTTGCTGTGTAGTTTGGTAGTATTGGGATGGTCTAGGAACAGTGGATAGATTCTGGAATTTGTCTGTATGCCGCCTGATTGTTCGTAATGAGATGATTTTAGAATGCTGGAAAAACTTAGCAGATCTGGCAGCAACTGTGGAAAGAGAAAGAGTTTACGTTTTGACTACAAGGTATTAGAAAATAGGTTCATTCTTATGCTTTTGACAGAGAAGCAAGAGGCAGATGGTGTCAACACAATGTAAAAGTCAGAGGTTGTTAATTATGGAGAAAGAAAATTAGATGTAAAACGGGTATAAATTAAGAAGTGAAAGGGAGACAATTGGCCTACTCTACAAAGTGAACAGTCTTGCTGATCCTCTGCCTCTGTCAAAAGAATATTTACAAAAAAACTATTTTCCCACATGTTTCAGTTCTGAAGAAGTCATGCTGATTTTAAACATTGACTCTGCTTCTCTCTACAAATGTTTCCAGACCTGCTGAATTTCTTCAGCATTCACTGTTTGTTTCAAACTTTCAGCACTGACCAGTATTTTACTTTTGTCTGGATGATTTTGTAAGTCTGGAGGACTAAGGGAGTCCTGGGAAGTGTCAGAACTAGTGACCTTTGGCATATCCTGAGGGTGCAACAGGTGTTTTGCTGTTTAGCACAACATAATGGTTCTGATAGTATTATTGGAAAGTTGGTTTTTCCATGGAATACATTTTATGTAAAAAGCAAAAATGCTGGATGTATTCAGAGGCCAGGCTATGCCTATGGACAGAGGGCATAATTAATTATTTCATGAACTTCCTCCAGTTCAGTGCTAAATTGAAAAACTCCTTCAAATAAGCAGCAAAAAACATGAAAGATGTTTTATGCTCAAATAATTCTAATGTTTGTCCTGATTAGATTTGCATATGTCATGATCTTCATTGCAGTTTAAAAATTAAATCTTTCTGTAGACCATTGAAATAATGTCAAAAAGTGTGATGCTGGAAAAGCACAGCTGGTCGGGCAGCATCTGAGGAGTAGGAGAGTCAACATGTCGAGCATGAGCTCTTTATCATTGAAATAATGTGGCGGCTTTGTTGTAATGAGGGGTGTTGCACTGAGCTCAATTGTTTTATGATAAGTACGCCATTACCGCTATTTTTATTCAATGACTTGAGCATCATGCTTGAAATTGTGTAATTTAAATGATTGTCACTGTAACATCAATTGAAGCCTGATGATTGACAAAGGCCGTACTGGGAAATAAAGTCCTTTATTTTAAGAATGGTTAATCATATATAGCTGTTATTGATTTTATCATTGGTGCATCCTGGGTATCTTAAGTCCAGAACATGTCACCAGGTACAGATATTATTGAATTGTAAGTTTAATGTCAGTAGTAAAATGTTCAATAGAACAACGTTATGTGGGCTTACTGATACAGGGAGCATGTACAGTATATGATACAGTGAATCTGTGACAGGTGAAACAAGTCTGGAAGATCATTGAATTGAAATATTAACTGTATCTCTCCATTGATATTGCCTGAATGACACTTTTGCATTATTTTTTCCTTATTTTTCAGCATCCACAATACTTTGCTTCTGTCCTTATATTTTTTAATCTTCCTGTTTTGATTTTGTTTTGAAGCTTGCCAAGCCTTAGACCACTGCTAGATGTCAATTACTTACCACTGACGGATATGCGAATAGCTCGTACTTTCTGTTTCACCAACAATGGACAGGCTCTATATCTGGTTTCCCCTACCGAGATCCAGCGCATCACCTACAGTCAGAGCACATGTGAAAATTTACAGGTAAGGATCGTTGAGATTGTTATCATCTTCCAGTGAAAACTGTGCTACAGAAGCTAATTCTTAAATTAGTGCTTCTTCTTAAAGTATTCCTTCACTTGTACACCTTTTGTGCAGAAGTACACTCAAGAAATGCAGGCCATCGTATCGTTTGAGGTATTATTCTGATATTTGTAATGCAGGTGGAATTACCAATCAATCTGTTACGTCATTCCAGGTTCACAAAATTAATTTTTGCATGTGTACTGCGTAGCTGTGCAGCAACAGCACTTTTGTATTTCGGCAGGTCAACAACAGGATGATAAGGCACAAATGTGAGCAGAGACATTTCATCAAACAGAGGCTGCTTCTGACTGGTACCAATGGTCAGCTTGTAAATCTTCTGTAACCTAATTCATGGAAAATTGCCCTCCATGCAAGCAGTACTTAACTCTTCACTTGACATTTTGCCTGACAAATCTCCAACTCTGGCCCCTTGTGAATCTCTGATTTACTTCACCTCACTATTGGTGGTCTCAACTTCAAATGCCTTGGCCCTAACTTTGGGATTTGTTCCCTCAACTTGAACTGTTCCTGTAAGATAAGCCTTATAATCTGGCTTTTTGACACTGAAAGTAAGAATGTAAGAAATAGAGGATGGAGAAGACTACCTGGTCCATTGAGAGCACTTCAGCATTCAATATGATCATGGCTGACTTTGGGCTTCAGCTGTACTTTGCTGCTCGTTCTTGTCCCATGGTTCCCTAAGGGATGTAAACTCTTGACAAACAAAACCTTAAACATATTCAAAGATGGTACGCCTGTAACCCTCAAGGATGTAGACTTCTAAAGGTTTGCATCACTGAGTTTAAAAAAAAATTATCCTCCTCTTAATCCTAAATTATCCTCCTCTTAATCCTAAATGATCTTTGTGCTGAAACTATTTCTTATTTTATTCTCCTTGGCTAGCGAATCTATGTCACTACTTAAACTTTCAAGCTCCTTCAAAATCCTGAATGTTTCATTGAGCCTATCTGTTATTTTTTTAAAATTCCAGAGAATGTAAGCCCAATTTATTCTGTTTCTCACCATTGGCCAACCCCCTCAGCCCAGAGACCAATTTGGTGTAACATTGTTGTAATGCCTTCAATGCACGTAAATCCTTAAATGTGGAAACCAAAATTGAACACTATTCCTGGTGTAATTTTGCCAAAGCTTCATTCAGTTGTAGCAAGATTTCTTTGTTGTACTCCAGTTACAGTAAAGCACATACCATTTGCCTTCCCATTTAGTTACTGTTCCTTCATGCTGTCTTTGTATTCCTTGTACGAGTAGACCAACATTTCCCTGAATGTGAACATTTCCAGGTTTCACATCATATAAAAATATTTCATTTTTCTATTCTTGTGATCAGTGAAGTTCTGATACTTTGTCCTGTTATACAGATTTGCATCTTGCATGCATTTTTACTTAGTTTTACCAGCAAACTTAGATACGCTATTCTGTCTCTTCTACGTTTTTTTTAATAGATATTTTTATTGGAAATGCAACATTTTTACAAGTTTACCAAAATAAAAAAACCTCAAGTACAAATATTGATATACAATTAAATCTTAAATAATAACCAAAATTTAACAAAAGAAAAATACCGAGGGAAAAAAAACAAAACTCCACTAACTACTAATCTCATCTACAACTAACCAGAGTGTATAATTAAGTCTCTTATTTTAATCAAATAAAAGAAAGAAAAAAAACCAGCGGATAACACAGAAATTGGATAGCGAGATATATGCTCGGAATGTGTTAACATCAAATGTAACAAAACCCGTATTCGTGTGAGATTCCTCTCCCAAGGGGACCCGGACCAGCCCGGTTCGCAATCTCAATTAAATAAAAGCTCTTGTTAGGATAGCCGAAATATCTGTATTTATATAATTCAAGAAGGGCTGCCATATTTTATGAAGTAATACGGTGCACCATATTTGTAAGGAAGTCAAAGGGAATACATTCCATAATTAATCTGTGCCAATTCAAAAGTCCAGGGGGGCCCTCAGCCACCCAGTTTACTAAAATATTTTTCCTTGCACAGAAAGATAGAATAGAAAATAATCTCTTCCAGTGCATATCCAGGGAGGGTAAGTTCAAAAAGCCCAAAAGGAGAGATAGAGTCCACTTTAATTTCTGTTCCTAAAATTTCTGTCAGGGTACTTGCTACTTTAGTCCACTATCTACGGATCTTATGACAGGTCCATAGGCAATGTGCAAGAGTGCCCACCTCTATTTTACATTTGGAACACATTGGAGATGCTCCTGCCTTAAATTTTGCCAATCGATCCGGTGCTATGTGGGCCCTATGAAGTATTTTCAGCTGGATAGCCTGAGTTCTGTTGCAGATGGTGATTCTTCTGGCATTTTCCCAAATGTCATTCCACGTTTCTATAGAAATTTCTAGTCCCAAATCCTGATCCCATGTTTTAAGCAGATTGTCAATATCTCCCGATACTTCATCATGCAGTAAATGATAAATAGTACTGACGGAAGATACCCCCATTGGTCGTAGCACTCTACATTCTCTATCTGATTTATAAAGACTACCTAATAAAGTAGTCATCTTCTGTATATAATCTCGAATTTGGAAGTATTGAAAGAGGTCTCCATTAGGTAATCTGAATTTCTGATGCAGCTGTTCAAAAGACATCAGGACCCCTTTAAATAGGTTCCCTAAACATGAGATGCCCCTGGATCTCCAGAGTTTAAAAGTGGCATCTGTAACCCCTGGTTGAAATCCCCATGCTCCCATTATCAGAGCATAGGGGGATGTTTTATGTGAGTTGCCCTCATTTTGCCGCATTATATTCCAAGCTTTAATTGTGTTTAGTATTATAGGGTTTTTACAGTGATTCGTGATGATTTTCCTCTTGTCTGAAAATAAGAGGTTAATAAGTGGGCATTTTACTTGAGAAGCCTCTATGTCCAGCCAGATTGGGTCTTGTCTGGTCTGCAATCAATCAGCTATGTAATTTAATAGGGAACTTAACTGATATTTCCTAAAATCTGGGAAGTCCAATCCTCCCCTTGCCTGTGGATGCTGTAGCTTCTTCAACTTAATGAAGGGCCATCTATGATTCCAGATAAAGGAACCCAACCAGCCATATGATTTATGTAGTGCCAGCCTTGGCAGCATCACTGGAAGCATTCTCATAGGGTATAGGAGATGGGGCAGGACATTCATGTTAATTAGTGCTATTCCACCCAGCCATGAAATTGGGAGGTCTCCCCATCGCTGGAGGTCCTGCCTTATCCTTTCCAGTAAACCTGCACAAAGTTAGCCTTGTATAACTGACCAAATACTGGGGCAATAAAAATGTCTAAATATAAGAAACCCTCCAGGGACCACCGAAAGGGAAAGTGGGATCCGTCCACTAAGTGGGGTATCATAGCAAGACCACCCATTAGCGTAGCCTCCGATTTTGAGAAATGAATTTTATAGCCTGATATTGCACTAAATGTATTAATAACTTGGGTTAAGCAAGGCATGGACATCGGAGGATTAATGAGGAAAAGAAGAACATCATCTGCATAAAGGGTAGTTTTATGTTTACCTGTACCAATCCTCGGGGCAGTTATATTAGGATCAGCCCGTATAGCTTCTGCTAGTGGTTCAATTATTAGCGTAAATAACAATGGCGAGAGAGGACATCCCTGATGGCAGCCCCTATCCAAATTGAAGCTATCCGAGCCTAATCCATTGGTAACCACAACTGCTTTGGGATTATTACAATGTTGAGACCCATTTGGTAAACGCCAAACCTTTCCAGTATGTAAAACAAATATGGCCATTCAACCCTATCGAATGGCTTTTCCACATCTAATGAGACGACTACTACTACTGGTATCTTTCCCTGATGGCAGGCTTGAATCATATTCAAAACTCTTCTAATATTATTGGATTATCTACGGCCCTTAATAAACTCCCGTCTGATCCTCCTTTATGATATGTGGCAATACCCTTTCTAGTCTCAATGCTAACGTTTTAGAAAGGATTTTAAGGTCTACATTTAGCAAGGATATTGGTCTGTATGATGCGTAATCTTCTGGGTCCTTTCCTTTTTTTTTTAAGGATAAGAGAAATATTTGCTTCTTTCAACGAAGGCGGGAGACAGTCCTGACTGTATACATGTCCATAGGTGGACCAGCCAATATTCCTGTAAATTCTTTATAGAATTCAGCTTTCAAGCCAGGTGTCATACCGCTCTGAAGTTGCCTGATTGTGTCATGTATTTCTTGGACTGTTAGTGGAGCATTGAAGACCGATACCTGTTCTGGAGTTAGGTCCGGAAAGGTCAAATTTTTAAAAAATGATTGCATCCTCCTAGTCCTGTCTTCACAATCCTGCAATTTATATAAATCAAAATAAAATTTTCTAAAGATTGCGTTGATCCTTTTATGATCATGAGTCAAAATACCCGTAATTTCCTTGGTAGACGTGATAGTTTGAGGGGCCTTTTTTTCTTGCAAGAAATACTAAGTATCTACCCGGTTTGTCGCCAATATTATATAACCTTTGTTTTGCGAATAATATTTCCCTCTTAGCCGTTTGGGTAAGCGTGGTGTTTAGAGCTGTCCTAAGGGCTGTAATCCTTTGCAATTTGATAGTAGAAGGTCTATCAGCGTATGCTTTTTCAGCTGCTTTTAAGCGACCTTCGAGCAGACACTGTTGTTCGCCCTTTAATTTTTTCTGGGTCGCTGAGTATGAGATGATCAAACCTCGCGGGTAAGCTTTGATGGTCTCCCACATCATTGATGGGTTGCTAGCCGTACCTAAATTAATTTCTAAAAAAAATGTTTTAAATTCTTGAGAGAAGTACTTTAAAAAAATTTACTATCTTTCATCAGGAAGGGGTCCATACGCCAATGCCGAGGGGATGTCCCATTGTTCCTCGCCTTGATTTCCATATATACAGCAGCGTGATCGGAAATTGCTATACTACCTATTTTACAGGATGATATGGAATTTTAAAAAATCGAGGGGGCAAAAAACATATCAATTCTGGTATGACATTTATGTGGATTGGAGTAAAAAGAAAAATCCCTGCCCTGTGAATGAAGACATCTCCATACATCTACTAATCCTAATTCTTTGTTCAAATCCACCAATTGTCTAGATCTGGGAGGTACTCACTCCTGCAGTACTCATGGGAATCCTATCTATTTCCGGATCCATAATACAATTATAGGGGGAGACTTTAATTGTATGACGGGCACCAAGAGCCATCAATTTTGAGAAGGCTTCCATTATAAATTTAAAAGGATGTGCCAGGGGACAATACAAATTTAAAATCCCATATTCCTCTCCACTTTTATAAGGGTTTTAATAAGAATATATTGTCCAGATTCGTCTTTTATCTGATTTTAGGGTTTTGAGAGGGAAATTCTTCCGAATAAGAATAACAACTCCCCTGCTTTTTGAGCTAAAAGAAGAAAAAAAGGCCTGATCAAATCCACCTTGTCGTAATTTCAAGTGTTCTTTATCCAACAAGTGTGTCTCCTGTCGGAGAGCTATATCAACCCTTTTTTTCTTGAGATTTGATAATATTTTCTTCCTTTTGACTGGCGAATTACTCCCCTTGACATTCCAGGTGCACCACTTAACCGACTGATCAACCATAATCGTCCAGGCAAATCAGAGACCCCTCGGGAGGGGAAACCCGATCCTGAACATCCTGAGCATAGAGCATATAAAATTCACAAAAATAAAGGCTCTGTAATACACTCACAACAGTATCATAAAAAACTATTTCTAAATTTAAAAAACATGTTTAAATGGAGATTTTCCCCCTTGTTCCCAGGGGGTATCACTTCCTTTTCAAAGGTCTATCGTATCCTCTCCCAACTAGTGCTCCACCCTTGACCCAGGCTTTCCTCAATAGGATGAGGAAAATTCAAATATACTACAGAACTAGAGTTAACAGTGAGCACCTTACCCCCGCCACCCAAACCAACACCTGGATATATTTGGTAATGTTAATACCATGTATGAACATGTATAACTATAAAATTACAACCTCAACAAGTAATAATTAAATATAATAATACAAAATAACAAGGGAAAACAGCCCCACTCCTAGAGATAGAAGTAAAATAGAATAAGGTACCCACCTCCCCCCACCAACATTAATTAGACCCCCGGCCTTATATATAGGAGAAAATCGTTAAGTAGAGAACAAATAAATAAATCCCTCCCCCCCCATTCTCCAAGATAATATTAAACAGTAAGGTTAAAAAAAAAGGGGGGGGATATAAACCGGAATGGGGGGAAGGCAAACCAACATCAATTATCTCTTACAATTTATCTAAGAGAGTCCAGAAATTCCTTGGCCTTTTCCGGTGATCCGAAGTTATACACTGATCCTTCACGGTTGAAGCGTATCGTCGCTGGGTAGCGTAAAGAGTACTGAATATTTAAGTCCCTTAAACACTTCTTCGCCTCATTAAATGCCTTCCTCTTTCGGACCAGAGCTGGGGAAAAGTCCTGGAATAACATGATCTTGGATCCTTTATAGATCATGGCTTGGGGATCTTTTCCAAGATTTCTAGAGGCTCCTCGGAGTATCTGCCTCTCCTTATAGCTCTGCAGCCAGAACAGGACCGGGCAGGGGTGCTGGTTCGAGTCGGGCCCGCGTATTGCAACCCGGTAGGCCCATTCTATCCTTACCTGGCAGGATCCAGCCTTCAGATTTAACAGCTGTGGAAGCCACTGTTCAAGGAACTTTGTAAGCTGGCCTTCCTCTTCCCATTCGGGATGGCCCAGCAAACGAATATTTTTTCGACAACCTCGATTCTCGAGGTCGTTAATGTGGTTCTCTAAGGTCGCTGTTCGAGAGTCCGGACCCGATCCACGGCTGATTGCGCTGTAGTTTCGGAGGTCGCAGCCTTTAGCTCTGCCCCTCCCACTCGGCGCTCAATTTCCTTAATGTCTCGGTCATGCTTTTGCAGCATGGTCGAGAGTGAGTCCCATCGACTTCTGGATTCTTCAATAAAAGCGTCGATCTTCGCATCCAGTTTGGAGATTATTTCCACAAGGCTCGCAACCATAGGTAAGTCCCCCGGGGTGGCTGCGGATGCCTCCTCTGCAGCAGGAGAGAGTGGGAGAGGGGTTCCTGCTTGCTGAGAACTGCAGGCTGCCTTCCCTTTAGTCATTTTTACTGAAGATTAAATTGTTTAAATTCAATACTAAGCAACTAATTAAATTAAATAGCTATTTTAAATGATTTGGTGAATGTGGTGGGGGTAGGTGATCCACTTTACCCAAGTCTTGGGAGGAGGACTGTAGACTCAGACTTGCTAGGCTGCTGCCATCTTGGATCCCCCCGCTTCTACATTGTTGATAAAACTTATAAATAACTGAGACCCAGCATTTATTCTTGCAGCACTCCATTAGTCACAGTCTACTAACTCAAAAATGCCCCAAGCATATTCTCTATTTCCTTTCCGTGCACAAATCCTCTGTCCATGCTAATATATTTCCAAAACCATGAAATCTTAACTTTGTGTATTGACACGTATGTATGTTAGCTTATTGAATGCCTTTTGGAAATCAAAGTATACCGCATCTATTAGTTCCCCTTTGTTTACCTTACTACTTAAAATCCTCCAAAATCTGAACTATATTTGTCAAAAAGAATTTTTTTTTGTAGACCCACATTGGGTTTTTCTAATCATATTAGGTTTTTCCAAATATATTGTTGAAACTTCCCAAATCGATTTCAATGACTATCAGACTAACTAGTCTTTTCCCTGTTTCCTCTTTTTTTTTGAAGAGCAGTGTTAATTTTGATATCTTCATATTTCCTGAGATTATTTTGGAATCTAGCAAATTTTAGAAAATGAAAGTCAATTCATCCATCATATCTGTAATTTCTTGATCTATATCCTATTTGAAGACTGAAGTTCCCCTCAAATGTTACATTGTTTTTGTAACAAGCTCCAATAATTTCTGGTTTAATTGTCCTTCCAAAGAGAAAACAACTATTCGGCCTATAAACTATTCCAAACATTTTCTGGCCTTTTGCTACTCCAAACCTCTACTCATACTCATTGATGTCTAAGCCAAGATCTTTTCTCTTCCCTTACTATCAGGTTTACCCACCCCTTTTTCTATTTTGCTTGCCCTTTCGAAGTGTAAGATTATCCTGGAATATTTATTTCCCAACTTTGGTGATTTCTTCGCCATTATATTTATGCATGTTTGTGCCACTAGTTCATCTCCCTTATTATCAATGCCTCATTTCGTCTGATAAGGTGAGGTCACTTTTTTTGAATATATCTCCTGATAATATCACCTTGAGTATCCTAGTGTTAATTTGACTGATGATGCTCCAGTATACTACCTTGAAATGCTTACTATATTAAGGATGCCATGTAATTGCAAGTTGCTGTCTTTGCATGTGCATGCTCACGTTTTCCATGAATGCTGGAGTACAGGAGGAGAGGTGGACCTTGGCTTAGGCCCTGTACAGGTGTGCACCAATTCCATGCTCCAATTTAAGCTGTGACAATTCAGATTGGTTACTGTCACTTTCTCATTTTGTAGCTTTACGTTTTGGCAAATATTGTATTGGTTTCTTTTGCAAATGCATACAGTTGTCTCCTCATTTTACGAAATTGCTTTACTGATTTGTGCTTTTAAGTCTTTCTAATGCTCAAACTGTCTTATTAAGTTTGAACAATTCCATGAACATGTTTGCAGGGTTATGATTTATTCAAGGTTCTTTTTGAATTTGGTCAACTTGAGCTTTAGCATTTCGTGCAAGCCTCTGTTGACTTCCACAAATCCTTCTGTGTGGTAAACCTGTCTTAACTATCGGCTACAAAGTATTATTCATGCCTTCTGCCATCAGATTTATCTGTGGCTCTTGGCTAGATCAGCTCAAGGCAGGTGGAAAGAGTTGATGGCACTGTAGTGAGTTTCCGTGGGCAATTTTGAATTCACTTTTATCTTCAATGGAAAACCTAGACAAGGTGGCAGCATTGGAACTGAGTGAGTGGTGTTCAGGGACACCCAGACCCCCTAGCACCTCCCCATTTCCCACTCCATTGCCATCCACATAATTATCTGCCTTCCTGTGTTTGCTATCAAGGTGGATAACCTAACATTTATCCATGTTCCTCTTCATCTGCCACACATTTGTCTCCTTACTGAACACTTCCAAATCACAATGAAACATTTCTGCATCCTCTTCACAGCTCACCTTCCCACCCAGCTTTGTACCATCTGCAATCCTGGAAATATTACATTTAGTTTCCCCCCCTAAATCATAAGTATATATTGTGAGTAACCAGGGTCTAAACATTGATCCCTGTGGTACTCCATTCATCCTCTGGGTGAGGGGGAAACATATTTATTCCTACACTTTGCTTCTTGTATGTCAAATAGCTTTCTATCTGTGCCAGTGCACTACCCCCCTACGGGTCGAAATCCTTTATCCAAAATGCTTGGGACCAGCTGTTTTTCGGAATTCAGAATTTGTCAGTTTTCATTGTGTGACAGTTTAATTGTGAGATTTTTAAAAGTCTCTTACCAGAGGAGCAGGCTTCTAAGAGAGAAGGTGCTTGCCCCCCAATCTCAGATGAGTGAGACGCATCGAGAGGGTGTCGACTTGGGGGTGTTTACGGAGAAACCTCAGGCCTGTCGGTGCTTGGCCACACCCCCCATCACATCTGAGTGATACGAATCAAGTTGGTGTCGACTTGGGTTAACTGTTTGCTCGCCAAACAACCTTGTTCATGAGAAAAAAACTTTCGGATTTCGGACCTTTTCAGTTTTGGATGTTCAGAGAAAGGATCTTCTATCTGTAGTCCCATTTAATTTTGCATGTTAATTTCTTAAGTGGTACTTATTTGAAAGACTTCTGCTAGTCCAAGTGAATTACATTCACCGGCTTCCCCTTATCGTCTTCACTACTTTCATCTTCAAAACCATTCCAGTAGATTTGTGTAAATGAATAATATTTTATTTTCTTCTAGGAAATGCTTGGCGAACTATTCACTCCTGTGGAAACACCAGAAGCTCCAAACAGAGGATTCTTTAAAGGCTTGTTTGGTGGTGGTGCACAGTCACTGGACAGAGAAGAACTTTGTAAGTACTGTAAGACATCGCAAAAGTAAGCCAATTGGCCCATTTGAGTATCCTACCTTATCTCAATAACCCATGGTACCCTTGCTGATTTAAAAACTTGTTGTGACTATGCAGCTCCTTTAACAAGGTTATATTGTCCTTGGCTTTTTCCAAAAAGATTGTATGAGGCAAGAGGTGCCAAGAGGTCTGGCTTAGATTGGCTCTAAAACCTATGTGATTATAGCTAACATATACTGCCTCAGACGAAAAGCTTTCAAGTTAAAGAACACTTGTACAATGAAAGGAGGGTGGCCAGTTCTCCCAGCTCAGCTTTTCTCTGATTTGGTTTTAGCAATCTGGCTGTGGAGTTTAAGCTGGTCACAGAGAAACAGCTACATGTAAGAATGTGTTCCCTGCTGAATCTCTCTACCATCTCTCTCTCCTGTAAGACCCTGTGTTTGATTTTACATTTTATGCCCAAAGGTGTTTATGGGGATTGTTGATAGTAGTTGGAACAGCATCATTAAGTTGGGTTTTTGGATAAGTTAATTTATTCTATATTCTATTGGTTTTTTTTGTGTTTCATTCAATAATCTTGCAAATAAATTTGGTTTTGTTTAATACTAAGTGGGTGCGAGAGTGCAGGGTGTGTGCAAGACTGCACGGCATCGGATAATTGTACATTAAAAAGAGAGAAGAGACCACATGCAGTGATGGAGAAATAATGAAAATTGGAGAGATTACTGAAGCAGAAGTCAATCCCTCTTTCATAACTGTTTATTTGCATTTCATAATTCAGCACCAACTCCAGTCTGCTGTTTTCATAACCAACCTTCCTTCCAGCCTTTTTATTTTAAATTCACCTGTTCTAATGTGTTATCATCCACCTCTGGAAAATATTGGACTTGAGCCCAGCCTTCTGGCTCAGAAGTTAGGATGCTATTACTACACCACAGGAGACCCCTTGACCCACTCTATTCAGAAAATAAAGTCCTTTTTTAGAACCTTTGCTATGTCTTCCAGCTCCACATGCAGATTGCCACTTAGGTCCCTAATAGGATCTACCCTTTCCCTGGTTATTCTCTTACCCACAATGTGGTACTTATGGTTATTTTCTAATCAACCCACTCAGATTTTATCTCACACTTCTGGATCAGGTAGGCCTTGGGCCCTGGGTCTTCTGACTCAGCAATACCACTGAACCTTAACCACCAACCCCTTTGATAAATACACTAGTGAGCGTCCACTTTCTCTAATATGTTTGGAGCATAACCTGATTCATTTATTCTTGGGCTCTAATGGCACAGGGTAGTGTCCCTACCGCTGGACCAGGAAACCTGCATTCGAGTGCCACCTGTTCCAGAGGTGTGTCATAATATCTTTGAATAAGTTGATTAGAACTAGCTAGAAACATGAAAACCTGGTTCATTTCCTCTTGGGCTCTAATGGCGCAGTGTCAAAATATCTAACCTGATTCATGGTTAACTCGGGTGATTTGCTGGCGGTTTTTAAAAAAAACGAGGTGCTAAAAAGCACATGCAGATGCAAGATAAACCTGGTTCATTCTTCACATTGTAAATGGTGGTCCCTTTATCACAGTCAATGATGATTGGGGAATTAGTGAGAGTTAAAATATGTGTGGCTATTTTTGACTTAGGGCAAAATGTTCTTTGACACACTTAATTTGATAAAGGAAAAAGAGCAATTAGAATCAGAGTCATAGAGGTGTGCAGCACGGAAATAAACCCTTTGGTTCAACTCGTCTCTGCCGTCCAGATATCCTAAACTAATCTAGTCCTATTTGACAGCACTTGGCCCATGCCCCCCTCAATTCTTTCTATTCATATAACCATCCAGATGCCTTTTTAAATGTAATTGTACCAGCCTCCACAATTCCTCTGGCAGCTCAATCCATCCATGCGCCACTGCCTGCATTAAAGAATTGCCCCTTAGGTTACTTCTAAACCTTACCCCCTCATCGTAAACCTATGCCCTCTAGTTCTGGACTCCCCCACCCCAGGGAAAAGACTTTGTCTATTTATCTATCCATCCATGCCCATCATGATATTATAAACCTCAAGAAGGTCACCCCTCAGTCTTCGCTCCAGGGAAAAGAGCCCCAGCATATTCAGCCTCTCATAGCTCAAACCCTCCAACCCTGGCAACATGCTTACAAATCGTTTCTGAATTCTTTCAAGTTTCACAACATCCTTCCTACAGCAGGGAGACCAGAATTGCACACAATATTCTAAAAGTAGCCTAACCGATGCCCTGTACAACCGCAACATGACCTCCCCAACTTCTGTACTCAATACTCTGACCAATGAAGGAAAGCATATCAAATGCTGCCTTCACTATCCTATCTACCTGCGACTCCATTTTCAAGTAACTAGGAACTTGCACTCCAAGGTTTCTTTGTACAGCCACACCTTACTATTAAGTCCTGCCCTGATTTACCTTTCCAAAATGCAGCACCTCACATTTATCGAAAAGAAATTCCAGATCTTAGGCCACAGCAACTGAAGACACCACTACCAGAAATGGAATAATTAAAGATTTGGTCATGCATGAAGCTAAATGCAAATGTCTGAGCTTGGGACAGTAAAGAAGTTATGAAAATGGAGGATTTTAAGCTCAAGTGATACATGAAGAGGATTTGGTGCAGTTGAGGGGGATTTTTAGAACTGCCTCAAGTTTATGGAGGCTGGAAATTGTGTTGCTGGCCAGGAGTGAAGTTATTAATAAATCCTAGAAGTAACACAGTCATGGATGTGGGTTTCAGTGTGATGTTTAAGTGCGTGAAATTAGAGATATCATCGATATTTGCTTACAGGCTCAACTTGTGGTCAGATGTGATATTAAGGTTGCAAATGAAGTACTTCAGAGGTATAATTTGCATAGAGCAATGGATCAACAAGTTAGTATTGGAAAGGGCAATTGAAGTGATATGCTTTGAACAGGCTTTCAAAGAAGAAAAGCAAAAAATTGTAGATCGTGTTTTCCCATTAAAAAATGCTTCACCTGACGAAGGAGCAGCACCCTGAAAGATTGTGATTTCAAGTAAACCTGTTGAACTATGATCTGTGTTGTGTGACTTCTGATTTTGTCCATATCATTCCAACACTGCCATCTCTACATGATGGCATTAAAAATGAATTTGTATTTTTGGCTGTGTTGGATGTAAGGACAGAAATTGGAAAAACCAAGCAATAAATGACTGAAATCTGGAACACTGGGAATCCCCAGACTCGTGTCAGAATCATATTTTATACTTTCCCAGTCCATGAACAGTTTAGATTACAGGAGGCCCAGTGCAGATGGAGTTCTGTCACTCCTTTAACCACTGGAGCTTACTTCCTATTTAAATAACCTTGTGAATGCTTGAACTTCGTTTGCAGTTGGGTTGAAATGTTAATTATTCTTTTTTTTACTGGGTGGGTGGCCAGCATTTACTGTTCTTCCCTTGTTGCCCTTGAGAAGGTGGTGGTGAGCTGCTGCCTTGAACCACTTCAGTCCATGTGGTGTAGGTTGACCCACAATGCATCCATTGCCTTGGTCCTTTCAGATGAAAGTGTTCGTGGATTTGGAAGATGCACTGCAGAAATTCAAAGATCTTAGAATGTATCAGGACTTGGTCGGTGTATTTGGCTTTCCTGTACACTTGATAGAACTCTAGCTAGAGAGACAATAGCCAATCTCTTGGACAAGGAGTGGTGCTGGAAGAGCACAGCAGTTCAGGCAGCATCCAAGAAGCAGCAAAATCGACATTTCGGGCAAAAGCCCTTCATCAGGAATACAACAGGGAACCTATCATCAAGGACTGTATGTTCAAACTGAGATCTGTGCTTGATGACACATTTCACATTCAACAACCAAATATATGAAGAGATCAATGGCACACTTATGGGCTCACCTATCTCTGTGCTCTCAGCAGAAGTAGTGATGCAAAGATTGGAACAAATAACCCTACCCCAAATCCAACCCAAACTCTGGATCAGATACTTCAACGACACTTTTGTTATCATTAAAAGAACAGAAATTGACAACACACACCCGAATGCCAACACCACATTCACAGGGATCAGATTTGAGAGAGGAGGAAACTAACAATTAACTCCCATTCCTGGATGTAATGGTACCTCAAAAATGTACAAGAAAGCCACACATACCAACCAGCTCCTGAATTACAACAGCAACCACCCAAATGCACGGAAGAAACTGCATTAGGACATGTTCAAAAGGGCTAAAACACACTGCAGCACTCCTGACCTGTGAAGCGAGGAAGGAGGACACCCCTATAGAGTATTCACCAAGAAAAGATATCCCCGTAACTTAATCCGTAGTTGCCGAATAGACAGACAATGCAATGAGGGCGTGCCATGACCTAACTCACTAGCCATGCTACCTTTCATAAAAAATGTCTAGGAACTGCCAGGCAGACTTCTCTGACCACTAGGGCTCATTACAGCCCATAAACCAACAGCCGTGCTCAGACAACAACTCACCAGGAGAAAAGATCCTACACCCAAAGATCTACAAGATTCCATGCAAAGACTGCATGAAACACTATAGAGGAACCGCAATTGTCTGAACAATATGGGCAGGCACTATTTCGTTTGGATAATTGCGTATTCAATTAATTGATATCCTCTGGGGCTCGGAGTTTTCTGACTCTCTGCTCCCAGTTCATGAGACTAGGCAGCAGCATACTGCACACGAGACCCTGCCCACCTGCAACCCTGTCAGCACCCAACCCCGCCCACTCCTGTCTCCTCACGCCCCCCCCCCCCCCCCCCCCCCCCAAAAACCATGTCAGCTCCCACCCCACGCTCTTGCCAACCCCAATCTCCCGTCCATAGCCATCTGCCATCCAACCACCGTCTGCACCCCTGCCCCCTATTCTCTCCTCTTCCCCACCCCCCGCACTCCCACCTCCGACCCCAACCCCTCCGGGTCAGCCGGACTGTACATCAGCAGTAAGACTGCCTCTGCCTTTGTGGAGTATGTCTCCAAATAGTGCGGGCCCACAGAGAGCGAGAGAGACAACTTTTCGACAAGTTCCCACTCTGCCCTGTGCAGGGCAATGTCGGAGAGATTATCTAAGGAAGGGGGGGGTTCAGGGTACGTCCCTGTGCAGAACTCCAGGGAAAGTGTGGGAGGAGAGAGAGCGGGCAGGAGGTCAGTCATTTAGAGACGGTGCCTGGGCTCCCAACAGTCCAGACTGTTCTCGACTGCATTTCAGTGAGCCAAGTTAGTTTTTAATCATTGTACCTGTAAACAAAAGACACAATCAGGATTGAAACAGCTCTTTGAGGTAATGTTCCTATTGGAACCTTGATCTCCTTCGGATAATCCGTTATTTAGATAATTGATACTTGGGCAATCAAGCTTCCTCTGTATAGGGCAAACGGGCAGACAATTAGCAATCCTCACCCACGAATATCAACTAGCCATTAAATGCCATGACTAGCTGTCCCTAGTAGACATATACACGATGACAAGGACCACAAATTGACTGGGACAACACAATGATCATTGGACAAGCTAAACATCAGACACCCAGAAGAATTGTTTCTAGAAGCATGACGCTCAGCCACGGACTCCATCAACAAACACATTGACCTACACTCAATATACCAACCACTACAATGAACACCGGAACCGGCAACTGGAAGCAGCAGA
Organism: Hemiscyllium ocellatum; assembly: GCF_020745735.1. Classification (NCBI taxonomy): domain Eukaryota; kingdom Metazoa; phylum Chordata; class Chondrichthyes; order Orectolobiformes; family Hemiscylliidae; genus Hemiscyllium; species Hemiscyllium ocellatum. The sequence continues at coordinate 94,370,400 of NC_083410.1, forward strand.
AACAACCAGTTAAATTCCAGAAGAGACGGTACAGCAGTGCTTCACAGGAGGCTCCTAAACTCTGAAGGTGTCACCTAGGTAGGACGCAATGTCTGTAAGTCAACTTCACAGCTCAGTGAACGTACCCGCAACCACAACAACTGGCATCCAAGCTACAAATCTTTAGATAAACCTTGAGAGTTAACATTTATGTAGTGACCCTTCCTCAGAAGTGATAATACCATTAATTCTGAGGAAGGGTCACTGGACACAAAGCATTAACTCTGATTTCTCTTCACCTGTTAACTATATAGTTTTGCTCCAGTTCCTTGATGCCATAACTATTTGAGTGCAGCCTTGACGTCAAGGGCTGTTAGCTCTTTTGTCTATGTTTGAACCAAGATTGTAATGAGCTAAGGAGCTGAGTAGCCCTGGGCATCAGTGAGCAGTTTATTGATAGCAGATGCTGTTTGATAACATCTTCACTTTATCGACGATCATGAGTAGACCAATGGGACAGTAATTTGCCAGAATGGATTTGTCATGCTTTTTACATACAGGACACACCTGGGTGATTTTCCACATTGTTGGCAGGTGCCAGTGTTGTAACTATACTAGAACATCTTGGCTAGGGGAGTGGTATGTTCTGGAGCACAAGTCTTCAGTGCTATTGGAATATTGTCAGGGCCCAGTCTTTCCAGTATCCATTCTTCCAATAGTTTTCTGATACCATGTGAAATGAATTGACTTGGCTGACTGGTATCTGCCACTGGAGAAGGCTGAGATGGATCATCCACTCGCACTTTTATTGAAGCGAATGCTTTAGCCTTATCTTTTATATTGATGTACTGGGCTCTGCCGTCATTAACGATGAGGATATTTATGGAGTTGTTTAAGGTGCTTTTGTGCTAAGTAATTCACTATCATTCATGATTGGATGTGACAGAAATGCAGAGCTTGGATCTGATCAATTGGTTGTAGGATCACTTAGTTCTGTTTCTCTCTCGCTGCTTAGTCTTTACTTGGATGCCAAACAGCTTATCTGGTAGCTTTGCTAAATTGGCACTAGATTGACTAGATATGCACAGTGCTGTTCCTGGCATACCCCCCTGCACTGTCCATTGAACCGCAGTTTATCCTGGTTGCATGTGGGATATGCCAGGCCATGAGGTTTAGATTAGGTTCCCTACCGTGTGGAAACAGGCCCTTCGGCCCAACAAGTCCACACGACCCTCCAAAGAGTAACCCGCCCAGACCCATTTCCCTCTGACTAATGCACCTGACACTCTGGGCAATTTAGCATGGCCAATTCATCTGGTCTGCACATCTTTGGACTGTGGGAGGAAACCGGAGCACCCGGAGGAAACACTGGGAGAATGTGTAAACTCCACACTGACAGTTGCCTGAGGCTGGAATTGAACCTGGGTCCCTGGTGCTGTGAGGCAGCAGTGCTAACCACTGAGCCACCATTTGGAAATTGTGCTGGAGTACAATTCTGTTGTTGCTCCTCTTGTTGGCCCACACAGATGACATAATGGTAGTATTTATATTGGAATGTTGTCATTTCATACTTGGGCTATAGACTCCATTGTGATTGAGACTATTGGGAGTTGTCATATTTTTCCTCTGATTTCATTGATGTAAGGGTAAAAAATTGGTATGTTTAGCAGGATCAACCCAATATCCTAGATGTGGACTTCAAAAGCACAAAACTGCCTTTAATTTGATAGATTGGAATACAGCTGATAATGTTGGGCTAGTGTAGTGATCCAGTAGTTTTTTTTAAAAAGTCATTGTTAAGGAACTTTACTGGAACAGAGCTGAAAGCATCAGCCCTCCCCAGCTCTCATCATTTGACTGATTTGGATTTTGTTGGTAGTGGAAATTGGAAATAGACTGACCAACCCCAACGACTTTGTAATTACAGAGACTATTTCTCGTATCCACATTGAAAATTAGGTAGATGCTTCACACAGTATGACAATTTAATTAAAGTCTCTGTGCTTTCTATTCTTCAAGCCACTATTCTCCATTTTACCTCTGTCATATTTCACTTAGCTGCTAAATATTTATTTTTCTTTTTATACCAGTTGGTGAATCTGCAGCAGGGAAACCTTCGAGGAGCCTAGCTCAGCATATCCCAGGGACTGGTGGAATTGAAGGTGTTAAAGGAGCAGCATCTGGTGTTGCAGGTGAGCTGGCACGGGCCAGGATAGCACTTGATGAAAGAGGACAAAAACTGAGTGAGTTGGAAGAACGAACAGCAGCCATGTTATACAGTGCTGACACTTTCTCTAAACATGCTCATGAGGTAAGCACTAGAAATTTATCTATTTCATTTTTAGCAAATAGAGTTTCATGTTGTCTTAACTTCTGGTTTCCTTAGCTTGCAAACACATCACATAATGAGGGATGCACCTCAAAAGTGCTGTATAAATACATGCTCTATTTTTCTGCCTTTCAGAAAGAAAAATTGCCAATAAAATGTAGGAGCAGAGGAAGGCCATTTTATCCATCGTCTGCTCTGCCATTCATTGAGATCTTAACTGATCTGAATAATTCTAAACACCACGTTCCTGTCATATCCCCACAACCCCTGACTCCCTTGCTGATTTAAATAATTAACTATCTATCTCAGCCTTGATATTCTTAATGAATTAACCTTGACCACACTGCAACAAATAATTCTACAAATTCCCTATCCTTTGAGAGAATAAATTATCTGCCTTATTTCAAATTATACCCTCTAGTTTTAGACTTCCAGTGAGGTCATTTTCCTTCTGAATTGATCCTGTTAAATCACTTAACAATCTTGCATTTCAATAATGTCTCCTCTCAATTCTTCTAAACTCCAGTGAACACAAGCGTAACATATTCAACCTCTGTTCATGAACAAATCCCTCCATACTGGGAATCAACCTAGTGAACCTTCCCTATACTGCCTCCAATGTCACTTTATCTCCCCTTAGAAAAGAGGACTCAAACTGTTCACAGCATTCCAGATATGGTCTGAATGTGCCTTGTATAGTTTTAGTAAGGCTGTCCTATTTTTATACTCCCATTTCCTTTTGAAAGAAAAGCCATTGGCCTGTCCTATTACCTGCTGAATGTGGATACTAGCATTTTGTGCTTCATGCATGAGTTCCCCAATCCCCTCTGCTGCAGCTTGCTGTAGTTTATTTAATTTAAATAGTATTCAGATCCTATGCTTCTTCCTCCTCACATTTTCCCACATTATTTTCCATCAGGCAAGTTTTTGCCCACTCACTTAACCTCTCTATATTCCTCCAGACTGTGTCAGCTGCACAAGTTGTCTTCTCACCTTTTGTGGTGCCATCTGCAAACTTGGTGAAGATACATTCATTTCCTCATCCACATACACCACAAATAATTGAAGAACTTGTATTTGTCCCTTGCATTCCACTAGTTACAGCTTGCTTTCCTGAGAATTACCCTTTTCCTTCCACCCTCTGTCTTCTATTAGACAATCCTTTATTCATGTTAGTATCCTACCCCCAACAGTATGCACTATTGTGTTGCATTATGTGCAGTACCTTTATCAAACACCATTTAGATATCCATATCATCTGGTTCTCTTTTTATCTATCCTGCTTGTAACTTCCTGAAAGAACACATAAATTTGTCAGGCATGGTTTCCACTTGAAGCCATCTAAATCTGTTTAGTTATATTATGTATTTCTAAATATGTTACTATGACATCCTTTATAATAGTCTATCCCTTTTTGAATAATTGCCACAAAGAGCTGCGAGGCAGAGGACTTCTGTATATTTAAGGCTTATGTGGCTAGATTCATGATCTGTAGAGGAATCCAAACTTGTGGGAAAGGGCAGGATGTGAGGAGTGTCACATCAGCCATGATTCTGTTGAGTGGTGGAGCAAGCTCAACCTTTTGAAGGCATTCTCCTGTTCTTATCCCTTATGGTCTTTCAGAATCTACGAATTCATGGAAGATTACCACCAGTGTGATCACTTTTAAGTCGTTACTTTTAATATCCTAAGGTACAGCCCCTCCAGTCCAGAGGCCTCATCGGCCTTTGTACCCTTTAATTTCCCTAGTACTTTTCTCTAGTGATGGTTTTTATATTTATTTCTTCCCTCTTTGACAAATCATTATTATTTTGTAAATGGTATTGGGTGTCCTCTACCATGAAGACAGATGCCCAGGTTTTCTCTGGCATTTCCTGGTTCCCGTTATTATTGCTTCAGCCTCATTCTCGAAGTGGCCCATGTTCACTTTGGTACCACTTTCCGTTTGCTGTATATTTAAGAAGCTTTGTCACATTTTTTTTTAAGATTACTTACAGTGTGGAAACAGGCCCTTCGGCCCAACAAGTCCATGCCGACGCACTACCCACCCATACCCCTACATTTACCCCTTACCTAACACTACGGGCAATTTAGCATGGCCAATTCACCTGACCCGCACATCTTTGGACTGTGGGAGGAAACCGGAACATCCGGAGGAAACCCACACAGACACGGGGAGAACATGCAAACTCCACACAGTCTGTCGCCTGAGTCGGGAATTGACCCGGGTCTCAGGTGCTGTGAGGCAACAGTGCTAACCACTGTGCCACCGTGCCGCCCACATTGTTTATGTTGCTTTCAATTTGATAGTATGCTTAACTTTCTTGGATAGCTAAATTGGTTGCCCCCTCCTTATATCCCAGTGATGGAGGATTTTATGTTTTAAACATCTGCCATTATTCCTTAACCACCTTTTCTGCTAAATGCCTTACCCAGTGCACTCCAACCAACTGTGCCCTCATCACTACCTAATTACCCTAGTTAAGTTTAGCATAGTTCTTTTTAATCTAAATTTCTCTTTCAAACTGAATGCTAAACTTTACTGTGTTATCATCACTGTGCCCTTGGCCTTGTTCCCTTAGCGATCTTTTACTCTGAAATCATTTATAAAACCTCCCTCTTTGCACATTACTAGATACAAAATAGTCTGATCCTTGGTAGAATCCACAATATATTGTTCTCAGAAACTGTCCTGAATATATATTTCCATCATTGATCACATTTCCATTGCTTGAACCATGAATGGTTTAACTGTCCATCCCACACCCTCAACATAATAGTTGGTTGAATATTTAATAATATAAGAGCCATAATATGCTTTTTCATGAAAAGGGGCGCAGCAATCGTTATTTTCTTCCTCAATAGGTAATGTAAAGACAGAATATTGTGTTGCAAATAATTATTTTGCTTCCCAAACTGAATTTTGCCATGTACTTTAAAACCCCTTTAGATAATAACATAAAGGTGCAAAGATAGGCCATTTGGCCCATCAAGCCTGCTTTGCCATTCAGGAGGATCACCGGGGATGCAATTGTGGCCATAACTCCAATTTCTTGTGTGTCCTTCATACCCTTTAACATTCAGTGTCTCCGTTGATCACACTATTGAAATTCATTACTACTTTGGATCTCTGTTTGTTTATAATAACCACCTTGGAGTTGTATAATATGTTTCATGACCTCAGGACTTGTCAAAGCACTGTACAGCTGATGAAGTACTTTATTGAATGTAGTTGTTTCTGTTTAATGTACTAAAGAAACACAGCCATTTTAGTGGAATTGTTTGAAGGATAAGTATTGATGTGTTCAAAATAGTATCTTAGAATTGTTTATCTCTAGTTGAAAATGTAGACGAAGAATTAAGTTAATGTTTAATTCAAAAGACACCACTTCTGACTGTTTAGCACTCCAATATTAAAAGAAGTATCAGTCCACATACTGTTACCTAGTCTCTCTCGTATCTTCTGCTGGCGTCTAATCACCCTTTGGTTCTGGTCATGTCTTCTGTAGCAAACATTTAGAAATTATGTTCAATCTTTTCCTGCTAATATAAGTCACTGTCATTCATCGCATTGACCTCTATTCAAACAGATCCTCAGTATGCTTGTCAAATTTAGTATATATTTAAAAGTTGTCATTAAGGTTAACAGTAGTGTGGATTACTTGGACATTATTGAACAGGAGAAATGGAAAACGTTTAAGGGCCTGGATGAACTACAATAAAGTGGTTCACATAATGAGAAAACCTGCAAGCTGTTCCAAGTCTTTACTAATATGTTAGTGTTTTCTGTAATACCATAAGCAGCAGCATAATTCCTTTTCCATATTGTTAGTCAGACACACTCTGTTGCGAGGTAAAGCCTCAAACTAGCATTAATGAAATTGCTTTTTGCAGTTGGGTCTCATTACTGTGTGGGAGCACTCCAGAGCAAAATTCAGTCCCATTTGTTTGATTAAAGTAGCTTATATGCTTGATTTCCTGTCCAAAGTCCTTGATTCCAATAAACCCAACATTTCCTGAACTAAAATAAAACCTAAAACTGCAGATGCTGAAGGTCAGAAACAAGAACAGAAATTGCTGGAGAAACTCAGCAGATCTAGCAAAATCTGTTGAGAGAAAGCAGAGTTAATGTTTTGAGTCCAACGATCTTCCTTCTGAACTCACTTCCTGAATTAATGTCATTTCCTTTTTAGTCTTTTGACTTAAATGGCAATTCAACTTTAGATGAAACTGCTTTCTTTCTACCTCTCGTTTTAGGAAAATCATTAATATTACTGAACTGGAAATAGAGTTCACTATCCAATGTTTTTTGCCTTCATGCCATGTATCTTATGCACAAGAGAAGGAATTTTTAAGGATATCAGTCTGGCTTCACCCTACCATAGGGCCAGGACATAACTTTTTTTTGGAATCTTTCTTGATTACTTGCATCATAGGGTCTTGGAATTTTAAAACTTCAGTGATCTGCATGTTGATTATTATAACATCATGCCATCAGCTATGAGTTGACAACATTTCCCTGAGGAAGTTCTGAGGTACTCCACTTAAGACTTTGAGCTTAATCTCAGAAACACCAAGTGTGTACAGCCAGTCTTGGTAACACTCTTGGTCTGGCACTTGCACCTGGTGAATCAGTAGCTTTGTCCAGAATACAGATTTTCAGCCAAATTTGAATTATGAAGCTTCTGTTCTTTATTTTGGCATGTTTCTACTGGTACTTTTCATACTCAAATGTTCTTTTTAATATGTATAGTCAAAAATTGAATTTGAGCTATTTAAGTAAAAGGTGCAAGTATTTGTTTTTTCCTTCAAGTACAGCATCTACCGTACTGCAGTCAACAACTTCAAGCTTTTTGAGTTTTTTTCTGTGAATGCATATGAATTTGAAATATTAAGCCATTTGGCCTCTGTGACCTGCTCTATCATTCAGTGAGATTATAGTTACCAGTATGGGTTTTGATTTCCATGTTAAACACCACCCCTCCAAACTTTTGATCGCTTGCATGTCAAAAATCTATCAGTGTGCCTTAACAATATTCCGTAAATCAACCTCCATTGTCCTCTGTTTCAAGATTCCTAATTTCTCCTCATCTCCACCCTAAAAGGGCAACCTGTAATTTTTGAACTGTGCCCCCTAGGTCTGGCCTCTTCCATATTCATCTTTCAACAATGTTCAGGATTAGATTAGATTCCCTACTATAAACTTCAATCTAAGCTACTAGAGAAAATTAGCCCAAGCGTATTAACCTTTCCTCTTATGACATCCTACTCATTCCAAAGGTTCAAAGAAAAGTTATGCTTGAACAGTTTCATTCCTGCTCAATCCAGATGCGTTCTTAAATTCTTGAGTCTTGCCTCTCTTTTGTATAAATTCAGAAGATGTGATCGTTCTGACCAACATTAGTTTTGGTTTGATTCAATGACTTGCACTGTCTCTCTGAAAATTGTGGGCTTAAGCTTCACCCTCGGGCCAGCATGTCAGTACTGAAAAATTGCTATATTATTGTCATCTTCGTGAGGAGTCCCACCTGCATGATCTGAAGAAAACAGCGAGTTTTCTGGTTCCTGGCCAATGTTTGCCGTTCAATCAACAACGCCAAGAAGAAATTGATCAGTTGTTCATGTTAGTGAAGCTTTTCTGTGTATAATTTGACTGTCGGATATACCTCATGGTGGAGTTTGAGCTGTGTGCAAGGTCCTTCTTTATGATTATCTTTGAAACAAATAAACCTCAAAATTAAAAAAAATTGTTCTGAACAGCATTCAGTTGCAGTGAGGTGAAGGATAGATCAGTAAAGTCAGCATTAACATCAAATTAGCTGTGGCTTAGTGGTGGGTATAAACAGCTCTGAGTCAGAGGTTGTGGGTTCAAGTCCCACTTCAAAGATCTGAGAATATAATCCAACTTGACACTACAATGCCATTCTGAGAGTGTGCCTCACTGTCAGTGATGCAAACTTTCAGTTCAGATGTTCAGAAGGTGCCTTTCACCTCTGGTGAACATGAAAATAATGCCATAGCAGAGGGATTCTCCCAGTATCCTGACCAATCGGTGCTCCTCACTAACATCACTAAACAAGTAATCCATTCATGATGTTGTGACCTTTTCCTGTCCAGAAATTGGTTGCAACATTTTTCTTCATTGCAGCAGAAAATCTAGTACTTTGGGATGGGCTGAAGTTGTGAAAGGTAATATAGAAATCTACTATCTTTCCCACAAATCACAAGCTCTCCTTGCTCCACCCAGCCAATATTCTGGTTAAATGTCCAATTCCAAGAGTCCACTTCATTTAGGCCAAACCTTCGAATTTCCCTTTCATTCTGCTAAGTGCCAGACCTACAGGGAGAATGATTTAAAACTTTGCAATTTCACTGTTCAACTCTTCCCCCTCCTCCATTAAGTGGCTCTGGACTCAAAACTGTTCCTGTTCTATTTTCACTAATGTGGTTTGTCTTAGTTTAAAGTATTAATTATTTATCTGCTTAAAAGGGAGAAGATAAATAGGCTACCAACAATCAGTTTCACCTACAATTGTATTCAGTAAATGTGCTGTGTTGTTTGAGCTTTTGTATTAGATTGGATCATTTCCTAAATTTAAAAAAAAACACATTGGGAGTCCATTGAACAAATTAGTCATAAAGATGTACAGCACGGAAACAGACCCTTCGGTCCAACCCGTCCATGCCGACCAGATATCTCAACTTAATCTAGTCCCACCTGCCAGCACCCAGCCCATATCCCTCCAAAGCCTTCCTATTCATATATCCATCCAAATGTTTTTTAAATGTTGCAATTGTACTAGCCTCCACCACTTCCTCTGGCAACTCATTCCATACACGTACCACCCTCTGTGTGAAAAGGGTGCCCCTTAGGTCTCTTTTATATCTTTCCCCTCTTACCCTAAACCTTTGCCTTCCAGTTCTGGACTCCACAACCCCAGGGAAAGGAGTTTGTCTATTTATCCTATCCATGCCTCTGTTTCCTTCTGTTCTCCCCTCCTTTTCATAAATTTCTCTAAGGCTGTAGGAGGAATTGATAGCCTTGCCATGCTGTACAATACCTAAGGAAAAGTGACAAGGAAGGTTGAGGGGAAACTTTGCTGTTACCTCACTTTCGAGTTCATGGTTATTCTGCTCTTCCAAACTGGCACACCCAGGCCAGATCAATCTAATTGAAACCCTTCAAATTTTTGACCATCTTGATCCTGAAATGGTAATAATTCCTTTCAGACTTTAGGGAGTAATATTTTTGTCTTTTCTTTCCAGATGATGTTGAAGTGCAAAGATAAGAAGTGGTACCAGTTCTGATGACCTTGATCTATGCCACCAAACTAATTAAGCTGGAAGGAGGTTATCTACAGATGATTCTCCCTCTTCATTTATTTCTGCAGGACAGGAGGTTCATCTTTGAGTACTGCTGATTCCTAGCACAACTCATAAACTTACCCTCAGTCACATTGCTTTAAACTGAGGAGGAAACTGAAAACTTGCAACATGAAGGTGTTTTCTACTGTAACTGTGGGTTGGTGCACAGTGTGGGACCTGAGCAGGGAACAAGGGACACATGGGGCAGTGCTGGGTTTTCTGTGTTATTTCACACGCCAAATGTTTTGTGCTATTGTCTCTGCCAGTGTTTCACCCATGGAGCTATAAATGTAATACTGCATTCACTCCAGATGCCAACAAATGCAAAACAAGAGGATAAATACGTGTAGCAGAGTATTGTCATGAAAATTCAAACAATGATCCATTTCTGGCCCAAGACATTAATTTGCACCTTATTGGTTTGTGTTCATTGCTGGTCGGGTGATGCTGGTTTGCATCTGACGCTGATTAGAAGATGCAGGTTTGGATCCAACTCCCTCTGGATGATACTTGTCTGTCTGATGCTAGTTAGATATTGTGTATGTCCGCTGGTTGGATTCTGTCAGTTTACACCCGGTGCTAATTGAATGATATCAGATTGTGGCTGTGCTGATTGGGTGAATGCTGGTTTATGTCTGGCAGTATTTGGATGATGATTTACGTCCAGCGCTTGTTGGTTGATTATTGTTTTATGTCCAGTGATGATTGACTGATATCAGTTTGTGTTCAACATTGGTCAGTGTTGATTTCTGACCCGTGATGATTGATTGATGTCGGTTTATCCTCCAATACTGGTTGGTGGATGTTGATTTCTTTCCACTGGTGATTGGATTATGTCAGTTTGTGTATAATGCTGGTTGAATGAATAATATTTTGATCTGCTTTTATCCTCAACTAAATTATTAGTCAATGTGGGTTCATTTCATGCCAGATGCTGCCTGTAATTTTACTCATGCAGAAAGTATTGTAATTAGATTTGTTACTTCTGTTAATATAAGTTTGTATTTCCCCATTTATTATAAATATTGCAAATCCCATCTAAACTTCAGTAATGTCCTTTTATATTAAAAAAAATCACTGCTTCAATTGGGGTTTGAATCCACATAACCATGATGCAAATAAAATCTTAATTTTCATTAATAGTATTACGTTGCCAGATTTTACTCCAGTTTGAATACTAATATTTATTGTACCCACTCCTGCATTTATTACTACTTAGGTTTTATTGTATGAAATTACACCATTTAGCTGATTTAAGTCTACAGAATACTTTGGGTGACCATGCAAGTATCTTCACTTGTTCACGGAACAAATTCTGGTCAATAGTAAGAACCATTTTCATAGCAAAAGTATGGTTAGAATCAAGAGGGAGAAAATTGTAGATGAATGTAATTAGGTGGGAGAAAGAAGTGGTTAGGTTTAACTGAGTGGATGGCAAATTAATGGGACATTAAAGTTCCTTTAGAAAAACACCTATAAGCAAGGAATATATGGAAGGTCTTACATTAGGTCAGCTACCAACATAAGTTGGTTCTGATTATTGTTTATACCTTGCTTACATTATTGTTTATTGTAGCATTGTGCTGCAGTACATGGAGATCATATTTAGTGCAATACTTTGAGAATCCCATGTTGGAAATTAAATTGAATGAATTTACCTGTGAAGTTGGTCACAGCTGTGTTTTACCTTTGTTTTTGTACATACTGTAGATTTATATATTCACCTCCCCCACTTATGGTCACTTTGCTTTGGCTTTGGTGTGTGACATCTGCAGTCTTTCCCATTCATGATCATTGCACATGTTTTTTCTTGGGTCTTGTGTGGGAAATTGAAGGCTGAGATTGTGGAGGAATGCTGCTGACTCCAGGAGAAACAGCATTTGGTTAACAATGAAGCCTAGACTTCGAATGTAATAGTGTCCTACTGGTGCATGTTGCCCATGCGGTAAAACTGTTGCTCACAAACCTCAGCAACCACAGTGTCTGGATCAACATGGCAAATCACTGCTTTCAAAATGTATTCTATTAGAAATTCATGAGCATTTGTTTCAAGACGAAATTCTAGCCTTCAGTCAATATAAAATATTGATCACTATCATTATCTTCAGTGCAGAAATGTTTACGTGTTGGGTTAACATTTGTTGCCAAGCTTTTCATTCAGTTTTTTTTGCATTTATTTTGGTGATAATTTTGATCTTTGTTTTGTTTACAGTTTTTTTTTCAGTTCGTGTTTCATTGAAATCTGGAGCACCTCTTTTAAAGTGGCTGCTGCTTGGATTTCTCCCCTAATTATGAAGGCACAAAGCTCCTACATGGGGAGTTGTACATACACAAGGGTCTTTATCCTCTTGATTAGCATTTCAGGATTTCTTTAATGAAACTGATTTCTTTTCAGCATATTTGAAAATATATAAATATGAAGTATATGTGTTAAGAAATATATTTCCTTAAACATGTTTTCAGTGTAGGGTCTGTACTTCATTTCCCTGATCTTTTGATGGAAGTGCACGAAATTAACTGCTGTTTGTGTGTTACCCGTGATGTGCATCAAGTCTGAGTGTTCTGTTAAATTAAAAGCTAATGAAGTTGAATTTGCCGAGTACTTCTGCCAAATTGTAATGTTTTTTTCCTGAAAATTGTTTTTCTAAAAAAAATTAAAATATCCAATCCAGCTGACAAATCTGAAAGTGTTTGTTTTCAAAGCACTTGTTCTGCATGGTGCAGTCTCATGTCTTTCTAACTCCATTATTTCTAAGATTCGTATGTTTTTTTTCCTTTAAATGGTAATACCTTGAGCTTAGGTTTCTTTGTTCTTAGAATGTGCACAACACTGGCACAGACCAAGCCTTGGTTCTCTGAGAGGGTGCAGTGAGCCCCAATATTGCAGTCTTGTAAAGATATCACTTCGTTTTTAAAAAAGAAAGATTGTTAGGGAATAAGAGACAACAAGGTGACTTCAGAAAGTATTGAGTCAACTATGTGGAGCTGGCCTTGTGACTTTTAGACCAAACCTACTGGGGTGGCAGGTTTCTTTGTATGAAAGAGATTAGCACACAATTGGATTTTATAGCAATTCAACAAATTTCATTCTTTGTTTCTGATATCAATTCGTTGTTAAATTTTAATACTAAATCTGTGTTATTGAATGACAAATGAAACCATAAGGCTTCCTATGTTCACCTGCAATGCGAATTAAAACAATATCTATATTTAGAATATTGAATTATGTTTCTAAATCAACATGTTTGCTACAGACTTCACCTAACCAATCTATGAAATCTTTTTACAGAAATCCTGCAAATGGCCACACCTGTGTGGTTTAGTAGAAGTAGTAAGTCAAAGGAGACTTTGTGAAAGGGCCTGAAGTTCATCAGTATAGATGCACATTTTGGGAATAGAGAAAACGAATGCTGTATAACTATTTGCCATTAGCTCTGCAAATCTTGTTAGCAAATTTATTGTTACCTTACACAACAAAAGAACTCTCCAAAAGGAATTGTAGTTTGTAATTGGGTCTCAATATAGAACAAAGAATGTACAGCATAGTTCAGGCCCTTTGGCCCACAAAGTTGTGCCGAGCAGTTATCTTAATATAAGATCAACCTAACCTATGCACCCCTCAATTTACTGCTGTCCATGCGCTTGTCCAACAATCGCTTAAACGCCCTGATTGTTTCTGACTCTCCAACCACCACTGGCAAATTGTTGTTGTCTCTGGTTTGTTACCCGTGCCATGTGATAGAGAGTCGAGGAATAGGGAGAGAGAACAGTTAAATGCATGGCTACAGGAATGGTGCAGGAGGGAGGGATTCTGGTTTCTGGTTTCTGGACAACTGGGGTTCTTTCTGGGGAAGGTGGGACCTCTATAAACAGGATGGTCTACACCTGAACCTGAGGGGCACCAGTATCCTTGGGGGGAGGTTTGCTAGTGCTCTTTGGGAGGGTTTAAACTAACTCTGCAGGGGCATGGGAACCTGGACTGTAGCTTTAGGGAACAGGACCTTGAGTGTAGGGAGGTTAGGAACATGGCATCGATCTCGAAGGAGGGTGCATGTAAACAGGAAGGTGGCTTGAAGTGTGTATATTTCAATGCCAGAAGTATAAGAAATAAGGTAGGTGAACTTGCAGCGTGGGTTGGTACCTGGGACTTCGATGTTGTGGCCATTACAGAGATGTGGGTAGAACAGGGACAGGAATGGCTGTTGCAGATTCCAGGGTTTAAATGTTTTAGTAGGGTCAGAGGTGGGGGTAAAAGAGGGGGAGGTGTGGCATTGCTTGTCAAGGATAGTATTACAGCGGTGGAAAGGACGATGGAGGAAGACTTGCCATCTGAGGTAGTTTGGGCTCAGGTTAGAAATAGGAAAGGTGAGGTCACCCTGTTAGGAGTTTTCTACAGGCCTCCTAATAGTCCGAGAGACGTAGAGGAAAGTATTGCGAGGATGATTCAGGAGAAGAGTGAAAGTAGGAGGGTGGTTGTTATGGGGGACTTTAACTTCCCAGATATTGACTGGGAAAGCTATAGCTCGAGTTCGTTAGATGGGTCGGTGTTTGTCCAATGTGTGCAGGAGGGTTTCCTGACACAATATGTAGACAGGCCAACAAGAGGTGAGGCTATACTGGATTTGGTTCTAGGTAATGAACCAGGCCAGGTGTTAGACTTTGGAGGTAGGTGAGCACTTCGGGGACAGTGACCACAACTCGGTGACTTTTACTCTAGTGATGAAGAGGGGTAAGTGTGCGCTGCAGGGCAGGAGTTATAGCTGGGGGCAGGGAAATTATGATGCGGTGAGGCATGACTTAGGATGCGTGGATTGGAAAAATAGGCTTCAAGGGAAGGACACAAATGATATGTGGAGCTTGTTCAAGGAACAGCTATTGGGTGTCCTTGATAAGTATGTACCAGTCAGGCAGGGAGGAAAGGGTCTTGTGAGGGAGCCATGGTTTAATAAGGAATTGGAATCCCTTGTGAAAGGGAAGAGGGCGGCCTATGTAAAGATGAGACGTGAAGGTTCAGTTGGGGCGATTGAGAGTTATAAAGTAGCCAGGAAGGATCTAAAGAGAGAGCTAAGAGCAGCGAGAAGGGGACATGAAAAGTCCTTAGTTGGTAGGATTAGGGAAAACCCAAAGGCTTTCTATATAGGTATGTCAGGAATAAAGGATGACTAGGGTAGGTATCGGTCCAGTCAAGGATAGTAGTGGGAAGTTGTGCGTGGAGGCAGAGGAGATTGGAGAGACATTAAATCAATACTTTTCGTCAGTATTCACTCAGGAACAGGACATCGTTGCTGATGTGAATATTGAGTCACAAGTGATTAGAATGGATGGCTTTGAGGTATGTAGGGAAGAGATCTGGGGAATACTGGACAGGGTGAAAATAGATAAGTCCCCTGGGCCTAATGGCATTTATCCTAGGATCCTCTGGGAAGCTAGGGAGGAGATAGTGGAGCCATTGGCCTTGATTTTTATGTCGACGTTGTCTACAGGAATAGTGCCAGAAGACTGGAGGGTAGCAAATGTGGTCCCCTTGTTCAAGAAGGGGAGTAGGGATAGCCCTGGTAACTATAGGCCAGTGAGTCTCACTTCTGTAGTGGGCAAAGTCTTAGAGAGAATTGTAAGGGATAGGATTTATGAACATCTGGATAGGAATAATGTGATCAAGGATAGTCAGCATGGTTTTGTGAAGGGCAGGTCGTGCCTCACAAAGCTTATTGAGTTCTTTGAGAAGGTGACCAAGGAAGTGGACGAGGGTAAAGCAGTAGATGTGGTGTATATGGATTTTAGCAAGGCGTTCGATAAGGTACCCCATGGTAGGCTACCGCAAAAATTACGGAGATATGGCATTGAGGGTGCATTAGAGGTTTGGATTAGGAATTGGCTGGCTGGAAGGAGACAGAGGGTAGTAGTTGATGGTATAGGTTCATCTTGGAGTGCAGTTACTAGCGGTGTTCCACAAGGATCTGTTTTGGGGCCATTGCTGTTTGTCATTTTTATAAATGACCTAGAGGAGAGACTTGAAGGCTGGATGAGCAAGTTTGCGGATGATACAAAAGTCGGTGGAGTTGTAGACAGCGAAGAAGGATGTGGCAGGTTACAGCGGGATATAGATAAGTTGCAGAGCTGGGCAGAAAGGTGGCAAATGGAGTTCAATGTAGCTAAGTGTGAAGTCATTCACTTTGGTAGGAGTAACAAGAAGATGGATTACTGGGCTAATGGTAGGCTACTTGGTAGTGTAGATGAGCAGAGGGATCTTGGTGTCCATGTACACAGATCTCTGAAAGTTGCCACCCAGGTAAATAGTGCTGTGAAGAAGGCATATGGCGTACTGGGCTTTATTGGTAGAGGAATTGAGTTCCGGAGTCCTGAGGTCATGTTGCAGTTGTATAAGACTCTGGTGCAGCCTCATCTGGAGTATTGTCTGCAGTTTTGGTCGCCATACTATAGGAAGGATGTGGAGGCATTGGAACGGGTGCAGAGGAGGTTTACCAGGATGTTGCCTGGCATGGTAGGAAGATCGTATGAGGAAAGGTTGAGGCACTTGGGGCTGTTTTCATTGGAGAAAAGAAGGTTTAGGGGAGATTTGATAGAGGTGTACAAGATGATTCGGGGTTTAGATAGGGTTGACTGTGAGAACCTTTTTCCGCTAATGGAGTCAGCTGTTACTAGGGGACACCGCTTTAAATTAAGGGGAGGTTGGTATAGGACAGATGTTAGGGGTAGATTCTTTACTCAGCGCGTTGTGAGTTCATGGAATGCCCTGCCAGTAGCAGTGGTGGACTCTCCCTCTTTATGGTCATTTAAGCGGGCATTGGATAAGCATATGGAGGTTATTGGGCTAGTGTAGGTTAGGTAGGCTTCGGTCGGCGCAACATCGAGGGCCGAAGGGCCTGTACTGCGCTGTATTTTTGTATGTTCTATGTAGAGAAGTTAGCCACTCATTACCGTTGTACACCTCTATCAAGTCACCTTTCTTCCTCCTTCGCTTCAGTGTGAAAAGCCCTACCTCATTCAACCTCTCTTCATAAGACATGCCCTCCAATCCAGGCAGCATCCTGGTAAATCTCCTTTGCTCACCTTCGAAAGCATCTACATCCTTCCTATAACGAGGTAACCAGAACTGAACGCAATATTCCAAGTGTGGTCTAACTAGGGTTTTATGGAGCTGCAGCAAAACTTTGCGGCTCTTCAACTCAATCCCCTTGTTCATGAAAGCCACGCAACATACACCTTCTTAACAACCCCATTGACTTGGTGGCAACTTTGAGGGATATATGTGTATGGACGCCAAGATCCTGCTGTTCCTCCAAACTGCCAAGAATCCTGTCTTTAACCCTGGATTCAGCATTCAAATTTGACCTTCCAAAATGAATCACTTCGTACTAATCCAGTTTGAACTCCATCTGCCACTTCTCAGTCCAGCTCTGCACAATGTCAATGTCCTGTTGTAGCCTGCCACAGCCCTCGACACTATCTACAACACCACCGATCTTTGTGTCATTAGCAAACTTACTCACCCACCCTTACACTTCTTCATCCAAGTCATTTGTAAAATCCGCAAAGAGCAGCAGCCCAAGAACAGATCCCTGCAGGACACCACTGGTCACCAGCCTCCAGGCAAAATACTTTGCATCCACTTCCGCTCACTGTCGTCTTTTGGCCAGCCAATTCAGTGTCCAGACAGCTAACTATCCATGTATCCCATACCTCCCAACTTTCTGAATGTGCTACCGTGAGGAACTTTATCAAATGCCTTACTGAAATCCGTATGCACCAGATCCACTGCTCGACCTTTGTCAACTGGTTTCATCACATTTCAAAGAATGCAATAGGGCTTGTGAGGCATGACCTGCCTCTCTCTAAGCCATGCTGAGTATCTTTTGGAATTGTAACAGGTTGGCCAAAATCAATTCATAACATTTCTTCAAATTTAACTTTGCGTTATTTGCTAGTGATATTTTAAATATGTTTGTTTACTAAAATAGAAAACATTTTCACTTAAAAGTAAGACTTTGTATAAGTAGCGACCTTCAAACATCACAACTTTAAAACCTCTTACCTCCTTCCACCTGTACATCTTTCTGAAAGTCAGTCCTTTTGGCAAACCTTCATTCACCTTGCTCTCTTAGTTCAGCAGCTGTTCCTTTCTTTGTTTAAGCCCTTCTGGCATGTTTGTGTGGTTAAGTGTAACCCAAATGCAATTTATAATTTCTTGATCTAAAAAAGGGCCTAGAGTTAAGTCGAAGTATTCAAATTACTAAAATACATTTCACCATATTGAGATTGGATTTGTGAATTTGAAAAAAAATATAAACCATCTAAACAAAAGTTATTTATTTATAACTTATAAAATATTTATTCAGCTTTCAATATTCAGTTGTTGCATAATCCAACATGAAATGCTAAACATATAGAGGGCACGAAGAGCATCAAACTCCACCAGCTGAGTTAACTCAACTGTAGTTATCGAGCTCTTCCTTAAGGCTTTTCTCTGCCTGTTTAATGCTCTGTAACTACAAAGCTGAGAGAATAATTTTTATTTGGGGCTTCTGACTCACTGAAGGGGGCTTCAGAATGATTTGAATCCAAAAGCTTGCTCTGAAACCTCTCTCGCAGTTTTAATAGCTCTGACAAATCGCAAAATAGAAATTGAGACAATCCCCAGCATTCAAAAATAAAATAGCTAATTCTTACTATCTCTGTATTCATGGATTATTGTTAAAATTTTGGATCTATATATTTGCCATAAACTAATTAGTAATTTATTGGTTCATAGTCTATATGTGTATTAAGTTTAGTTGAAATCCATCCATTTAGTTTTTGTTTGTTCATGGGATGTGGTTGTTCCTGGCTAGGTCAGCGTTTATTGTCCATTCTAATTGCCCTAGAGAAGGTGGTGGTGAGTTGCAGTCTTAATCTGCTGCAATCCTTTGGGTATAGGAACACCCACAGTGCTCTTAGGAAGGGAATTCCACAATTTAAACATAGTGACAGTGAAGGAACAACAATTGACTTCCAAGCCAGGATGCTGTGTGGCTTGCAGGGGAAGTTACAGATGTGGAGTTCCTTGCAAGCGTTGCCCTTGACCTTTTAAGTGATAGAGCTCACCGTTTTGGGAGGTGCCTTTGGAGAAGCCTTAATTAGTTATTGCAGTACATCTTGTAATTAGACACACTGCTGCCACTGTGCCTTGAGTGCTGGCATTCCTAATAGCATTTATAGATTCATAGAGACATAAACCACAGAAGACATTCTTCAGCCCATTAAGTCTACGCTGACCTATCTACACAAGTCAGACTTTCCAGTACTGGGCCCTTAACCGTTAAAGCTATGACATTTTAAGTGATCATCCAAGTACTTCTTAAAAGGTTGAGGGTTTCTCACCTCTACTACCATCCGAGGTAATGCATTCCAGATTCCTACCAACATTTGGGTGAAAAGATGTTACCTCAAATCCCTTCTGCGCCTCCTGCCCTTCCCCATAAACCTATACCACCTTGTTATTGATCCTTCAACTAAGAGGAGCAGCTGGGGGAAATGAGGAAACTGGTGAAATCTCCATTGATCCTCTGTGGTTGCAGGGTCCCAAGGCAGAATGAGGCATTCTTCCTCCAGGCGTCGGATGGTGAGGGTTTGGTGATGGAAGAGGCCCAGGACCTGCAAGTCCTTGAGAGTGGGAGGGTGAGTTGAAGTGTTAAGCTACAGGGCTATGGGGATGGTTGGCGCAGTTGTCCCAGAGATGTTCTCTGAAATGATCCACACATTGGCGTCCTGGCTCCCTGATGCAGAGGAGACTACATCAGGTGCAATGGATACAGTAGATGACATTGGTGGAGGTTCAGGTAAATGTCAGATGTGGAAGAATCCTTTGGGACCTTGAAAAGAGGTGAGGGGGGAGGTGTGGATGCAGGTTTTGTACTTTCTGTAGTGGCAGAGAAAGGTGCTGGGAATGGGCTACGGGCTATTGGCGGGGGCACGGCATGAATCTGACGAGGGAGTCGCGGAGGGTTTGGTTTCTCCGGAACAGGGAGGGAAATAGATCTTTGGTGAAGTCTGTTTGTAGATGGTGGACGTGGCAGAGAATGATGTGATGTATACGGAGGTTGGTGGGTTGGAAGGTGAGGACCGTGGGATTCTGTCCTTGTTGCGTTGGGAGGGGTGGAGTTCAAGAGCGGAGGTAAGGGAAGTGGATGAGATGTACTGTACTGTACAGCTGCAAGATGATCTCCCAACCCCAAACTCAATGCGCTGACCAATAAAGCAAGCTAACCAACTCCACCTTCACTATCCTATCTGCCTGCAACTCCACTTTCAAGGAACTATGAACATGCACTCCAAGGTCTCTTTGTTAAGCAACACCCCCAGAACCTTACCATTAAGTGATTTGCCTTTCCAAAATGCAGCACATCAGGTTTAGTTTAGACTAAATTAGATTCCCTACAGCATGTAAACAGCCCAACAAGTCCACACTGACCCTCTGAAGAGTAACCCACCCAGACCCATTTCCCTCTAACAAATGCACTTAACACTTCAGGCAATTTAGAATGGCCAATTCACCTGACCTGCAAATCTTTGTACTGTGGGAGGGAACCAGAGCACCCTGAGGAAACCTATGCATTCACAGGGAGAATGTGCAAACTCCACGCAGACAGTTGCCTGAGGCTGGAATCGAACCTGGGTTCCTGACGCTGTGAGGCAGCACTGCTAACCACTGAGCCACTGTGCTGCCCCAAGCTAAATTTTTATCAAATTAAATTAGAACATAGAAGGATACAGCGCAGTACAGGCCCTTCGGCCCTCGATGTTGCGCCGACCGAGTCCTACCTAATCTATACTAGCCCAATAACTTCCAAATGCCTATCCAATGCCCGCTTAAATGAACATAAAGAAGGAGAGTTCACCACTGATACGGGCAGGGCATTCCATGAACTCACAACCCGCTGTGTGAAGAATCTACCCCTAACATCTGTCCTATACCTACCACCCCTTAATTTAAAGCTATGTCCCCTAGTAACACCTGACTCCATTAGCGGTAAAAGGTTCTTAGTATCTACCCTATCTAAACCCCTAATCATCTTATACACTTCCAACAGCCCACTCTTCTGTCCATTTGGCCCATCTGATCAAGATTCCATTATACTCTGAAGTAATCCTCACTGTCAACTACACCTGCAATTTTGGTGTCATCTGCAAATGTAGTAACCATTACATCCCTTGTTCACACACAAATCATTTATATAAATGATAAAAAGCAATGTACCCAGAATCATTTATAGTGACAAATTGCTGATCATAGGTCTCTAGGCTGAAAAACAACCATGGCTACCACTCTCTGTCTTCCACCTTCATGCCAGTTCTGTAACCAAATGGCTAGTTCTCACTGTATTCCATGTGATCCAACCTTGCTAATCAGTCTACCGTAAGGAACATTGTCAATAGCCTTATTGAAGTCCACATAGATCACTCCATTGCTCTGTCCTCAATCCTCTTCAATGCTATTTCAAAAAACTCAAGTTAGACACAATTTCCCATGCACAAAGTCATGTTGACTATCCCTAATCTGTCCTTGCCCTTCCGAGTACGTGCAAGTCCCTCCAGGTTCCTTCCAACAATTTGCCCACCACTGATGTCATGCTCACCAGTCTATAGTTTCCCTGACTTTTCCTTATCACTTTGCTTATTAGGGGCATCACATTAGCCAACCGCCAATCTTCTGGCACCTCACCCATGGCTATCAATGATACAAATATCTCAGCCAGGGGCCCAGCAATCACTTCCCTAGCATTCTCACAGAATTTTAGGGTCAACCTGATCAGGTCCCACCACTTCTGTAATATGGATTTTTTTTCACAATGTCACTATTTATTTTCCCACATTTTCTGACTTCCATATCCTTCTCCACAGTAAACACTGATACAAGATACTTGCTTAATATCTTCCCCCATCTCCTGTGGTTCCATACACAGGGAGCCTTGCTGATCTTTGAGGGGCCCTATTCTCTCCCTAGTTACCCTTTTGTCCTTAATGTATTTGTAGAATCCTTTTGGAATCTCTTTAACCCTATTTGCCAAAGCTATCTCATGTCCCCTTTTTGCCCTCCTGATTTCCCTCTTAAATATACAAAGTGAGGAGGTGCTTCATCCCTGGGTGGTTTTGTATGTTTAATTCATTTCAGCACACTAGTGAAAGATACATTCTGTTTTGTAGATTCCATTCAATTAGCTAATGAATTGAGAGCTCTAAAGCTATGAAAATATCTGGCCATGCTACATTTAAATTACACTTGAGAAGTTGATCGCCTTCCTTTGCATAAAAGCAAATTACTGCGGATGCTGGAATCTGAAACCAAAAGAGAAAATGCTGGAAAATCTCAGCAGGTCTGGCAGCATCTGTAAGGAGAGAAAAGAGCTTTGACAAAGGGTCAGTTAGACTCGAAACGTCAGCTCTTTTCTCTCCTTACAGATGCTGCCAGACCTGCTGAGATTTTCTAGCATTTTCTCTTTTGCCTTCCTTTGCATGGTTGGCAGGTCCTATTTTTACCTTGTAACAGCACAGTCGTTACAAATTATAAAATAATTGTTTAGAGCAACGTGCAAACTATTTATATTGGAATATTTCTGCTTGGTGTTTACCAGAAATATCGATCAAAATGTTGGAAGCATAATTAAGATGCAAATGATTTTGACTTTTAAGCTCACTAAGTGAAGAAAATTGTTCCAAGCTTGCCTTTAACCACCAGCAGCCCAGTCCTATTGAATTCATTGTTTTGACTCCTTCAGTAATTTGAACAGTCAGTAAAATCAGCTAGATCTTGCTGAAAATATTGTCAATTTGAAAATATTTCCTTCACCATCCCAGAGATTAACATTTTTTTTGTCAGAAGGTATCTAATATAATATTTGCATAATAATGTACCTCTGAATTTGCGTAGAAGTTGTCTGTCCTTATCCTTAAGTAAGGTCCAGCTGTTAGCTTCTGCATCTGATTATGGACAGGTTTTGTGTACAGTTACTGCATTCACCAAGGATTTTTTTAATACAGCATCAAATCGTTAATGAAATACGTGAAGGGGAATGTCAAAGTGGAATGTAACTTCGTATCACGTGAGAAATTTCTTAAAAGTTAACAACTGTGTCAATTATTCTTTTTGAAAATATTTGTATATTATAAAATATAGGAGTATTTAATTAAATTGGCTTAATGAAGACTAACTGAGCCAGTTGATTCCACAAAGGAGAATACAAGATATTTTTGTCTCCTTGTTGTGAACGAATGGATTAATAAGTCTTTTAAAGGTTTTGTACTGATCTGTTACACTGTCCATAAAACCTGTGCTAACAGACTTCAATGCCACCTTATTTTGAGTGACTTAAAGATAGGCACCAAATGATAATGTCAACTAAATTGCAACTGAAGTACCGTAGAAAAGTAAAAAGCTGGAAGTCTGAAGTAAGAACAAAATAAAACCTGGAAAAATTCAGCAGTTCCGGCAGCATCTGTGGAGAGTGAAACTATTAGCTTTCATCTTCTGATGAAAGGCTATCGATCTGAAGCGTTATGTCTTTATATACACAGATGACACCTGATCTGCTTAGCCTTTCCATTATTTTTTGTTCTAATTTGCTACACAAACTACTATTAACATTGTAATTTACTTCTAGTTATCATTTTTAAACTTCTGAAAAAGTTAACTTTCTGTAACTGATGTAAAGACTTTTAATTGATTTTAATAATCTGATATTAGAACATGAACAGTATAATGCTATTGAGAGATATTTTAGAGGAAGAATTAAGGCAGAAACCAAATACTATCTTAATGTTTTAGCATATAACTTTGGTCCTAATGGCTAACTACTGTAGTCTTGAATTTATCTGGACCTTCTCAAACAGATGCCTCTCATTCGAGACACTAGCACAGAGATGCAATTTTCAAGCTGCATTATAAATGGATTCCGATTTTCTTTTCACTAAAGGTGTGCTGACATGCAGTGCCATATTTCAGGATACCAGAGTGAAAGGGTAAGCTAATCCTTGGATGAGATACCAGGGGTTCAGAGGAAGAGATTTGTCCCAAACGCAAGAAATCTACCTTGCTTTTGTATCTTTTCTCCCTGTCGCAACTGTTGCCACTCCCCTAAGCGACCTCTTACCATTCTTCCTGCTGACCAAGAAGAACCTTTAGCCAGACACTTAGACAAAATGTGACTGAGTGATCAGTGCCTAGTAGGTAAAGCAGCACCATTCTTGCTATTTTTAGGTAAAGTCCTCAGAAAATCATCAAAATAAATATTTCGCTGCTGCACAGGTCACAGGTGAGGTGCCGGAAGACTGGAGGTTGGCTAATGTAGTGCCACTGTTTAAGAAGGATGGTAAGGACAAGCCAGGGAACTATAGACCAGTGAGCCTGACGTCGGCAAGTTGTTGAAGGGAATCCTGAGGGACAAGATGTACATGTATTTGGAAAGGCAAGGACTGATCAGGGATAGTCAACATGACTTTGTGTGTGGGAAATCATGTCTCTCAAACTTAATTGAGTTTTTTGAAGAAGTAACAAAGAGGATTAATGAGAGCAGAGCAGTAGATGTGAATCTATATGGATTTGAGTAAGGTGTTCAACAAGGTTCACCATGGGAGATTGATTAGCAAGGTTAGATCTCACGGAATACAGGGAGAACTAGCCATTTGGATACAGAACTGGCTCAAAGGTAGAAGACAGAGGGTGGTGGTGGAGGGTAGTTTTTCAGACTGGATTCCTGTGACCTGTGGAGTGCCACAAGGATCAGTGCTGGGTTCTCTACTTTTTGTCATTTACATAAATGAGGTATAAAGAGTAAGTTTGCAGATGATACCAAAATTGGAGGTATAGTGGACAGCGAAGAGAATTACCTCAGATTACAACAGTATCTGGACCACGTGGGCTAATGGGCTGAGAATTGGCAGATGGAGGTTAATTCAGATAAATGTGAGATGCTGCATTTTGGGAAAGCAAATCTTAGCAGGATGCATACACTTAATGGTAAGGTCCTAAGGAGTGTTGCTGGTCAAAGAGACCTTGGAGTGTAGGTTCATGGCTCCTTAAAATTGGAGTTGCAGGTAGATAGGATAGTGAAGAAGTCGATTGGTATGCTTTTGTTTATTGGTCAGAGTATTGAGTACAGGAGTTGGGAGGTCATGTTGCAGCTGCACAGGACATTGGTTAGGCCACTGTTGGAATATTGCATGCAATTCTGGTCTCCTTCCTATCAGAAAGATGTTGTGAAACTTGAAAGGGTTCAGAAAAGAGTAACAAGGATGTTGCCAGAGTTGGAGGAGGATTTGAGCTATAGGGAGAGGCTGAACAAACTGGGACTGTTTTCCCTGGAGCGTCGGAGGCTGAGGGGTGACCTTATAGAGGTTTGCAAAATTATGAGGGGCCTGGATAGATAGGTTAAATAGATGAAGTCTTTTCCCTGGGGTTGAGGAGTCCAGAACTAGAGGGCATAGGTTTAGGGTGAGGGCAACTTTTTCATGCAGAGGGTGATACGTGTATGGAATGAGCTGCCAGAGGAAGTGGTGGAGGCTGGTACAATTGCAACATTTAAAAAGCATTTGGATGGGTGTATAAATAGGAGGGGTTTGGAGGGAAATGGGCCGGGTGCTAGCAGGTGGGACTAGATTGGGTTGTGATATCTGGTTGGCATGAACGGGTTGGACCGAAAAGTCTGTTTCCATGCTGTACGTCTCCATGACTCTGAGGTGTCAAACTTTATCGTTGATCCTCCAACAGCATATGAACAGTAAGAATGAGATCCCTAATGCTCCAAATGCTTTGCAACAATTATTTGCTCTTAATCTATTACCCTACTTTGAGAAGATGCTAGTACCAGTGCTTAATGCCAATTTATATTGAAGCCTGCTTATTGAAAACAATGCAATTTAAGTGGAAAAGAGAAGTTTGACAGTCCTGCAGATGGCTGTCCCTATCACGAGGTTCAGTCCCTTTTAACAAAACATCACCTTGTGCTAAACATGGGCTGAACTGCTGTTTCAACTTGAGGCCCCATCTTGATCACCTGGAAGGTCTTTGGTGCCCGAAGCATCTGGGGAAATTGGCTTTGGTTGTATTTAGTCAACAGATTTGATGACTTCTGTGAGTTTTAGTGTTAATGATGGCACGATTTCTGCACCAGTGTGTATCATTTATTAAATGTTATGGGGAAATTGTTTTTGGGAAACACCAAAGAAACTCATTACACGCATGGGAATGTATTTTAAAAAACTAAATTTCCTGAGGCCGGGCATACTTCTGGAAAAATAAACAACACCATAAGTTGACACTTACCGTAAATTTCTAAGTCTACCACTTCAAAACTAATACAGCTGATGGAATATTTAAGTACAACTGCAATTTAATTCACAGTACGTATCCTATTGAAATCCCAAAGTTTTGGCAATGTCAATTGATGCTGAAATTAACGCCTGTATTCCAAAACTGCAGCTATGTTATGTTTAAGTGTGGGACAATTGCAAACTGGCTGGCAACATAAGTTTGAGAGTCTACCAAGCCTGCATTCTCGGTGCATCTCTCTACCATGGGGGGAACTAGATGACTGACGCTAAACTGGAGGAAAAGCTCTCCTGATGCTGTCTCAGATGCATCCTTGGCGTCTCTTGGCTGGACTAGGTTGCCGATGGAGTATGCTAATTCCATCTGTACACATTCATGAAAGTTAAACAAACAATGTGGCCACATGTCCAGATGAGAACAAATCAAACAGCGCTCAAAGCATTACTCCATCCAGGAAAAATAAAAGGCTTTCTCAATTTGATTTCCCATCCATCCCCTTAAACATTCACTACTTCCACTACTCGCGCACAGTAGCAGCAGTGCACTCAGAAGTTCACCAAGGCTTCTTCCACATTAAACAACAGGAAACAGACACAAAAATGGAGTTCAGGCTTATCATTTCAGCCATAATCTCATTGAAAGCCGGAGCAATCTTGAGTTGAATGGCCTATTTCTGCTCCTATATATTATGGTCTAAGCCCTTGATCTCCAACACCTAGATGACCAAGAGTAGCAGACTCTTGAATATAACCATCTCCATGTCCCCATTCACATCCACCATCCTGACTTGTAGCTGTGTTGACATGCTTTCACTGTTGCTGGGATGAATTCTGGAACTTCTGTACAATGTAGTTGTACCCAGATGGATTTCTATATCTATGGATGGGAATTAATGCCCTTCATTAGCAGGTTTCTTCAGATGTCTAGAACTTTAAATCCATGGGCAACCTGCAGTAGTGCCTTAGGTGCATTCAGATACAGCTGTGCAAACGCCACCACCACCACCCCACACACACACACACACACACACACGCTCAAGAGGGAGGTTGGCTACTTAAATCAGTCTATTTCAACAAGATTTTAAGCAGTGTTTCCTTTAACAGTCCCTACCTGGATTTTTCAAGGTATTTTGAAAGCTGCCATTGAAATTAAGATGACAAAACTCAGCAGCAATTAATGAGCCTCATTAAAAGATAACCAAATACCAACCAGTTTTTACTATATTTGCCTATGTTATTATCTCCCACTGGGAAAGGATCTTCTAAGAACCCCTGTGGCGAGAGGCAAGTGTGTGCACTGCGGCAATGATTTAGACTTGACCAGGATTCACATGCCTGGAAGGGGCCTCAGTGCATCCAGCCAGGAAATCCAAAATGATCCTGATAGGTTGTACAGCAATGCAGTTGGTATGCACTGTTTCTTCTGCAGATCCTCACAGCACCAGGGTCCCAGCCTCGGGCGACTGTCTGTGTGGAGTTTGCACGTTCTCTCCGTGTCTGCGTGGGTTTCCTCCGGGTACTCTGGTTTCCTCCCACAGTCCAAAGATGTGCAGGTCAGGTAAATTGCCCATAGTGTTAGGTGTATAAGTCAGAGGGAAATGGGTCTGGATGGGTTACTCTTCAGAGCGTCAGTGTGGATTGGTTGGGCCGAAGGGCCTGTGTCCACACTGTAAGGAATCTAAGCTAATCAAATAATGCCAACAAAATGAGAATATGGAGAAGGCAGAGGACCCAACTTAGCACCATCAAATTTTTCATGTTTCCAGTTAGTCATTATCCCAAATATAGCAATTCCCATTCTTCTATATCACAGCAATTCCTCTAACCAACGATTCACCCATTGCATAATGTCCCTCAATCTAGCCAGCATTTATTGTCCATTGCTAGTGGCCCTGGAGAAGGTGGTGGTAAGTTGCCAGCTTGAATCTCTGAAGTTCTTAGTGTATATCTTTAACTGTGATGATTTTAGGAAGGGACTCCAGGATTCTGACTCAAAAACAGTGAAGGAATGGCAATATAGTTCCAAGTTCAGGATGAATTGCACTTGGCGGGGGGGGGGGGGGGGGAAAACTTGCAACTAGTGGTGTTCCCATGTATCTACAGGTGGTAGAGGTTGAGAGTTTAGAAGGAGACTTCACGAACAGTTAGAGTGCAGTTTTATAGATGATAAATGCTGGTGCCACTTTCCGTTAAGAGTTGCTTTGACCTGGATGGTGTCAAGTTTCTTGAGTGATATTGAAACTGCACCCATCCAGGCCAGAAGAGTAAATTTCATCTCACACCAGACTCCTGTCTTGGAGAGAGTGAACAGGCTTTGGGGAAGTAGAAGTTGAGTTATTGACCATAGTATTCCTGGCCTCTAGCCTGCTGTTGTAGCCAGAATATTTAGAAGGCTTATCAGTTCAGTTTCCAGTCAATGGTAATACCAGTATGTCAATAGTGGGGAATTCAAATACGGTGATACCACTGATCATAAACGGATGACTGTTAGATTGCTTCAGGGCTACATTCTCAAAGGCAAGTAAGACAAATACAGAGTCTATTGCATTTGATAAATGTAAGCTCAAGTTGACTTAAGAGGTTAATGGCTGAAAAGACAAGATGATACATCTCTTAGCTAAAGATGAGTGATTTGATATCTATAATTTTTGAAATAAGGACAAGTCCAGTGAGATACTTTTGGTTTGAGATTGTGCGGTCAATAAAGGGTGTTAAATGCATTTGTTTCATCAGGTTAAAGAAATTTTATGAAGATTGTGTAATCTAAAGGTCTGGTCATTGCTATGGAGCTGCATGATGCTTGGAGAAGTTCTCTAATTCCAATTCATTCAGCTGTTAAGGAATTATTTGCAGCTTAGGCCTAGCATTCACTGCAGTCTAGAAGGTGGTAATAGTAAATGACAGGCCTCTTGCAATGAAGGTCAATTTACCATTTGCTTGCTGTACCTGCCTACCTATTTTTGTTGCATTATAAGGACATCCAGGTCCCTTTCTCCTTCAACACTGCCAATATATCACTGTTCAAATAATGGATAATCCTTTTGTTTTTCACACTGAATGTATAACTTCATGCTTAGCTGTATTGGGCATGTATTTGCCCACTTGCTCAGTTGTCTAGATCACTTCACAGCCTCCTTATGTCCATCTCAACACTCAATCCTGCCCAGTTTTGTCATCAGCAAACTTGGAAATATTGCATTTGGTTCCCTCGTCTCTGTACAGAGGAATCTCTGATCTGAATATCAATTATCCGAATTTCGGATTATCCAAAGAAGATCTCAAGGTCCCAATAGAAACTTTACATCAAAAAGGTGTTACCAACACTGATTGCTTCTTTTGTTTGCAATGATTAAAAGTGAATTTGGCTTACTGAAATGCTGTTAAGAACAGTCCTGGACATCGATGGGAGTGCAGGCACCATCTCCAAATAACTGACCTCCCGCCCCTCTCTCTCCCCACACTTATCCTGAAGTTCTAGATATGGATGTACCCTAAACACCCTTTCTCCCAGATACTCTCTCCAACATTGTCCTGTACAGGGTAGAGTGGAACTTGTCAAAACATTGTGTGTGTGTGTGTTCGCTATTTTTGGATTCACCCCCACGAAGGCAGCAGTCTGGTCAGGGAGGGGGTTGGTGTTGCATGGGGTGTTGCTGCCTAGTCTCCTGAACAAGGAGCAGACATAGCAAGTGCTCACACTGTCAATCCCATTGAAGTGAAGCAATGACGGGGAGAGGCTACAGCAATGCTGCAGGTCCCTTACCTAAGTGTGCGTCTGCTCAGAAACAAACCCTGAGACAAAGAGAGGGAGCAAGGCAGGCACAGCACGGAAAAAGGAAATTACAGAAAACTCCAAGCCCCAGAGGAGGGGCATTGAATGAATGATCCGAATAATCAATTATCTGCATGAAATGCTGCCTGCTGATCTCATTCGAATAATCGAGGTTCCTCTGTATGTTGTGAATAGCTGGGCTTGAGCATTGATATTTGTGGTACCTAACTAGTCACTGCCCTTCTTAGGGAAAAGACCCATTTATTACCACTCTGTTTCCTGTCTCTCAATTCTTGATCTATGCCAATATATTATCTCTATCCCATATGCTTTAACTTAGTCCACTAACCTCTTACGAGGGACCTTAAAAGAATGGTGCCACATTTTTCAATTGAGGATGGTTTGGGGCTTGGAGGGATATTATATTTGGTAGTGATCCCATCTGTCTGTCTGCACTTTTCCTTTGCAGTAGTTGAGGTTGTTGTTTTAGAAGGTGCTTTTCAGGGAGCCTTGTTGAATGTTGCAGCATGTCTTATTGACAGTATGCACTGTTACACGTACAAAGTAATCATCAGACTCAACACCACTTAGGTCAATCCAAGACTTATCCTTTTTCATGAGTTTAATCATTGCTTGGCCAAAGTACTTTAAAATTGACACTCAGCAGATTTTCTGCTCAGAATTATGTATGCTAGATACTTTGGAGAAAAGGGTGGGTACAAGTATATCTTTGATAAAGTTTCTTAGTCAATAAGCCAGTTATTCAGTCTTGACCAAAGGAACCTGACTGACTTGTTCTTAATTATGAACCTGACCTAATATAACTGTTCTGCAAAATACGCACTTATATATTTGGCCCTAACATCAACCTGGTTAAATTTAAAGTTGGTGACCAGTGGAGGAATGGGATTAGAAAAGAAAACAGAGCAACCCTTCCAACTTTGATCTTTAAAACTTTTATTGATCAATGACCCCCTCACAATAGCTGCCAGTGTTCTGAAAATTTCTTGATGTTTCTAGGCAACCTGAAATAGTTATCTTCCATGGGAATGAGCTACTTAGCCTCATAAGGCTAGTCAGTATTCCCACATTCACATGGTGATGACTCTAATATTACTTGAAGAGGCTGTTCGTGGCATTTAATGAACATATGAGCAAAACTACAATATTTGCTATTATGGACAGATTTTATGGTTTTAATCTCTCCTTGGACTCCACTCTTATTAGGGAAGTGGAAGATTCATTGTTTTCTGTCAGTTTAATCTCAAAAGCTGTCTTTGCTTCTCTATTCATTATATTTATATGATTTGCATTTTCTTCCACTGAACATAATGGTGCTTCCAACCAGGAATTCACATAAGTAACTTGTAAGCACACCATTGTTCTCTTACATTCAATTTCTTCCATGCCATCACTGGCACTAATCCTCGTTCTTGCACAACTTGATGCTTGTTAACTGTTTATACTGGGTGTCTTCCTGGAACCACTATTTGGATGGTTTCTTCTAGATTCAGTGGGGTAGTTTCCAAGAAAATCCTCTTCAGGAACCCTTTCCAAATGCTAAAGATGTCTTTCAGTAGGTTTTCAGCTCTGACATTTTGCTGAGAGGAATTGCAAAGGAAGAGAGGGAGCAATGGGCTATCCCTTCCCGTGCCACCCTCACATTCTCTGTGACTGGGTTCAAAAATGCAACAGTATTGATCCACTCACAAACAGGCTATGACCTCTCTTTGAAAGTCTTCAAAGATTCGACACTATCTGAGCTCCTTGCAAGAGCACCATGATTGTTACTGTACCCAAACCTTTTTTGTTAATAAAGCTTATTTTGAATAAAAGTTCAAGATGTATTTATAAAGGCTCCACATATAATTTTTTAATATTAAAAAGATTATCTTTTCACAACACCTTCACCCTTGGGAGAAATAACAATAACCACCAGCAAAGATACAAGAGTGCATCAGGACAGAGCATTTTAAAAAGAAAACTGAAGTCACCAGCTCAGTTTGAAAAAGATTAGTAATGTTACAGGAAAACCTTATTAGAATTAGAATCCCTGTAGTGTGGAAATTGGCCTGTCGGCCTAACAAGTCTATACCAACACTCCACAGACTATTCAACCCAGACACATTACCCTACCCTATTACTCCCCATTTCCCCTGAGTAATGCACCTAACCTACACATCCCTAAACACTATATGCAATTTAGCATAGCCAGTTCACCTAACCTGCACGGCTTTGGACTGTGGGAGGAAACCGGAGCACCTAGAGGAAAGTCACGCAGACATGGGGAGAATGTGAAAACTCCACACAGTAGAAATTTATCCCAAGTAAGAAATGTATTAGGGAGAGGACAAGGCAACCATGACTGACCAGGGAAGACAGAGATAGCATAACAGCAAAAGATGTGAAGATTAGTGGGAAGTTAGAGAATTGGGAAACCTTCAAAATCCAACAGAGGACAACTAAAACAAATTAAGGGGGCAGAAGATGAAACATGAGGGTAAGCTAACTAATAATATTAAAGAAGGTTGCAGGATTTTTTTCTGATACATAAAAGATGAGAGAGGCAAGAGTGGACATTGGCTGCTGGAAATTGCGGTGAGATAAATAGTATTGGGAAACAAAGAAATGGTGGAGGAACTGATTATGTACTTTGCATCCATCTTCATGGTGGAAGATACAAGTGTTCCATAACTTCGAGAGTCAAGGGTCAGTGTGTTGTGGCCATGAATAAGGAGAACGTGCAGGGGAAGCTTGAAACGTCTGAAGGTGGATAAATCACCTGGATCAGATGGACTACACCCCAGAGTTCTGAAGGAGATGGCTAAGAAGATTGTAGAGGCATTGATGGTGAGCTTTCAGGAATCACTGGAATCAGGGAGGATCCCAGAGGACTAGAAAGTGATTAATGTAATATGCCTATTTAAGAAGAGAGAGAGGCAGAAGATGGAAAATTATAGGAAGGTCAGACTGGTAAGATTTTAGGGTTCATTTTGAGATTGCTGAGTACAAGGAAGTGCATGATAAAATAGGGCAGAGTTAGCACAGTTTCGTTAAGGGGAGGTCATACCCACAAATCTGTTGGAATTGAGGATGTAATGAGTAGGTTCGACCAAGGAGAGCCAGTGGATGTGATCTATTTGGATTTCCAGAAAGCTTTTGATAAGCTGCTGCACAGGAAGCTGCTGATTAAGACAAGCCCATGACGCTAGGGCCAAGGTACTGGTATAGATAGAGGATAAGCTGATTGGCAGAAGGCAGAGAATAGGATAAAGAGGATTTTTGTGTGGAAGTTGGTAACTTGTGTAGTTCTGCAAGAGTCTGCATTGGGACCATAACTATTCACATTATATGTTAATGATCAGGATGAAGGAACTGACAGCATTGTTACTAAGTTTGCAGATGAACCAAAATGGGTAGAGGGACAGATAGTGTTGAGGAAGTGGAGTGGTTGCAGAAGGATTTGGATGGGCTTTGTAAGTAGTCAAATAAGTGATAGATGGAATACAATGTGGCAAGTATGAGGTTAGGCACTTTATTGGGAAGAGTAGAGTCAGAGCCTTATTTTGAAAACACTCCAGAAATCGGAAGTACAAAGGAACTTAAGAGTCCTAGTTCAGGATTCTCTTAAAGTTAACATGCAGGCTGAATTGGCAGTTAGGAAGGCAAACACAGTTTTAGCATTCATTTTAAGAGGGCTAGAATACAAGAACAGTGATGTAATTCTAAGATTGTGTATAAGGCTCTGGTCAGGCCGCATTTGGAATATTGTGAGCAGTTTTGGGCTGTGTCTAAGGAATGATGTGCTGGCCTTGGAGAGGGTTCAGAGGAAATTTATAAGAATGATTCCGGGAATGAAGTGCTTGTCACATGAGGAACGGTCAAGGACTCTGGGTCTCTGTACTTAATGGTGTTTAGAAGGATGAGGGGTAATCTTATTGAAGCTTACAGAAAACTGAGAGGCCTGAGTAGAGTAGATGTTTCGACCAGTAGGCTAGACTTGGACCTGAGGGCACAGCCTCAGACGACCCTTTAGAACTGAGATAAGGTGGAATTTCTTCTGCCAGAGGGTGGTTCATCTGTGAAGCTCATTGTTGCAGAAGACTGTGGTGGCCAAGTCATTGAGTGTATTTAAAACAGGCAAAGATAAGTTCCTGATTATTAACAGGATCAAAAGTTATGGGGAGAAGGCAGGAGAATGGGATTACAAAGCATATCAGCCGTAATCAAAAAGTGGAGCAGGTTTTGATGAGTTGAATAGTCGAACTGTGCTTCTATTATTTAATGGACTTATGGCTTGTATGTTAATTTGCTGTGATCCATGCACTAAGATGCATATTGTTCTGAATCCAATTGATATGTTCACCTATTTGAATCCCAAATGTTTCTATTGTTCATTTTAATGAATAATGTTTCCCGTGTTATATTGTACCACTTTTACAGTACACTAACTTATCTGGTTTATATTCTTGAGGTGATTGGTTGTCCCCTCGCACACATACTTCCCATTTCGCTTAGTATCATCAGCAAACTTGATATTACACTTGGTCCTCTCATATAAGGTATTGATATGGATTGTTAATAACTAAAATCCATGTATTGATCCTCAAACCCCAGTCTGGAAAGTGACCAGTTTATTTCTAAATCTGGTTTTCTGTACAATCCTTGTACAATTACCCAAAACTAATGAGCCTTAATTTTGTGTGACAGCTTGTTTTTTTTAAGTTTTTCTGCGGGATGTGAATGTTGCTGGCTAGGTCATCTTTAGATGCCTTTGTGACAGAGGGTGTCAGCTGCCACCTTGAACTGCTGCAGTCCATGTCAAATCCACAATGCTGTTCTACAGGGACTTGCACAATTTTGACCATTGCAACAATGATAACAATACAACACTGCTTAAGTATCTGAGAAATGGTGCTTAAAATAGTGCAATCATCTACAAGCATCCACATTTCTGACCTTACGATGGAGGGAAGCTCACTGATAAAGCAGCTGAAGATGTTTGAGAAATTCCTGCAGCACCTCAAGACTCAGATACCCCAACAGCCAGAATCATTTTCCCTTCCTAACTCCAACCATTGGAGAATTTTCCTCAATTCCCACCAAGTCAAGTTTTGACAGGGCTCCTTCAGTCAAACGCTGCCTCTTTGTTGTGGTTGGTCAATCTCACCTCACCTTGGTCTTGCACCTCATTGAATGCTTACTGAAAATCTAAATATTCTACATCTAGTAGGTTTCCCTCATCTGCCCTGGTTGTAACATCCTCAAGTATCTCCTAGTTGTCAAACATTTGATTCTGCCTGATAATTCCATGACTTTCCAAGTGCCTAGTTATCACATCAGTAATAGTTTAAGGGAGTTCCTTTGAAGGAAGATACTCAGAGGTGGGATTCCAGAGTTTAGGACCAGGTGCCATGGTGGAGTAAAGTAAATTAGAGGTGCACTAGATGCTAGACTTAGATGAGCTCAAACATCTTGGAGGATTGGTTCCATCATATAGTATTTGCTGCTGGACCAGATCTCTTCATTGGTTGAAATTAATGTTCTTCATTATTGTTGTATCGTTAGAACCCTTGCAGACACTCTCATTATTTTTTTCATTATTTTTGGTTTAGGTTTGTGACCTCTGAGCTGACAGCTGAAGACTACCTTTGTACTGTAGGCTTTGGATTGAGTTTTAAAAGAAAGAGAACAAACAAGCTGATGTTTGCTTATGAGGCCAGGCCTTAAATCTAATTGCAGGTTGATTCTTATTAAAAAGCATTCAATAGATGCTTCGATGCCAGAGAGGCCTTACGCGCAAGCAGATGGCAGATGCTGAATATTAACGGAGACACCATGACGAGAAGGTTGATCTTGCAGGAAGAGGTTAGAGTTTGAACTGGTTTTGGGACTTTGTTTAGGTCAGAAGGGTTGTGTCTGTGAAACATACAGGACAGAGGTTTTGATTGTTGCCTGGCTGTCCCCTCATTATCAACTCACTGAAAATTTGGAGAATAGAATCTCAGTTACAATAACTAAATGAATATTTCTGAAGCCAGTTGGAAAATATTTGCATACATCGGTGTCATCAAAAACCAAGCAAGGTCATCCTCTGCTGCTGTTATGGATCTTGGAGTCATCTTAAGTGAACTAGCCAGTTACTTGGCCTTTTTCCTGTCCAGGAGCAGCGGGAGACAAAGTGGAGGTGACGTTGGAGATTCCTGGGAAGGTAAAGACTTAGTATATATTTGGGCAGTAACTAAATCCGAGATACTACTTGTATAGTATTTCCATCTTGCCCCGCCTCCTCTAACCAGAAGAAAAGGACTCTTAAGGTTTTTTTTTCTCTTTTATTTTATATATTTAAGTACTTTATTTGGTATTAGTTGATATAAAGCTAAGGCTTACAATGACAGGGGACCTCAGACCCATGGCATGTGCCTCTTGATGTGGCAGCTCAGGGACGTGGCTGATGTCCCTGACCCTTGCACTTACAAGAAGTGTGTCCAGCTGCATGACGTCTCTGGAGCTGCGGATGGACTCGGTGTGGAACATCCGCAAGGCTGAGGAGATCATGGATAGCGCGTTTAGTGAATTTGTCACACCGCAGGTTAGAATTGGGCAGCACGGTGGCACAGTGGTTTGCACTGCTGCCTCACAGCGCCAGAGACCCGAGTTCAATTCCCACCTCAGGCAACTATCTGTGTGGAGTTTGCACATTCTCCCCATGTCTGCGTGGGTTTCCTCCCACAATCCAAAAAAAAAGGGGTGAAGGGGTAAATGTAGGGGAATGGATCTGGGTGGGTTGCTCTTTGGAGGGTCGGTGTGGACTTGTTGGGCTGAAGGGCCTGTTTCCACACTGTAAGTAATCTAATCTAATCTAACTGCTGAGGGAGACCATGAATGGGTGACCAGAAGGCAGTGCAGGTGTCCCCTGTGGTCATCTCCCTCCAAAACAGGTATATAGTTTTAGATACTGTTGGGGGAGATGACTCACCTGGGGATGGCAGCTATTGCCAAGATCATAGCACCGTGGCAGACACTGCTGTTCAGAAGGGCAGGAAAAAGACTCATAGGGCCATATTCATAGGGGATTCTATTGTAAGGGGAGTAGGTAAGCAGTTCTGTGGCTAAAAACAACTCTCCCAGATGGCATGTTGCCTCCCAGGTGCTCGGGTCAGGGATGTCACTGATCAGCTGCAGAGCATTCTGAAAGGGCAGAGTGAACTGCCAGTTGTCTTGGTTTTATAGGCAGCAATGATACAAGTTAAAAAAAACAGTTGATGTCCTGAAAGTAGAATTCAGGGAGCTAGGAGAGAAGTTAATGAGGAGGACCTCAATGGTAGTGATCTCAGGATTACTACCAGTGCCACGTGCTAGTCAGGGTAGAAATGATAGAATAGGCAGGATGAACACATGGCTTGAGGGATGGTGTAGGAGGGAGGGGTTCAGATTTGTTGGACATTGGGACCAGTTCTGGGGAAGGTGGGACTATTACAAATTGGATGGCCTACACCTGAACCAGCATGGAACTAATGTCTTTAGGGGAGTTTTTAAACTAATGTGGCAGGGGGCTGGGAACCAGAGGAGAAGACTTTTGGACGGTAAGGTGGAAACTAGAAACTGTAAGGTTCATGAAGTTAGCATTACCAAGGGGAAGAGTAGGCAGAGAACAAATGAACGTAAAGGAACTGATGGTCTGAAGTGCATATACTTTACTGCAAGGAGAATAGTGAGTAAGGCAGATGAACTTAGGGCTTGGATTGGTGCCTGGGAATATGGCGTTATTGCAATCAGAGACTTGGTTGAAGGAAGGACATGATTGGCAGCTAAATGCTCCAGAACATAGATGCTTCAGACAGTTCAGGGAAGGAAGTAAAAGGGGGGAGGAGTTGCATTGCTGGTCAGGGATGATATCACGGCTGTGCTAAAGGAGGACACTATGGAGGGCTTGAGCAGTGAAGCGTATGGGTAGAGCTGAGAAATAAGGATGCAGTTCCATTGTTGGGGCTTTATTACAGGCCTCCCAACAGTGAGCGTGAGGTAGAAGAACAAATAGGTAAACAGATAATGGAAAAATGTAGAAGAAACAGGATGGTAGTGATGGGAGATTTTAATTTTCCCAACATTGACCTGGATACACTTAGTGTCAGAATTTGTAAGGAGCATCCAGGAAAGTTTTCTAAAGCAGTATGTCGATAGTCCGACGAGGGAAGGGGCCATATTGGACTTGATGTTGGGTAATGAGCCAAGCCAGGTGGTAGAAGTTGCAGTGGGGGATTTCTTTGGGAATAGTGCCCACAATTCTAAGTTTTAAAATACTCATAGACAAAGATGAGGGTGGTCCTAAGGGAAGAGTACTAGACTGGGACAAGGCCAACTTTATTAATATTCGGCAGGAGTTGGGAAATGTGGATTGGGAGCAGCTACTTGAAGGGAAGTCCACACTTGAAATGTGGGAGGCTTTCAAAGGTAGGTTGAAGATAGTGCAGGATAGGCATGTCCCTTTGAAAACAAGGGATAGGAAAGGCAAGATTCATGAATCATGGATGACTGGAGAAATCGTGCGACTAGCCCTAGAGGAAAAGTGAAGTGTACATGAGGTCCAGGCAGCTAAGAACAGAATGGGCCTTGGAAGAATATTGGGACAGTAAGATCAATCTTAAGCGAGGAATCAAACTGGCTAAAAGGGGTCATGAAATAACTTTAGTGAGCGAATTAAGGAGAATCCCATATTCATGTATAAGAAGCAAGACGGTAACTAGAGAAAAGGTTGGTCCACTAAAGGATAAGGAAGGAAGGTTGTGTGTCAAACCTGAGAAAATGAGTGAGATTTTCAATGATTACTTTGCATCAGTGTTCATTGAGGAGAGGGATATGATGAATGTTGAGATTAGAGATAGAGGTTTGTTTACTCTGGATCACATTGACATAAGGAGGGAGGAGGTTTGGGTAGGCTAAAGGATATTAAGGTGGACAAATAACCAGGACTAGATTGGATGTATCCAAGGTAGCAGAGGGAAGGAAGAGAGGAAATAGCTGGGTCCCTGACACATTACTTGTAGCATCCTTAAACACAGGTGAGGCGTCTGAGGACTGGAGGATTGCTAATGTTATCCCCCTATACAAGAAGGGCAGTAGGGATATTCCAGGTAACTACAGACCAGTGAACCTGACATCCATGTAGGGAAAGCTGCTGGAGAAGGTACGAGGGATAAAATCTATTTATATTATGAAACGAATGGGCTTATCAGTGATAGGTAACATGGTTTTGTGCAGGGCAGATCGTGCCTTACCAACCTAATAGAGTTCTTTGAGGAAATGACCAATTTGATAGATGAAGGAAGAACTGTAGATGTCATATACATAGACTTTAGTAGGGCACTTGATAATGTTCCCCATGGTAAACTAATGGAGAAAGTGAAGTCACCTGGTGTGCAGGGTGTTCGATTCTCGCCTCGGTTGACTGTCTGTGTGGAGTTTGCACGCTCTCCCAGTGTCTGCATGGGTTTCCTCCGGGTGCTCTGGTTTCCTCCCACAATCCAAAAGCTGTGCAGATCAGGTGAATTGGTCATGCTAAAATGCCAAGTCAGGGGTAAATATAGGGTAGAGTCTGGATGGGTTACTGGGTTCTGGACTCCCCAACCCCAGGGAAAAGACTTTGCCTATTTACCCTATCTGGTTACTCGTCAGATGGTCTGTGTGGACTTGTTGGGCCAAAGGGTCTGTTTCCGTACTGTAGGTAATCAAATCGATAAAACAGGAGACAGCGTAGTAGTTGAAGGGAGTTTGTCGAAATGGAGACAGGTGACCAGTGGTGTTCCACAGGGAACAGTGCTGCAGCCACTGTTGTTTGTAATATACATAAATGATCTGGAAGAGGGCACTGTTGGTCTGATCAGTAAGTTTACAGATGACACGAAGGTTAGTGGAGTAGTAGAAAGCATAGGAGACTGTCAAAGAATACAGGAGAATATAGATAGACTGGTGTGTTGGACGAAAAAGTGACAGATGGAGTTCAATTCAGGCATGCATTTTAGGAAATCTAATTTTAGAGCGAGCTATACTGTAAACAGGAGAGCCTTGGCTAAAGTTAATGAGCAGAGAGATCTGGGAGTTCAGGTCCATTGTACCCTGAAGGTGGCTGCACAAGTGGATAGAGTGGTCAAGAAGGCATATGGTATGCTTGTCTTCATCGGATGGGGTATTGAGTATAAGAGCTGGCAGATCATGTTAAAATTGTTCAAGACTTTGGTTCAGCCGCATTTAGAATACTGTGTACAGTCTGGTCGTCACATTACCAAAAGGATGTGGACGCTTTGGAGAGGGTGCAGAGAAGGTTTACAAGGATATTGCCTGGTTGGAAGGTGCAAACTATGAAGAGAGGTTGAGGAGGTTAGGATTGTTGTCATTAGTGGACAGCGAAGAGGGTTACCTCCAATTACAACAGGATCTTGACCGCAAGGAATAATGGGCTGAGAAGTGGCAGATGGAGGTTAATTCAGATAAATGCGAGGTGCTGCATTTTGAGAAAGCAAATCTTAGCAGGACTTATCCACTTAATGGTAAGGCCCTCAGGAGTGTTGCTGAACAAAGTGACCTTGGAGTGCAGGTTCATAGCACCTTAAAAGTGGAGTCACAGGTAGATAGGATAGTGAAGGCGGCGTTTGGTATGCTTTCCTTTATTGGTCAGAGTATTGAGTACAGGAGTTGGGAGGTCATGTTGTGGCTGTACAGGACGTTGGTTAGGCCACTGTTGGAATATTGCGTGCAATTCTGGTCTCCTTCCTATCAGAAAGATGTTGTGAAACTTGAAAGGGTTCAGAAAAGATTCACAAGGATATTGCCAGGGTTGGAGGATTTGAGTTATAGGGAGAGGCTGAACAGACTGGGGCTGTTTTCCCTGGAGCATCGGAGGCTGAGGGGTAACCTTATAGAGGTTTACAAAATTATGAGGGGCATGGATAGGGTAAGTAGGCGAAGTCTTTTCCCTGGAGTCGGGGAATCCAGAACTAGAGGGCATAGGTTTAGGGTGAGAGGGGAAAGATATAAAAGAGACCTAAGGGGCAACTTTTTCACGCAGAGGGTGGTACGTGTATGGAATGAGCTGCCAGAGGAAGTGGTGAAGGCTGGTACGATTACAACATTTAAGAGGCATTTGGATGGGTATATGAGTAGGAATGGTTTGGAAGGATATGGGCCGGGTGCTGGCAGGTGGGACTAGATTGGGTTGTGATATCTGGTTGACATGGACGGGTTAGACCGAGGGGTCTGTTTCCATGCTGTACATCTCTATAACTATGACTCTATTCGAAAAAGGGAGATTGAGGGGGTCCTGATTGAGGTCTACAAAATCATGAATGGTATGGACAGGGTGGATAGAGATAAGCTTTCTTCCCAGGGTGAGGGATTCGATAACAAGAAGTCACGCATTCAAGGTGAGAAGTGAAAAGTTTAAGGGGGATACGCATGGAAAATACGCATGGTGGGTGTCTGGAAAGTGTTGCGAGCAGAGATAATAGAGGTAGGCATAGAAGATTCATTTCAGGTGCGTCTGGATGGATACATGAGTAGGTGGGGAGCAGAGGGATACAGATGCTTAAGAACTGGGCAATAGATTTAGACAGTGGATTTAGATCTGCTCAGGCTGGGAGGGCTGAAAGGCCTATTTCTGGGCTGTAAATTTTCTTTATTCTATGTGTTCAAGTAATTTAATTTTCCTCTTGATTTATCCCTTAACTGTCTGTTTATCTGTCTGTCATTGTGAGAGAGTGGCAAATACAATTAAAAAGAATTGGATTTAAATTCCCGGCATTAATTCAATTACCTTGTCCTTTCACTTGCTGTGGGGCTGTGGCAATAAGAGCTGCTCAAATACTGAGAATTCTGCAACATTTAACTCATCTCCTCACTCCATGAAACCTTAGCACATGGCACAAATTGGGAATGTGGTTGAATACATCCACTTCCCAGCATGAATGCAGCTTTAAGAACACTCTAGAAGTTCTCCTTCCAGAACAAGGTTGCCCACTTCTTTGGCACCCCATCTACCACCCTCAACATTCACTTGCTGCTCCACCATCGTAGTGGCAGCAGTATGTACTGGTTACAAGATGCACTGCAACAACTCAGTGAGGCTCCTTTGACGGCATCTTCCAATTCTGTGGCATCTAGAACTTAGAAGTTCAAAGTCAGCAGGTGAATCAAAATATCACCATTTGCACGTGCCCCTGCAAGTCACTCACCATCCTGACGTGAAACCAAATCACTGTTCCCTCGCTGCCATTCGGTTAAATTCCTGAAACATTATTCCTAACGAATAATGAGCTAGCAGGAGTTCAAGATAGCAGTTCACCACCTCTTTCTCAGTATTTGAGTTGGGTATGGGTGCTTGGTGTGGAACTCGGTGCCTGGTGAAGAGTTGGGCCATGGTCATTTGATGAGTTGGCTGCTGAGTGTTTGTTGAATTGGTATTCAGTGTGGAGCTGAGTCCTGAATGTTAAATGCTGGGTTCCAAATTAATTAGATGCTCATGTGGAGCAGGCTGCTTGGTGAATTGGGAGCCGAGTACTTGAGAAGGAGCTGGTTGCTCAATGAATTGTGTTTAGTGCAGACCAGAGTGCTTGGTGCAGAGTTGGGTTGGTGCTGATGCTCTGTTGGATTTTGTGTGCTTGTTTTGGTTAAAATGGGGACCACATTAAGTTGGGTGTTGAATACTGGGAAATTTGGAAATGTGAAGTTGCATCTTGAGTGCTTGATGTTGGATCCTGGGTGAATTAGGTGTTGGTTACATAACTTGACCTGGATGAA
This sequence comes from Hemiscyllium ocellatum, assembly GCF_020745735.1. Taxonomy (NCBI): domain Eukaryota; kingdom Metazoa; phylum Chordata; class Chondrichthyes; order Orectolobiformes; family Hemiscylliidae; genus Hemiscyllium; species Hemiscyllium ocellatum. The sequence goes on from NC_083410.1 coordinate 94,412,957, forward strand.
TTGGGTACTTGGTGAATTGGGTGATGAGTGCTGAATTGAGTCCTGTTGAATTGGGTGCAAAACTGATTGCTGAGTGGGTGTTGGATGCTGAGCTGGGTCCTGGTTGAATTGGGTCAAAACTCAGTGCTCACTGAATTTGAGTGCTGTGAGAATTGGGTGTTGGGGCTGGGTGAATTAGATGTGAGGCGCTGACTGGGTTCTGGGTGCTGGTTGCAGAGCTGTGTTTTGAGTGAATTGGGTGCTGGGTAATTTGAGTGTTGTGAACATGTCTCCTGGGTGAATTGGGTGCTGAGCCATGTTCAAGTGAATTAAGTGCTGGATACAGAGGAAGGTGCTGGGTGAGTTGAGTGCAGGGTGAATTGGGTGCTAGGTACAAAGTTAGGATCGGGAGTATTTAGGTGCTGGGTGCAGAGGAGTCTGCTGGGGTGAATTGGGAAGCTGGGGTGAATTAGGTGTTGGTTGCTGGGGTGAGTGGGACGAGTTGGGGTGCTGGGGTGAGTTGGGATAGTTGGGGTAGCTGGTGTGAGTTGGGGTTGCTGGGATGAGTTGGGATAGCTGGAGTGAGTTGGGGTGCTGGGGTGAGTTGGGATAGTTGGGGTGAGTTGGGATAGTTGGGGTGAGTGGGGGTGTTGGGGTGAGTTGGGATAGTTGGGGTGAGTGAGGGTGCTGGGGTGAGTGAGGGTGCTGGGGTGAGTTGGGATAGTTGGGGTGAGTGAGGGTGTTGGGGTGAGTTGGGGTGCTGGGGTGAGTGAGGGTGCTGGGGTGAGTTGGGATAGTTGGGGTGAGTGAGGGTGTTGGGGTGAGTTGGGGTGCTGGGGTGAGTGAGGGTGCTGGGGTGAGTTGGGATAGTTGGGGTGAGTGAGGGTGTTGGGGTGAGTTGGGATAGTTGGGGTGAGTTGGGATAGTTGGGGTGAGTTGGGATAGTTGGGGTGAGTGAGGGTGCTGGGGTGAGTTGGGATAGTTGGGGTGAGTGAGGGTGTTGGGGTGAGTTGGGATAGTTGGGGTGAGTTGGGATAGTTGGGGTGAGTGAGGGTGTTGGGGTGAGTTGGGATAGTTGGGGTGAGTTGGGATAGTTGGGGTGAGTGAGGGTGCTGGGTGCCGGTTACACTCGGGGTCGCTGGGTGTCGCTGTTGTCTCCCGGTCCGCACTCGGGTTCCGCATTGCCCCCTGGCGGTGATCCAGGGACCTGCTCCCGGCCGCAGCTAAAGCCGGAGCCGGGGGTTCGCTCGCCCCTGGACACTGACTCTCTGCAACACTGCGCTCACGGAGCCTCAACACCAGAGAGAGGGAGAGCCAGCGGCACTGCCGCCGGATCCACCTGAAGGAAAAGAGACTGCGGCCGCTGAGCATTCACGGTGAGAGGAGGGTCAGAACAAGGAGGGTGTGTGTCTGTGCAAACCAACTGGAGAGAATCTCAATCTACAACTGATCCGAGACTGAGCTCACCAAGACAACCTCAATCAGAAGTCTGAATTTTACCTTTAATTCTACTTTGATTCTAGTTCCAATTCTCATCTCTTATCCACCACCTTTTAATCCTCATGTCATTATAATCCCAACCCTGTCTCCAGTTCCAATTCTATTCCAACCCCAAACCTAATCTCAATCCTAATCCCAACTCCACCAGCAATCCTAGTACAAATATTCATTTTAATCCCAATTCTTGAAGTATCCACACTTTTAACCCTAACTCATCTCTGTCTAATCCTAATTTCCAGCCCTGACTCACCCACTTCGGATCTCCTGGTGCCCCATGGCAACTAACATTGTGCTGGAGTGGCTGAAGAGCTTAAAGTTGTCCCAGTATGGTGAATCCTTCATGGACAATGGTTATGATGACCTGGAGGTTTGCAAGCAGATTGGGGAGCCTGACCTGGATGCCATTGGGGTTGAGGTTCCCGGGCACCGGAAACTCATCAAGGCAGCTGTGGCACGACTCCGTGAGGAAGAGGAAACTGGCACTGTTGTTTACTTCACTTTGGAACCACGACCTGCACCCCTTTGTCAGCCTTACATCTACCCCAGCCTGAAGGAATACCAACCCAGAATGAGGGCTGTCTTGTGGAGACGACCACAAAAAACCAGTAGGAAAATGCTGAACGACGTGACATCCAGCAGGCGAGCAGGCCTCAAGAAAAGGGTGATTTACTCCAAGTTCATACTGAAGATCAAAAATAAACAACAACAAGGCAGCAAACACCCTTATGTTAAAAATAAGGTGAGTGATGGGCAGTGGGGGGAACATTGTCTTTATTCCAATTGACTCGATTGGGATATAATTTACAGGAACATGAAAGGGACTAAAGTACTTGGTATGATGTGAGTTAGAAAGTGGCTTGAATGGCAGTTGGCATCAGATGTGCAGGAGATTTATCTTGTAACATGGACAAATCACTTTTACAGGATCAAGACACGGCTCACTGTATTTGTCTCATGGGCAATTAGGGATAGCTCACTGCCTCTGGCAGTGATGTCCAACTCCCATGTCAAAGAAAATGCAATGGGTGAAAGGTCATTTCTAATCTTGTGGTAAAATGTAAAGTAGTCACAGATATTGGAATCTGTCAATTTGTTACGAACATGTGGGAATTTCAGTTCCATATCGGTATTGACAAATCTGGTCTGAGTTTGGTGTGAAGATTTGAGTCCTACACAGGAATATAGAAAGGAATATAGACAGTTACCTATAGTTATATTTGTGCAGATATTTGACTATTGTATAAAAATACAGTAATCTGCCTGATTTTTGTATTTGGTATATTATCTTAGGTAATCTGTGGGTAATTTGAATTCTAGGCAGAAATCTTCCCAGCATTTGAGTTTCTCACTGATTGACAGAATACTCTTCATGTTTTAGTTTTAAAGTGAGGTATAATAATCAGGTGCATGCTTGAGTGCCATATGGGGACACAATAGTTGTCAGGTATGAGATTTATTCTTTTATGTAATTCATACAGAAATTTAGAGAGGATTCATCAAAATTATGCAGGTTTGAGAAATTGTTACTGAGTGACTTGAGATACTGGATCTGTTTTTGCTGGCTTAGAGAAAGTTAAGGGAAGACTTAATGTTTTTTTTAATTATGAAGAGTTTTGGGAGAGTAGTTAGTCAGTAATGAAGTGTTCTTGATTTTAAAATTTGTCACTAAGAAGTGAGAGGACATAAAATGCTTCACCACAGGGACTGGTTGCTCCTGTGAAGGAAAAATTAGATAAATTTTTAAAATTAGACCAAAATACAGAACGCTTGGGAAAGGACAAGGTAGTGGGATTTGTTTTTGCAATAGTTTGACTGGCATGGACATAATGAGATGATCTTTATGATTCTGTGGGGATATATATAATAGATTTAGCCATGCATTTACATTCTATACAGAATACAATGCATTGAATTATTTGAGCCTACAAGGCCAACATTTTAGAATGTGCTCAGCACTTGAGGTCCATACAGTAGTCACATTTGGGATGTGTATCTTTCAATACAACTCAATTCGCACAGTTTCTAGCATTTCTTATCAATTTAAGTCTAGTCCAAATATCTCTTTGGGTTTAGAGGTGTTGACCATTCCCCAAAGTAGTCTAGCTTTATGCCTGGAGGGAAAGACATAATCACACCGTCTGTTAATCCACACTTCATAAAAACCAGTCAGTCTCTCTGGAGACGAAGACGTAATAAAAACCTATTGCAAAATCTTTGCCATCTGAAAGGGACTATCAAGATGCTTCCGTCGTCCTCAGTGAAATAAGAAAACTGAGAAACAACTGGTATTAAATGTTCTTTAAAAAGAGATTAATTAGATAAATTAATTGGTTCCTCCAGCCATTTGGTTGCAGAGAACCTGAGTTTTTTTTCATTCTGATTCTTAGAGCGTTGTCAAAGCAACATTTTTCCCCTCATTTGGATTTCTGCACGAGTACTGGTGTAGTTGTTGTTCTGTTGTGAAGATATTTTACCCATGTCAGTTTGGTGAATGTACAAAATGTCAAGCTTATTGCACTGAATCTTGCTTGAAAGATGGCCGAATGTTACAATGCTTGGCAATTTAAAAAGAATTGAACTGCTGCACTAATAGATACTCTCACTCATGACTGGCATTATTTCTTGCAATTTGCTGTTCTCCCAAACATGCTCAGTATTCCTGTGATCACAATTCTATGTCAATCACACGAATCAGCAATTTCGCTCAGCCATCCTGTTGCCCGGGAAACCCTTTCCCAGCAGCAAACGATGTATGCCTGACAACCAGTTTGACACTGAATTGAAAATTGAAAGTGACCTCTCGTTATATTGAAGCTGGGTAGCTTGGCAGAGCACTAAAATGATTAGGATTTGAAGGAGCACTGTGTATTGTGTTGAAGAAATCTCTTTTAATGATTTCTTTTTTATGGGGGCCAGCATAATTGTTTTCAAACCATTAAAACAAATAAATCAAAAACCACTTGAGTAAACATGCCTGGCATTTTAAAGGCACTCACCATTGAATTTTGGGAAGATTTAAAGTTGAAAAGAACTGAAAATAGATTTCTAAAACGTAAATTGAGTAGTGATTAAATGTTACACTATCATCTGAGACAGTTAATGAGGCAATGTTACCAGCCCTTCTGAAAGGGTCAATGTGGAAATCCAACAGCATCACCTAAATGAGTGCATATGGAATTTTGTCCATATTAATGAAATGATGATACAGTCAGTGGTTAGCACTGCAGCCTCACAGCAGCAGGGTCCCAGGTTTGGGTGACTGTCTGTGTGGAGTTTGCATGTTCTCCCCGTGTCTGCGTAGGTTTCCTTCGGGTGCTCTGGTTTCCTCCCACAGTTCAAAGATGTGCAGATCAGGTGGATTGGCCAAGCTAAATTGTCCATTGTGTTAGGTGCATTAGTCAGAGGGAAACGGGTCTGGGTGGGTTACTCTACGGAGGTCGGTGTGGACTGGTTGGGCTGAAGGGCCTGTTTCCACACTGTAGGGAATCTAATCAAAATCAAATAAGAAAATATTTTCACTAATAATGTGGAAAAAAAAGTTTATTTCTCAACAGGTAACATGGAAATACTGAAATGCCTCCACCAGAAAGAGAATGGAAAATGATACATTTCCTCCAAGTGCATTATAACTTGTTGCAGGATATCCTGAAACCAATAAGTTAGAAATATGAAATTATCTCAAATTAATATTTGTGTAAATGTGACATTGTTATGCAAGTGAAAAAGTGGAAAGTGAATTGCGATATAATATCTCCTGGGAGCTGATATGAGATTATTACATTTTCTTCTGAAAGAGTTAATATGGAAGTGAGCCCGATAGATAACTTCCTTTTTAAGAGCTAAAACTGAGATGGCGGTCATGAATATTAATGTGGAAACCTTACTGCATCCATTGAGGCAGATAATGTGGAAATGTGACAGTATGTATTGGGGTTTAAGTGGAAGTGTGATAAAAAACCCCAGCAAGAGATAATGTGGAAAAGATGCAGCATCTCATGGGAGAGATGATGTGGAAGTAACAGTATTTCTTCTGAGTTAACAAAAATCTTAAGACCGTAACACATTCGTCCCATCAAATTTACTCTGCCATTCAATCATGACTGATAAGTTTCTCATCCCCATTCTCCTGCTTCCTCTCCGTAATCCTTTATCTATCCCCTTGATACTCAAGAACCTATCTATCAGTCTTAAATATACCCAAGGACCTGACCTCCACAGCTTTCTGTGGCAATGAGTTCCATAGATTCCTCACTCTCTGGCTGAAGATGTTTCTCTTTATCTCCAGTCTTCCCTTTACTCTAAGGCTGTGCCCTCGTGTCCTAGTCTCTCCTAACAATGGAAACACCTACCCACCATCTACTCTGTCCAAACCATTCGGTGTTCTGTATGTTTCAATTCGATCCCTTCTCATCCTTCTAAACTCCATCAAGCATAGACTCCGAGTCCTCCAACATTCCTCGTATGTTAAGCTTTTCATTCCTGGGGCCTTTCTTGTGAACCTACTGTGCACAATACTCCAAATGTAGTCAGGTCTGAGCCTTTTAGAGCTTCAGTTTTTATATTCATGTTGTCTTTAAAAAAAAAATGCCATCATTGCATTTGCCTTCCTAACTACTGAGAGAAAGTGGGGACTGCAGATGCTGGAGATCAGAGCTGAAAATGTGTTGCTGGAAAAGCGCAGCAGGTCAGGCAGCATCCAAGGAGCAGGAGAATCGACGTTTCGGGCATGACCCCTTCTTCAGGCATGAGGAGAGTGTGCCAAGCAGGCTAAGATAAAAGGTAGGGAGGAGGGACTTGGGGGAGGGGCGTTGGAAATGAGATAGGTGGAAGGAGGTTAAGGTGAGGGTGATAGGCCGGTGTGGGGGTGGAGGTGGGGGCGGAGAGTTCAGGGGCAAGATAGCAGGTTAAGAAGGTGGTACTGAGTTCGAGGGTTGGGACTGAGACAAGGTGGTGGGAGGGGAAATATAGGGGAGGGGAGGGGAGGGAAGTATATCCCTGGTGGTGGGGTCCGTTTGGACATGGCGGAAATGACGACAGATGATACGATGTATGTGGAGGTTGGTGGGGTGGTAGGTGAGAACCAGTGGGGTTCTGTCCTGGTGGTGATTGGAGGGGCGGGGCTCAAGGATGGAGGAGCGGGAAGTGGAGGAGATGCGGTGGAGAGCATCGTCGATCACGTCTGGGGGGAAATTGCGGCCTTTGAAGAAGGAGGCCATCTGGGTTGTATGGTATTGGAACTGGTCCTCCTGGGAGCAGATGCGGTAGAGACGAAGGAATTGGGAATATGGGATGGCATTTTTACAGGGGGCAGAGTGGGAGGAGGTGTAGTCTGGGTAGCTGTGGGCGTCGGTCGGTTTATGGTAAATGTCCATGTTGATTTGGTCGCCCAGGATAGAAATGGAAAGGTCTAGGAAGGGGAGGGAGGAGTCTGAGACAGTCCAGGTAAATTTGAGGTTGGGGTGGAAGGTGTTGATAAAGTGGATGAACTGTTCAACCACCTCGTGGGAGCACGAGGCAGCGCCGATACAGTCATCGATGTAGCGGAGGAAAAGATAGGGGGTGGTGCCAGTGTAGTTGCGGAAGATGGACTGTTCCACATATCCTACGAAGAGGCAGGCATAGCTGGGGCCCATGCGGGTGCCCATGGCAACTCCTTTGGTTTGGAGGAAGTGAGAGGATTGGAAAGAGAAGTTGTTCAGAGTGAGGACCAGTTCAGTCAGTCGAAGGAGGGTGTCAATGGAAGGGTACTGGTTGGTATGGCGGGAGAGGAAGAAGCGGAGGGCTTTGAGTCCTTCGTGATGGGGGATGGAGGTGTACAGGGACTGGATGTCCATGGTGAAGATAAGACTTTGGGGAAACGAAAATCATGGAGGGAGGTGGAGGGCGTGGGTGGTGTCCTGAACATAGTTGGGGAGTTCTTGGACTAAGGGGGACAGGACTGCGTTCCCTCCCCTCCCCTATCAATGTTCCAAAAAGACCATGCCCTCCGTGACTCCCCCATCAGGTCCACACCCCAACCAACCCAACCTTCACTCCAGGCACCTTCCCCTGCAACCGCAAGAAATGCAAAACTTGCACCCACACCTCCCCCCTTACTTCCCTCCAAGGTCCCAAGACATCCTTCCATATCCGCCACAAATTCACCTGCACCTCCACACACATCATTTACTGCATCTGCTGCATCCGATGTGGCCTCCTCTATATTGGGGAGACAGGCCGCCTACTTGCGGAACGTTTCAAAGAACACCTCTGGGACACCCGGACCAACCAACCCAACCACCCCGTGGCTCAACACTTCAACTCCCCCTCCCACTCCACCAAGGACATGCAGGTCCTTGGACTCCTCCATCGCCAGACCATAGCAACACGACGGCTGGAGGAAGAGCACCTCATCTTCCGCCTAGGAACCCTCCAACCACAAGGGATGAACCTAGATTTCTCCAGTTTCCTCATTTCCCCTCCCACCACCTTGTCTCAGTCCCAACCCTTGAACTCAACACCGCCCTCCTAACCTGCAATCTTCTTCCTGACTTCTCCGCCCCCACCCCCACTCCAGCCTATCACCCTCACCTTAACCTCCTTCCACCTATCGCATTTCTAATGCCCTTCCCCCAAGTCCCTCCTCCCTCCCTTTTACCTTAGCCTGCTTGGCACACTTTCCTCTTTCCTGAAGAAGGGCTCACGCCCGAAATGTCGATTCTCCTACTCCTTGGATGCTGCCTGACCTGCTGTGCTTTTCCAGCAACACATTTTCAGCTTCCTAACTACTGACTCAACCTACAAGTTTACCTTGACTAGAACTCCCTAGCCTCTTTGCATTTCAGACTTCTGAATTTTCTCCCCATTTAGAAAATAGTCCATGTCTGTACTCTTCCTACCAAATTGCATGACCTCACACTTTCCCATGTTGTACCCCATCTGCCATTTCTTTGCCCACACCTGTAAACTCCTCGATGCCAGCTGTCTCTCTACCTATCTTTGTATTGTATTAGCCACACACCCTCAGTTTACTCATCGAGATCAGTTATGTATAAAGTGCAAAGTTATAGTCCCAACACTGAGTCTTGCAGAACACCACTTGTCACCAGCTGCTATCCCAAGAAGGACCCTTTTTCCCCACTCTCTGCTTTCTACCAGACAGCCAATGTTCTGTCAATGCTAGTACCTTGCCTCTAACACCATGGGCCCTTACCTTACTCAGTCGCCTCCTCTGTGGCACCTTGTCAAAGGCCTTCTTGAAGCCCAAGTAGATAACATTCATTGGCTCTCCTTGGTCTAACTTGCTCATTACTTTCTCAAAGAATTCTAGCAGATTTGTCAGGCATGAACTCCCCTTGATGAAACTGTGCTGACTTTGCCCTGTTTTAGCACACACTTCCAAGTATTCAGAAATCTCATCCTTCACAATGAATTCCAGGATCTTACCCACGACCGAGGTTAGACTAATTGGTCTGCAATTTTACTACTTTTGCCGAGCCTCTTTTTAAACAGTGGTGTCATATTTGCAATTTTTCTAGTCCTCTGGGACCCTCCCTGATTCTAGCACTTCCTGAAAGATCACCACCAAAGCCTCTGCTATCTCTTCAGCTATCTTATTTAGAACTCTGGGGTGTGGTCCATACCTCATCAGAGAGATGATGTAGATTTGACCTGTGAGGGATAATATGTTTGTGGTGCGCGCTATTGTGGAAATGTGATGACATGTCTGAGGAGGATGATTTAATGTTGCAATCTCTATTCGGAATAATATAGAAATGATACAATGTCATTTTTGTGAAATAATGTGGAAAGTATGAAGATGATGTGGCAGCAATATTGTATTACCTCTGAGATATTGAAATTGTTAGGGTATACCTCAGACATATAACGTGGAAATGTGACTATGTGTTAGGGATAATGTGGAAATGTTACAATATGCAAGAAGCATTGTGGGAAAGATAAAGCTGATGTGGTAATAATACAATATTTTCTCTGAGGTGATGGAATTGTTCGAGTATCTCCTCATACAGATAATTTGAAAGTAGCAAACCATTTGAGAAAGATGATGTGGAAATGTGAAATATTTTCTGATAAAGGGAAAATGTAAATCTCTCCTGACAAATTATTTGGAAATGATAAAATATGTTGAGAGAGAGGGAAATCTCACGGGCAATAATATGGAAATATTTCAAAATTTGACATACGGATTATGTGGAAATCATAGTGTCTCCTGAGAGAGGTTTTGTTGAAAAGAGGCACATGAGAAACATAACGTGCAAATATTCCACTATTATGTGACACAGATAAAGTCAAAAGGTTACAGTCCAATGTGCAAATGTTGCACTTGAGATAGAAAATGTGGAGTTGTTATAGAATGCTCTGAGACTGATAAGATATGATATTATCTCCTGTAAAAGTTCAAGAGTGAATATAATGGTGCTTCCTTGCAACAAATCAAGTGGAAATGATCATCTGTCTTGATGTATAATCTGCAGCAATATAATATAACCTGAGGTTTAATGTGAAAAGGTTATATTGTCTCCTGAGAGAGGGAATGTGACAAAACTCCTAAGTGAGAATTTGGAAATAATGCAGCATTTTTCGAGTGAGACAGTTGGAATCTTAAAACCAATAAGACATAGGGGTGGAAGTAAGGCCATTCGGCCCATTGAGTCCAGTCTGCCATTTCATCATGGCTGATGGGCATTTCAACTCCACTTACCCACACTCTCCCCATTGCCCTTTAATCCCGTGCGAGATTAAGAATTTTCAATCTCTGCCTTGAAGACACTTAATGTCCTGGCCTCCACTGCACTCTGCGGCAATGAATTCCACAGGCCCACCATTCTCTGGCTGAAGAATTGTCTGCTCATTTCCATTCTAAATTGACCCCCACTAATTCTAATGCTGTGCCCACGGGTCCTAATCTTCCCGCCTAACGGAAACAACTTCCCAGTGTCCACCCTTTCTAAGCCATGCATTATCTTTTAAGTTTCTATTAGATCTCCCCTCAACCTTCTAAACTCTAATGAATACAATCCCAGGATCCTCAGCTGTTCATCATATGTTAAACCTACCATTCCAAGGATCATCCGTGTGAATCTCCGCTGGACACACTCCAGTGCCACTATGTCCTCCCTGTGGTGTGGGGCCCAAAATTGGACATAATATTCTAAATGGGGCCTAACTGGAGCCTTATAAAGTCTCAGAAACACGTCGCTGCTTTTATATTCCAACCCTCTTGAGATAAATGACAACATACATTCGCTTTCTTCATCATGGACTCAATCTGCATGTTTACCTTTAAAGAATCCTGGACTAACACTCCCAGATGCCTTTGTACTTTGGCTTTATGAATTTTCTCACCGTTTAGAATGCTTGCATTCTCTTTTTCCAAAGTGCAAGATCTTGCATTTACTCACGTTGAATTTCATCAGCCATTTCCTGGACCACTCTCCTAAACTGTCTAAATCTATCTGCAGCCTCCTCACCTCCTCAGTACTTTCTGCCTGTCCACCTAACTTTGTATCATCAACGAACTTCGCCAGAATGTCCCCATTCCCTTCATCCAGACATTAAGATATAAAGTGAACAGCTGTGGCCCCAACACTGAACCCTGCAGGGCACCACTTATCACCGGCTGCCATTCTGAAAAAGAACCTTTCATCCTAACTCTCTTCCTTCTGTCAGATAGCCAAGCCTCAATCCCTGTCAGTTTTTATAGAATCCATATCGTGTGGAAACAGGCCGTTCTGCCCACTAAGCCCCCACCAACCCTCCAGGGGGCCACCCACCAAGACCCATTCCCCTGACTGACTATCCTATATTTACGTATAACCATTGGGCAATTTAGCATGGCCAATTCACCTAACCAGCTCATGTTTGGAGTGTGGAAGGAAAGTGGAGCACCCAGAGAAAACATGTGGAGAATGTCCACAAACTCCACACTGGCAGTCACCCGAGGCTAGAATCGAACCTGGGTCCCTGGCACTGTGAGGCAACAATGCTAGCCACTGAACCACCGTGCTTTTTTTTTGACAGTCTCTTGAGGGAGGTAATGTGAAATTGATCCAGTACCTACTGAGACAGATCTGTACATGATATAATACCTCCACGGACTGGGAGAGAGAGAATGTGAAGATGTGACTGTATCTCGCGAGAGATAATCGAGTTGTTCGAATACCTCTTTAAAAACATGATATGTAAATGTTACGGACTCTTTTGGTAGGAATTTATCTGGAAGTATGATAGAACCTCCCAAGGGAGAAAGAGAGCAATATTACAGAGCAGGTACTCTTGATGATATGGAATTAAATGCTGTTTAATTAGAGATGATGGGAATGTTGCTGTATCCCCTAATAGACATATGCAGAATGTACACAAAGGCAAGAAAATGTGGCAGTGTCTCCTGAGAGAGAGAATGTGCAAATGTTGCAGAAGCTCCTATGGCAAAGAACATGGGAATTGTCATTCCATCATCTGAGAGACGTAATGTAGAATTGTCACAGTCTGCCTTGAGACAGATAAATGGTTATATATTTATCTCCTGTACAGGCACAAGTGTAAACATGGAAATACTTCATACAGGAAATCAGGTGGAAATCATACAGTCTTCCTCGAAATAGTCTGCAAATATAACCATGTAACCTGGACATTAATGTAAAAATGCAGCATTGCCACTTTCTCTTTCTGACAGGAGAGAATGCTAAGATATCTCGGAGAAATAATGTGAAAATGGGTCATTGCCTCTTAATAGCTATAATGGTGTAAAGGTACAGTATAAATAATGTGGAAATGATACAATATTTCTTTAGTGATGATGTAAATCATACAGTATCGCCTGAGACAGATAAATGTAGAAATATTCGAGTAAAAAATGAGGTCTGCAGATGCTGGAGATCACAGCTGCAATGTGTTGCTGGTCAAAGCACAGCAGGCCAGGCAGCATCTCAGGAATAGAGAATTCGACGTTTCGAGCATAAGCCCTTCATCAGGAATAATAAAAATGTAGAAATATCTCAATATCTCCCTAGAAGGAGAATTTGGAGCTATCTCAGTAGCACTTATGTCATTTAATTTGTCTTATTTGGATACATTTTTAAGTGTGGGTTTTCAATTTTGAGTTAGTAAAATGATGGGATTTTGGTATATCTGAAATTAATAATTGTAGCCATGGTGATTTCATTTAAGACTTTTTCTGAGGGCTATTTCAGCAACCTAGTGAGTTTGTGTTCAATTTTAGATTTTACTACCTAGCAAGGTGAACCATTGTGTTTCAAGGTTTCTATTAGAAATTTGTGGACTGAGAGATTCTTTTAAGCTGAAGCAAAACACCCATATGTCAAAGGAAGATGGTTTTTGTTTCAGTGCAGTGCTCCTGAGGAGGGAAGAATATAGTAACACTGATTGCCATGGAGTTAAGGAGTTAGTGAGATTTCCTGACTGCAAGTATTGGTATAAACCCTGAGGAGGTTACTTGAATCTGAGTACATTTAGGATCAGGTGTATGAAAGCTGCAGGAAGCAAGTCTGCTGTCTCGAGTTAAAGTCATGGGTACGTAGTCATCTGTTGAGAGTACTGCACAAGGGTTACTGTTGGAGACTTTGGTAAAGCAAAACATAGAATATTACAGCACAGTACAGGCCCTGTGGCCTTCGATGTGGAACCAATCTGAAGCCCATCTAACCTACACTATTCCATTTTCATCCATATGTCTATTCAATTACCATTTAAATGCCCTTAAAGTTGGCAAGTCTACTACTGTTGCAGGCAATGCATTCCATGTCCCTACTACTCTGAGTAAAGAAATGACCTCTGACATCTGTCCTACATCTATCACCTCTCAATTTAAAGCCATGTCCCCTTGAGCTAGCCATCACCATCCGAGGAAAAAGGCTCTCACTGCCCACCCTACCTAACTCTGATTATTTTGTATGTCTCAATTAAGTTACCTCTCAACCTTCTTCTCTCTAATGAAAACAGCCTCAAGTCCCTCAGCCTTGCCTCATAAGACCTTCCTACCATAGCAGGCAACATCCTAGTAAATCTCCTCTGAATCCTCTCCAACACTTCCATAGGCTTGCTATAATGCGGTGACCAGAACTGTACACAATACTCCAAGTGGGGTCGCACCAGAGTTTTGTACAGCTGTAGCATGACCCCATGCCTCCAAAACTCCATCCCTCTACCAATAAAAGCTAACACACCATATGCCTTCTTAACAACCCTATCGACCTGGGTGGTAATTTTCAAAGATCCATGTACATGGACACCACCATTACTCTGCTCAGCTAACTACCAAGAATCTTACTATTAGCCCAGTACTCCTTATTCCTGTTGCTCCTTCCAAAGTGAATCACCTCACACTTATCCCCATTTAAACTCCATTTGTCACCCCTCAGCCCAACCCTGCAGCTTATTTATGTCCCTCTGTAACCTGCAACATCCTCTGCACTATCCACAACTCCACCAACCTAAGTGTTATCTGCAAATTTACTAACCCATCCTTCTATGCCCTCATCTAGGTTATTTATAAAAATGACAAACAGCAGTAGCCCCAAAACAGACCCTTGTGGTACACCACTAGTAACTGAACTCCAGGATGAACATTTCCCAGCAACCACCGCCCTCTGTCTTCTTTCAGCTAGCCAATTTCTGATCCAAACCGCCAAATCATCCTCAATCCCATGCGTCCGTATTTTGTACAATAACCTACCGTTGGGAACCTTATCAACTCAGGGTAAGATTTTTGCAATTAATAGGGCCATGGGTAGTGTTGTAGAACAGAGAGGCCTAGGGGTTCAGGTATATAATTCTTTGAAATTTACACCACGTGTAGACAGGTTAAGAAGGCATTTAGCATGCTTGCTTTCATTGCTCATACCTTTAACTATAGATGTTGGGAAGTCATGTTGAAGTTGTACAGGACGTTGGTGAGGCTTCTTTTGGAATACTCTGTTCACTTCTGATTGCTCTGTTATAGGAAGGAAATCATTAAATTGGAATTGAGGAAATTGTGGATGCTGTAAATCAGAAACAGAAATTGCTAGAAAAGGTCAGTAGGCCTGGCAGCATCTGTGGAGAGAAATCAGAGCTAATGGTTCGGGTCGAGTGACCCTTCCTTAGAACCATTCTTAGGAAAGGTCACTTGACCTGAAACACTAACTCTGATTTCTCTCCACAGATGCTGCCAGACCTGCTGAGCTTTTCCAGTGATTTCTACTATTAAATTGGAGAGAGTTCAGAAAAGATTTACCAGGATGTTGTCCGGAATGGAAGGTTTGAGATATGAGGATTGGCTGGGACATTTTTCACTAGAGAGTAGAAGGTTTAAGGATGGCGTTTTGTAGAGGTGTATAAAATCATGAGGGACATAGATGAGGTGAATAGCAAGGGTCCTTTCCTCAGAGTGGGGCAGTTTAACACTAAGGAGCATATTTTTAAGGTGAGTGGAGCAAGATTTAATAAGGACATGAGGGACAATGTTTTTGTTCATGTTTGGAATGAAATGCCAGAGGAAGTGGTGATACAAGTACAATAATGACAGAAAAGAAACGTTTGGATAAGTACATGAACAGGGAAGGTTTGAAAGGATATGAGCCAAATACAGGCAGGTGGGATGAAATTGGTTCGGGACCATGTTTGGCATGGACTATTTCGACTGAAAAAGAGTCTTTTCCATGCTGTACAGGTTGTACTCCCATATCACTGTAGTTGCATTCCCTTGTGTCATCATGCAATAGAAATAATGTGGCCTCTGGGAAAAACAGTTTTGGTGGTTTGCCCCAACCCTATCAGTGAAAATTTAAACAAAAATAGTAGTTAGCCTAATACAAATGTTTTTGGGATAGGAGGGAAATTGGAACAGCTCCTTAGTTAAGTTGTTGTGGCGGGTCAGTTAAGTTTTCCAGTAGTTACATTATTCTAAATTCTGTTTTCTTTTGTTCATATTTCAATTGTAGTGTTTTAATAAATTCTGCTTTGCTTACAGCCGAGTGGTTTGACCAGCTGCATCACACTGGAATATCCACTTCACATCTACCTTTTAAAATAAGAAAAAGTTAGGGACTGGGCTACCTTAAAATATTTTGAGGGGGTCTGGCCTGGTCCATATTGTGCAATTCATCAGAATCTTCAACTGATTACTCTCAATTGGCATCTATACCTGCTGGCTGCACTAACATTCTAGCCAGTTTTCTGATCCCATCCAGTCGTAACACTGTACAAGTCAGATTCCAGAATAAATCCCACCTTGATAGATCAAGGGTGGACTCTTAATTTCTTTCGCTGTGTGTCAGTTTTATCAAGTTTTTCTGAGTGATTCACATTATGATGCTTGGGAAATGTCCATCACCTTACTTCACACAACCTGCCTGACTCCACCCTTTAGTGCCCCTCTCTCACACTCTTGCACTATCATATCATGTGCTGTTTCCAAAACAACTCACCACTTCCTGGATATCCCAGAATTGCCTCACATTCATGGTGCAGCACCATCTTTACAAAGATATTGTGCACCCATACAAGAGCTGTCAGTCCAGTGCTGCCCTGTGTGGTTCCTTACACTGACCCTGAATATTGCAGACAATGGAAAATTGGTGCCTCTCTTTGTGGGCAGAGATTGAAGGTACTGCTGATGGGGATGAGGTGATGCAGAGTCAGGACATCTTTTTCTCCCAGGCCAGCAGAGGACACCATTCTACTGGAACCATGCCAACCTGGAACAGGTTACCATCCAGGTGAATGTAGTCTTAATGTACAGAAGGCAATGAAGGAAGGCACAGAATGTAGGAAGAAGATCAATTACCGTCTGCACTCTGTCTGTGAAAGTGCCACCATCTTCTCATTGATACCTCACACTCACTCTAACTCTGCTACTGTACTCACCATTTCCTGCAACATCTTCCCCATTCACACTCATCCTCACTAACATCTGACCCTGACTAAGGCTGAATCTCTTCTGGGCGAAAGTGACGACTGCAGGTGCTGGAGATCAGAGTCGAGAGTGTGGTGCTGGGAAAGCACAGCTGCTCAGGCAGTATCCGAAGAGCAGGAGAATCAGCGTTTTGGACAAAAGCCCTTCACCAGAAATGAGTCTCTTTAGCCCAAAACATCGATTCTCCTGCTCCTCGGATGCTGCCTGACCTGCTGTGCTTTTCCAGCACACACTCTGAATATCTTCACAGCCTCCTTACCCCCTTAGGACATCTCCATGCATTTACCAAAAGTAACAGTGTGCCACCCACCTTCCTCTCCCTCTCACACTATGTGCGGGGTATCCTAACTCTGACCACCCTGAGCAGCTGACTGACCATATCCAAGCCCCTGTACTAGTACTTTTTTACAGTTGGTTATCATAGTGATTAATCACTGAAGCAGATTCACATGATTCTGCAGATATTCTTTAAAATCTAAGCATATTTTTTAAACTGAGAAAAAAAAACTCAATTCAAACAAAGCCAAGTTTCAAACTGTTCCTCAACACTGTTCTTTTACTGTTGGTCAATTTCAGTGAAATTTCACTCTTGTCTCAACTCTTCAAGTTTTTGAATTAACAGATTGCTCCCACTTTCTCATTCCAAGGTTGTAGAGACAGTTTCACGATGCTTTTCCAAGTCCACTTACACAAACATTGCACAATACCTTTCATAAAGCTCTTCACAAGAAAGCTGATGATGCTGACGTGGAGTCCAGTCCTCTGCACACCGCGACACCTAGTGCCAGGGTTGAGAATTGCATAACAGCAAGCAGGAATCCACGTTATTAAAATAAGTTGGCAATTCATGAATCGTGTTACAGACAAATCGAGTTTAATAAACAAGCATTATAGGAGAACTAACTGTACTACTCTATGACTTTGAATTTGTAAATAAAAAGATTGGTTTATTCTATATTATCTTCATATCTTTTGCTGAATAAATGTCTGTATTGTTGTTTTAACAAAATCTGCAGCGTTGCATTTTACACTTCAGTGAGTTGACCACCTCATTAAAACCAAAACAAAAAGCATGATCTACCAAAAAAACCAGAGAACTGTGGATGCTGGAAATTAGAAATGAAGATTGCTGGAAAATCTCAGCAGATCTGGCAGTATCTGTGCAGAGAAAGCAGAGTTAATGTTTTGTGTCAAGTGACACTTCTTCGGAACTTCAGAATATGATCCACCAGATCAGGAAAAAGTCTGGGATCTGACGTGTTCAGCAATAACGTCAGCTGAGATCATCACAGCTGAGAAATTTACTGTGCAAATATTACAGTATCTTATAACATAATGTGAGGTTTAAAAATCTCATGATACAGTATCTCAAGGCAGATAATTTGGAATTATTACAGTATCTCTTCAAAGAGGAGTGTTTCTTATGTGAAATTCGTGTAACATAGCATGAGACAGATAAAGTGGAAATATGACATTATCTGCGAGTAAGGTTCATGTGTAAATGTGACAGTACATCCTTTGAGTGATTAAATGGAATTGAAGCAATCTATTTTGGAATGTAATTTGGGAATATTACAATATGACCTAAAGGTAAAATGGAAATGTTATATCTACTCCTGAGAAAGATAATGTAGAAATGTTACCATCACTTATGAGAGTGAATGTGCTTATGTGCTGACTGATAACTGAAAATATTCTAATACTTGCTGATGATATGCAACAGTATCAATAAACCATGATGAATAATGTGGAAATGTGACAATATTTCCCAAGAGAGGTGATGGGCAAATACTGCTTTGTCGCCTCTTGGGGATAATGTGAACTTTTTTGAAGGTAGCCCTGAAATAGGTAAAGTGGAAATGGGAAATTATTTCTTGGAAATATCCATGTATAAATATGCCAGTATCTGCTTCGTGTGATCAAGTGGAAATGAAACAGTCTACCTTGGAACCTAATGTGGAAAGTTACAATATTTTTTATGAGCTCATGTCCAAATGTCACAGTACCTTATAAATATTATGTGAGAGAGAGTCCCGAGAGAGGGGTCATGTTGATATGTTACAGAATCTTCTGTGAGGCATGACTAGGCGTGTTACATTATCATCTGAGAGGGACATGTGAAAATGATAATATTGCCAACCTTCAGGAGTGATATAAATGTAGAAATCAAAAACCATTTGAGTGATAATTTGCTGCACGTGCAGGATTCTGTACTGAAAACAACAAATGCTGGAGATCACCGGTCAAACAGCATCCATGGAGAGAGAGCAAGCTAACCTTTCAAGTCCAGATGACACTTTTTCAGAGCTGAAGTGAAGTGTGAAGGGGCAGAATTTATGCTGCAGTTTGGAGGGGCGATCTAGGGTGCTGACAGAGAAAAGATGTTGATAGTTCAGATTAAGTGAGCGGAATGTGAGAATGGCAGAACAATGGTGTGTCTCCTGCTTTTCTACATCAGCAACCTGCACCCACCACTCCCACGACATTAGTACAAGTGCTATTCTCTCCACACTTCACCAGCACTGATAAAAGGACTTGGACCATTTGAGTCCGATGTTGTGAAAATGGCATATCTCTTCCAACAGAACAAGTAAAGACATGGCAACACTTTCTGTGCATTAATGTGGAAATATTGAAATAATTGACAGGACAGATAACATGGAAATGTTACAGAATCCTTTGGGAGAGATGTTGTAAAACACTTAGTAAATCTCCTAAGAAACACAGCATGGAATTCTTCCAGTCATGCCAGTGAGAGACAATGTGAAAGGGTGACAATATTTCATGAGAGAGATGATATGGATGTGTTACAATATCTCCTGAGAGAGTTTCTGAAAGGATATCCAAAATGTTAGGTATGCTTTTCTGTCTGATACTGCCTGACCTGTTTAGTATTTTCAGACTTCCAAATTTCCAACATCTGCAATATTTTTGGTATATGCTACCTAATTAGCATTATAAACAGGGTAAGCCATCAACCACTGAGAAAGACATAGAAAAGCAATCTGTAGGGAAATTACAGAATGGTACAAGAGTATGATAATGGTGCTCTTCAATTCACCTAATGTAGACTAATGGTGAGTAGGCGAGAGAGGAAGAAGATTTCATTAAGAGTGTTCAGGAGATTTTCTGTACATTTCTGGACAATGATGAAGGAAGTATTTCTGGATTTATTTCTGTGGAGGAAGGTGGGTCAGTTAGACCGTATAAGGGAACAATTAAAATATAGTAATGCAAAGTTTTAATTAATTATAGAAATAGACAAGGAATAATCTGAAGTTAAAAAATTTATTTGGAAATCACCAGTTTATAGTGTGCTACAAAATGCACTTGTCCAGGATAAATTACGATGATGAATTGACAGGCATATCTGTAATAGAACAACCAGCTGTCTTTGAAGAAGAGTTAGTTTGAGTCTAATTGAGGTACATTCCCATAAGGGAGAAAGATGAAGCAACCATAGCCAGAACAGAAGAGGTGAAGGATCAGATGAAACTTAGAGATGTAAATGGTAGATCTTCACTTTTCTTGTTTTATTATTCTTCCCCCTTTTACTCAAAATCTGTTGCATTTCAAACCGCCCTGATCAAAGGCCATTGGCCTGAAATATTAGCCCTTTCTCTCTGATAGATACTGTATAACCGTTTCCAGTAATAAATGCTTTTTAGCTATTACTATTGTGTAGAGGTCAGATTGTTCATATAAATGAGAACGAGGGCTGAATATAGAAAGACCATAAGTCTATAAGACATGAGCAGAAATTAGGCCATTTACCCCACTGAATCGGCTCTGCCATTCAGTCATGGCTGATCATTTTCTCAACTGCATTCTTCTGCTTTCTCTCCTTGATACTCAAGAACCTATCAGTCTCAGTCTTAAATATATGCAATGACCTGGCCTCCACAGCCTCCTGTGGCAATGAATTCCATAGATTCACAACTTTCTCTGGCTGAAGAAGTTTCTCTTTATCTCCATTCTAAAAGGTCTTCCCTTTACTCTAAGGCTGTGCCCTCGGGTCCTAGTCTTTCCTACCAACGGAAATATCTTCCCAAATTCTACTCTGTCCAGGTCATTCAGTATTCTGTATGTTTCAATTAGATTCCCCCCCCCGCTCATCCTTCTAAGCTACATTGAGGACAGACCGAGTTCTCAAACGCACCTTAGCTGATAAGCTTTTAATTCCTGGGACAATTCTCGTGAACCTCCTCTGAACACGTTCCAAGGCCAGTACATCCTTCCCGAGATTTTGAGCCCAAAACTGTGCACAGTACTCCAAAAATAGGATCTGGAGCAAAGGTCATGGCTGTGTTTCAAAATGCCTACTTTGTATCTGTCTTCACCAAAGAAAAAGTTGCTGTCAGTAATGGAAAAGGTTCTTAAGGCACTATATGTGCTTGAAGTTGGTTTAAAAAAATCCACAAAAGGTGGTGGTATTGAGTCGCCAACACCTCATGGGATGCACCTAAGACAAGCAAGGGCAGACATTGCAGAGAGGTTAGCCAGAATCTTCCAATCCTAGTTTAGATTAAAGAGAAGTGTGAGAAGACTGGAGGTTGCAAAAGAAAATCCATGAGATCCGCAAATTAACAAATCACAAGGTTAAATCCAGCAACTACAGGCTAATCATTTAAACCTCCATAACAGAAAAGCTTTTAGAAAGATAATCTGGGGTAAAATTGTGAGGTCGACAAAAATTGAATTCACTTACAAATGGGATAAAAAAGATAGATAGCTCTGCAGATATATCATTGGGTGAAATTCATAGACAAAACAGAATGAAAGATCATTAAGTATCAAAATGGATCATTAACTGCTACCTTTGCAAATTTGAATTACATCCCTTTTAAACTTAAACATGTGTATATTCGCAAATAGGACAGATGAGACAGTCCAGCAGAAATATCACTGATGGAAATCACAAAGCGCCCAAATTTTGTGGATTCTCACTTGAAGCCATGAGAGGAATGAGATGAATTCCTCAATTCTTTTGGTTTCTATACTAGTTTCACATTGTTGTTGACAATGGAGTGATAGGAGATCCTAGTTTCTAAAGTCAGTCAGTTTGACCTAGGTCTTTGTTGCTGGAGTGAGAAATGCTTCTTTTAAGACTTGCTGTTCAGGAACTGAAAATGAATCAGATTAAAGCTGTGCACCAACTTGTGTAACCAGTAAGTTAATACCATACCATTCCATATTTGACCTTGAGTTGTGAAATAAAACTCCCAGCACAAGTGTCCAAACTTCAAGTATTTTCCCGATTCATGTTTTGATAAAATAAAATATATGGTCATTACAGTTGATCTCTTGTTAATATATCCCATTTGGCATTTTGGTATTGGTGATGGAGATTGTCGTCAGTGTCAAGGCAGAGCTTCGGCTTTACTAAGATTTTGTGAGGTCACTCTTACTAATACAATGGTATGTATGCAAAAAGGAAGTTGGTGAAGGCAGACCCAGGAAGATGTTTTTCCTTTTGGTTCCTTCATTACTTGTTGCAGGCTCGATTTGGTTGACACTTAGTTTAGAACTCCTCTGACCTGGTCAATAGAAGTGTTACTGAACCACACACAGTGACGGAGAGTATATTTTCTAGTGTATATTTTCTGGCCTTGTTACTCTTAATAGAACAGATACAGCGCAGTTCAGGCCCTTCGGCCCTCGATGTTGCGCCAATCTGTGAAATATTCTCAGCTCATCCCCCTACACTATCCCAAAATCATCCATGTGCTTATCTAAGGATTGTTTAAATCTTCCTTTATATTCAACTGGGGTCAACTGGGGTCCTTTCTGGGGAAGGTGGGACCTCTATAAAAAGGATGGGCTACACCTGAACCTGAGGGGCACCAGTATCCTTGGGGGGAGGTTTGCTAGTGCTCTTTGGGAGGGTTTAAACTAACTCCGCGGGGGCATGGGAACCAGGACTGTAGCTTTAGGGTACAGGACCTTGAGTGTAGGGAGGTTAGGAATAATGCAGCGATCTCTAAGGAGGATGCCTGTAACCAGAAAGGTGGATTGAAGTGTGTATACTTCAATGCCAGAAGTATAAGGAATAAGGTAGGTGAACTTGCAGCGTGGGTTGGTACCTGGGACTTCGATGTTGTGGCCATTACAGAGACGTGGGTAGAACAGGGACAAGAATGGCTGTTGCACGTTCCAGGGTTCAAATGTTTTAGTAGGATCAGACATGGGGGTAAAAAAGGGGGAGGCGTGGCATTACTTGTCAAAGACAGTATCACAGCAGTGGAATGGACGATGGAAGAGGACTTGCCATCTGAGGTAGTTTGGGCTGAGGTTAGAAATAGGAAAGGTGAGGTCACCCTGTTAGGTGTTTTCTACAGGCCTCCTAATAGTCCTAGAGAAGTAGAGGATAATATTGCGAGGATGATTCAGGAAAAGAGTGAAGGTAGCAGGGTGGTTGTTATGGGGGACTTTAACTTCCCAGATATTGACTGGGAGAGCTATAGCTCGAGTTCATTAGATGGGTCGGTGTTTGTACAATGTGTGCAGGAGGGTTTCCTGACACAATATGTCGACAGGCCAACAAGAGGGGAGGCTATATTGGATTTGGTTCTAGGTAATGAACCAGGCCAGGTGTTAGACTTGGAGGTAGGTGAGCACTTCGGGGACAGTGACCACAACTCGGTGACTTTTACTTTAGTGATGGAGAGGGATAATCGTGCACCGCAGGGCAAGAGCTATAGCTGGGGGCAGGGAAATTATGATGCAGTGAGGCATGACTTAGGATGTGTGGATTGGAAAAACAGGCTTCAAGAGAAGAACACTAATGAGATGTGGGGATTGTTCAAGGAGCAGCTACTGCGTGTCCTCGATAGGTATGTACCAGTCAGGCATGGTGTAAAGGGCCTTGTGAGGCAGCCGTGGTTTAGTAAGGAATTGGAGTCCCTTGTGAAAGGGAAGAAGGCGGCATATGTAAAGATGAGGCGTGAAGGTTCAGTTGGGGCGATTGAGAGTTATAAGGTAGCCAGGAAGGAGCTAAAGAGGGAGCTAAGAGAAGCGAGAAGGGGACATGAAAAGTCTTTAGCTAGTAGGATTAGGGAAAACCCAAAGGCTTTCTATAGGTATGTCAAGAATAAAAGGATGACTAGGGTAGGTATCGGTCCAGTCAAGGATAGTAGTGGGAAGTTGTGTGTGGAGGCGGAGGAGATTGGAGAGACATTAAATCAGTACTTTTCATCAGTATTCACTCAGGAACAGGACACTGTTGCTGATGTGAATATGGAATCACAAATAATTAGAATGGATGCCCTGGAAATATGCAGGGAAGAGGTTTTGGGAATATTGGAAAGGATGAATATAGATAAGTCTCCTGGGCCTGATGGCATTTACCCCAGGATCCTATGGGAAGCTAGGGAGGAGATAGCAGAGCCATTGGCCTGGATTTTTATGTCGTCATTGTCAACAGGAATAGTACCAGAGGACTGGAGGATAGCGAATGTGGTCCCATTGTTCAAGAAAGGGAGTAGGGATAGCCCTAGTAACTATAGGCCAGTGAGTCTGACTTCAGTGGTGGGCAAAGTCTTAGAGAGAATGGTAAGGGATAAGATTTATGAACATCTGGGTAGGAATAACGTGATCAGGGATAGCCAGCATGGTTTTGTGAAGGGCAGGTCGTGCCTCACAAACCTTATTGAGTTCTTTGAGAAGGTGACTAAGGAAGTGGATGAGGGTAAAGCAGTAGATGTTGTGTATATGGATTTTAGTAAGGCGTTCGATAAGGTTCCCCATGGTAGGCTAATGCTAAAACTTCGGAGGTATGGCATTGAGGATACATTAGAGGTTTGGATTAGGAATTGGCTGGCTGGAAGGAGACAGAGGGTAGTAGTTGATGGATTATGTTCATCTTGGAGCGCAGTTACTAGCGGTGTACCACAAGGATCTGTTTTGGGACCATTGCTTTTTGTTATCTTTATAAATGATCTAGAGGAAGGACTTGAAAGCTGGGTAAGCAAGTTTGCGGATGACACAAAAGTCGGTGGAGTTGTGGATAGTGAGGAAGGAAGTGGTAGGTTACAGCGGGATATAGATAAGTTGCAGAGCTGGGCGGAAATGTGGCAAATGGAATTCAATGTAGCTAAGTGCGAAGTCGTTCACTTTGGTAGGAATAACAAGATGATGGATTACTGGGCTAATGGTAGGCTACTTGGTAGTGTGGATGAGCAGAGGGATCTTGGTGTCTATGTACACAGATCTCTGAAAGTTGCCACCCAGGTAAATAGTGCTGTGAGGAAGGCATATGGTGTACTGGGCTTTATTGGCAGAGGAATTGAGTTCCGGAGTCCTGAGGTCATGTTGCAGTTGTATAAGACTCTGGTGAGGCCTCATCTGGAGTATTGTGTGCAGTTTTGGTCGCCATACTATAGGAAGGATGTGGAAGCTTTAGAACGAGTGCAGAGGAGGTTTACCAGGATGTTGCCTGGAATGGTAGGAAAATCTTATGAGGAAAGGCTGAGGCACTTGGGGCTGTTCTCATTGGAGAAGAGAAGGTTTAGGGGAGATCTGATAGAAGTGTATAAGATGATTAGGGGTTTAGATAGGGTAGATACTAAGAACCTTTTACCGCTAATGGAGTCAGGTGTTACTAGGGGACATAGCTTTAAATTAAGGGGTGGTAGGTATAGGACAGATGTTAGGGGTAGATTCTTCACACAGCGGGTTGTGAGTTCATGGAATGCCCTGCCCGTATCAGTGGTGAACTCTCCTTCTTTATGGTCATTTAAGCGGGCATTGGATAGGCATTTTAAAGTTATTGGGCTAGTATAGGTTAGGTAGGATTCGGTCGGCGCAACATCGAGGGCCGAAGGGCCTGTACTGCGCTGTATCCTTCTATGTTCTATGTTCTATGTTCAACACAAAAAGGACCTCTGAGGGAGAAGAGTAGGTGGTAATCAGCAAGAGGTTTCCTTGCCCATCTTTGCTTTGCTGACATGAGACTTCATGGTACAGAGAGAAATCTGGAGATCAAAAAGTGTGGTGTTGGAAAAGCACAGCAGGTCAGGCAATATCCAAAGAGCAAGACAGTCGATGTTTGAGTATAAGCCCTTCATCAGGAACTACAATATCCGTCGCCATATGTGGCTCACAAACACTTGTATTGACCAGGTCAACTGAATTCTAAAATAAATGTCTATCAGACTGGGCCTCAGCAAGCAATGAAGGAACCGAGAGGAAAAACATCTTCTTGACTTTGTTTTCACCAACGTACTTTTGTGCACATACCATTCCTAATGTACGGCCTATGTTGGAAGCATTGACTCTTCTGCTTCTTGGATGCTGCCTGACCTGCTGTGCTTTTTCAGTGCCACACTTTTACAACTTCATGGGTTAGGGTTCAATGTTTAGGATTCCTAGGGAAACCTTACAACAGTATACCACTGTGCTACAAACTCTGGAGCAGCTGGTAAAACTGGAAACAATGTGAATCAGGAGAAAAATTTTGGTGCCGTATCTAGCACAAAGTATTGTTGAAGATCAATCATCTTAGCCAAAGGACGTCACCACAGGACTTCCTAAGACCAGCCACCTTCAGCTGCTTCATCAATGGCCTTCCCTCCTCATCATAATGTCAGAAACGTGGATGTTCACTCATGATTGTACAATGTTCAGCACCAGTCATGACTCTTCAGATAATGAGGCTGTTTTTGTCTACAAGCAGCAAGATGTCTAGGTTTGGACTGATAAATGGCAAGTAACATTCACACCACCAGATTATGATTATCTCCACACAGAAAATCTAACCATTACCCCTTCAATTCATTGTCATTACTGAATCATCCACTATCAATATTCATGGGGTTACCTTTGACAAGGTGCTGAAGTGGGCCAGCCATGTAAAAACTGTAATGGCAAGAGCAGTTCAGAGGCCAGGATGAGTAACTTGCCTCCTGTCTCTCCAATACCTGTCCACCCACCTACAAAGTAAAAGTGTGTATTTTCCTGGAATGAGTGCAGTTCTAACAACATTCAGAAAGCTTGACTTCATCAAAGCAAAGGAGTCCTTTTGATAGGCATGACCATTACCATTCGCTCCCTTCTCTACCAATGTACGATGGCGGTTGTGTGCACCATCTGTAAGCTGACTGCAGTAACTCAACAAGGCACCTTCCGCAGCATCTTCCAAATTCACAACCTGTACTACTTAGAAGGGCAAGGGCAGTACATACATAGGAAAATCACCTCCCACAAGTTCACCTTCAAGTTGCAACCATTCTGACTTGGAATGATCACCGCTCCTTCACAGTCACTGGATCAAAATCCTGGAACTCTTTCTCTAACAGCACTTCCCATGCCCCTACATCCCAAGGAGCGCAACAGTTCATTTAGGCGGCTCACTAGCATCTTCTTCAGTGCAATTGGGAATGTCAACAAATCTCGACCTAGTCAGTGATATTAACATCCTCTGAATGAATTAAAAACAAAGTATCAGTTCTCCAAAACTTGATGAAAGGTCATGTTTGAGGCATTAGCTTTGCTTTGCTTTTCTCTCCACAAATGATCCTGGCCTGAGTGTTTCCACTGTTTTCTGTTTTTATTCCAGTTTTCCATCACCTGTAGTATTTTTTTGTTTTTGTGCATAAGGTGAATGTACAAACCAGGGGCTTGGTGCACTGGAAAGCCTGAATGAAAAGCATGCTGGAGTCTTGAACTAATTTAGTACAGGGCTTTGTCCAAACATTTGAAGGCTATCTTTTCCACCATGAAACACTGACTAACCAATGCACCTGAATAATCCACTATGATGCAGCAAGTGATAACCAATATCACTGCTTTCATGGCAGCACCAAACAGCTTCCACCAAAGGTTTCAGGGATCTGATGAAAATGCAGCTCTGATGCTTTGCAAGACCAACTGTGCTATTGTCAAAGGGCTTTCCAGAGTATTATTGATTCCCTCTGTTGTGTTTTCACATGAGTGGCATTGGCTACAGGGAGCATGAATCTAGTTTCCTTCTCAGCCCAGCTACTACCTGCCAGCCAGACAACCTGGTCTGATGCAGTTTAGATCAAGATAGTGCAATCTGATGCCAGGTCTCTCTCTAAGGCCATCTGCATATTCGTTGCCATGCTCATCTGCTAGAGAAGCACCTTGCTGGAAAGTTGAAAGAGGAAAATGCATGTAAAAATTGGGCACCTAAGAATGCATAAATTTGTAGGTTATTTTTGTGTGCATTACGACTTTTCTGAATTCATAAAATTGGATTAGAATGTGCATGTTGTGGTGTTTTTAAGTTTGATATAAAAATTATCATTTTTAGAGGAAGAGTAGGGAATGAGGATGATTTAATAAAATTACTTACTTCAATCATTCACTATTTGAATGTATAGAGCTCAGGGGAAAAGCAGCTGTTTCTGTTTTGTGGTTTGGGACTTTTGAGTACATTTACATGCTAATCATGGATGACTTTTCTCTAAGAAATGAACTTCCACATGATCTATCCCACACTTCAACATTATAACATTATCTGTGAGTGATCTTTGTGTAGATTGGTAGCTCAGGTTGATGATAAGTCTGTAAGTTTGCTTACTGAGCTGGAAGGTTTGTTGTCAGATGTTTCATCACCATAGTAGGTAGTATCATTAGGGAGAGTCTCCAGTGAAGCACTGGTGGTACGTCCCACCACTGGTGGCAAGTTTCCTGCTAGTTTGTCTGATGTAGTGTGTTTTTTTTAATAGTTCTTGCATGGTATCTTGTAAATGACGATAGTTTTGCTGGTGGTATGTATTGGATCCTTGAGGTTCATTAGTTGCTGTTTGTATGTTGGTAGGTTTATGGGATACCATGATGCCAAGGGGTCTGAGTTAGTCTGGAAGTTGTTTCTGCTATGTCTTTGATGTGAGGTAATATGGCTATAGTTTTTGGTTGCATCATGTCTGCTTGTTTGGGTTTGTTTCTGAGGAATCAGCGAATCGTATTCATTGGATACCTGTTTTTCTTGAAAATATTGTATAGATATTTTCCTTCTGCTTTTTGTAGTTCTTGGGTGCTGTATCGGAGAGACCAATATTTCTAAGTGTTTGTTGAAAGTGTTGGAATTGAAAATGGCAATGTTGATGTGCAATGCTGATTTAACAATGATCATAACCTGCCTCATCTGCCTGCAGTGATGGTCATTAGATTTGCATGGGTAAATACTTTTGCCAAGATAATGCCCAGTGCACCTCCTTTCAGATGTGTGGCCTCCTTTTCAAGCACCAAAAGGGCATTTAGCAAATAATATCAGATAATGCTCAGTCACATTTCTCCATCAAAATTTGGAAATGTATCTTTTTAAAAATCCAGCAGAGGTAATATGGAAGTGTTAACAATACGTCTTGAGTGAGATACTGTATATATTTTACAATATCTCTGGGGTGATGATTTGAAAGTGTTACTGTATTATCTCCTGAATGAAATCATGTTCAAATGTTACAATATCCGGTGAGTGAGATAATGTGATTTGTTACACAATCTCCTGAGACAGATTATGTGGGAATGTTATAGTATCTCTAACACAGATAATGCTACATTGTTACAGTATCTCCTGGGATAGATAAATGTGGAAATTTTATTGCATTACCTGAGACAGCTAATATGGACATATTAAAGCATCCCCTGAGAGAATATGGCAACATTAGAGTATCCCATGAGAGAATATGGAAATGTTCATTATCATCTAAGATGGATAACACAAACAAAGTCATGAAAATGTTACTGCATGGTATTGTGGACATTAAACTTCACAAGATAGTATGTTAAAACATCCCCTATAAAACTGGTGGGTCTGAAATGAAAGTGGTGAATTCCTGGTAAACATCTTAGTTTGCAGCAGTTCTCACCTGACTTCAGGTTGCTGTAAGGATGGGTGCTAAGAAAAAAATAAACTAAAAAAAACCATTGAGATGCTGAGTTGGAATTGAAGGAGCTTTTCATAGAAGTTCAAACAACCAGAGGAAGTGCTAATGCTAATAACTGGAGCCCTTCCTGGAACAGAGCCCCTGCTCTGTACAGGATGATGGGGATCAAAAATAAACCATCTTTATGGGGAATACAGCTTTAAAGAGCTAGGGGTCAGTTACAGGAATCTTTGGGATTCTGGGTTGTCAGAGTTTTGTGATGTGAGGGAAAGGGAAATTCATGGAGCTGTAACTTGCTGATGATTAAAACTCAGGAGTGCAGTGATTGTCAAAGAACAATTGAGTTTCTTTCTGGCGTAGGGAGTGGGAAGATTCTACCAAAGAACAAAGAGTGACTTTCAGATTGTCTCTTTAATGCTATATATCCACCAGAGGCATGGAGCTGAATGAAAGTGTTTCAGAAGGCACATTTTAGCTGTGTTACTTAGTTAATATGCAACTTTTGTTTTTAGTTTGTATCTGTTAATGAATGTTTCATTGACATTATGTTTAGTTTGTTACAGTAAGAAGTTGTGTTACTTAGTTAATAACTTTTTGATTTTAGTTTGTATCTGTTCATTAGTGTTTGTTTGACATAAAGTTTACTCCGCTACACTAAAAGGTGAAATGTCCTTTAGTACTTCCATTGACACTGTGGGAATTCCAATCTTTGAGAAGGTTTTGGCTTTATCGGGACAGAATAGAATACACAGGCTCTGGAATGGATGTGCTGGTGTATTCCAGAGCTGCAACACCAGGGGGAGCATTTCTTGCATATGTGCAAATATGTCAGTGACGGACCTGCGAATGTTTAAAGTGAAAGATGCCTTTAAATGCTATTTTCGTTTACATATCTTCAATGGTCAATATTTGTTCATTAAAATGGACTTTATTTTGGAGCCTTTTTCATAATGGAGAGTTTTGTTTGAGGTAAAGCCTGGCAGATTTGTGAATTAGAAGTCAATTTTTCAATGTTATTCCAGTACAGAACATGAGATACCTGGAAACGGCAGACATTTTCCCCCTTGCATCTAATTAAAAGTTGATGAATTCTTTTTTTCTGTAATAAATTCATAAAATGTCAAAACACAAAACCAACACCTAGTCTGGAGCTTGAAACCGTGCCCTTGAGATTAAGAGTCTGGTTATCTGTCAAATGAGCAAATAGGATATTTCAGTGCTTATCCAACTTGTTCAAATAAAGCTGGAAGAGTGACACTGAATCTGAAGGCACCATCTCAAGTGACCCTTCATAAGTATGTCAAGATCACGCACTCCTGTCGCCTGCCAACTGGAAGTTCAGCAGAAATGGTGGCATTTGTACTGACAGCTGCTGCAAGGGCCAAGTACACATGTACAACTGTTTCTGATGCCTTTAGAGTAGGAGTAGGATTACAGTGCTTAAATAAACAATATTTCACATTTAACTTTGCTATATTAAGTGGAAAATTAACATGGCTACTTATAATGCTCAGATATTTTAGGGAAGAGAGAACTTACGTTTTAGTGCAATAGAAATGATAACAGGATAATTTTTGAAGGCTGTGGCAGAAGCAGTAAGGGATAGCTGGAAAATAGTAGCCAGTATGACTGAGATTGCTGAAGGACTGACCCAGCAGCTAAACCATGAGGTGAAATAAGATGACCACCAATTGCACTCGGATTAAGTTGGCCAGACCTCAATGATCAATTAAACAGCTTGAATTGGAAAGCCAAGCAAGTAAAGGAAATGCATAAATTTCAAAGAGGAAAGTCAGCAAGAAAATTCAAAACATGAAGAGACTCAAATTATGCAAGCATTGGCTGATGGTAAAACTTGGAGAACATTCAATTTACTGCTTGTTTTGATTTGGTAAGGAATATTCACTTCTCAAGAAAGGAGTTGACATGCACTGGACTTTGTATGATTTGGAGAAATTGTCACAAAGTTGTTGTGACCTAAAGAAAATTGGACATTCTCATGCAAAATGGATTCACAGAGAAAGATTTGGAGATAGTCATCAGGCTGTTTGTCTAAAAAAAAGTCTATGATGTGATGAAAACTGATGTTTTTAATACCTGAGTTAGAGCCAGAGGCTAACAGATGGAAATATTAAAAGAAAACAATGGCACACTTCTGCAGACTTTGCCACAGAAATTGAGATAGTAATTGATGGGTATATAGGTTAATGAAGTTTGAATAAGGGTGTTTCTGATGGGGGTGGGATAAAAAAAGTAAAACTCGTGTCTTTGGGAAAAGATCCCATGTGGAAGACCATGAGGTTCCTAAGACACGGTGCTGCAGTAGCGGCAGATGACTAACAGGTTTCAGGTACAAATAAAATAAAAACAAAAATTGCTAGAGAAGCTCAGCAGGTCTGGCTGCATCTGTAGAAAGAAAGCTAAGTTTTGGGTCCAGTGACCCTTCAGAACCATCCTGACATAGCTGACACTGATTAGATTACTTACAGTGTGGAAACAGGCCCTTCGGCCCAACAAGTCCACACCGACCCGCCGAAGCGTAACCCACCCATACCCCTACATTTACCCCTTACCTAACACTACGGGCAATTTAGCATGGCCAATTCACCTGACCCGCACATCTTTGTGATTGTGGGAGGAAACCGGAGCACCCGGAGGAAACCCACGCAGACACGGGGAGAACATGCAAACTCCACACAGTCAGTCGCCTGAGGCGGGAAATGAACCCGGGTCTCTGGCGCTGTGAGGCAGCAGTGCTAACCACTGTGCCACCGTGCCGTCCGTATAGATTGAATGAATTTAAATTCTGAAGAAGGATCACCGGACCCGAAAAGTTAGCTTTACTTTCTTTCCACAGCCACTGCCAGATCTGCTGAATTTTTTTCAGCAATTTTTGTTTCTGATTTCCAGCATCTGCAGTTCTTTTTATTTTGTTGTTCAGGTACTTTCAGCTTGTTTGGATAAGCATGAGAATGAATGAGCTAGCTGACCATGGCACTGTGGTACAGGAATCTATTCAAGAATCAGGAGCACAAAACAATAGAGTGATAGTAGGAGGAAGCACAATGAGGGGGATGAGTGCAGTTTTCTGCAGCAAAGGCTGAGTGTGCCAGGAAGACTTTGTTGTCTGATTGGTATGAGGGTTTGGAACATTTTCTCAGGGCTCCAGATAAACTTGCAATGAAAGGGGAAGGATCCAATTATTGTGATCCACATGGGTACAATGACATAGGCAGGACAAGGAAAGACTTGCATTTAGGCAGTAATAGGAGCTACGCGCCAAATTGAAAAGCAGAACCTCAAAAGCAATAACCTCTTGATTATTACCTAAGCCACAAGTGAATCGGCATCAGGCATATAATATTAGAGAAATTAATGTACGGTTCAAAGATTGTTGTGGGAGAAATGAGTTCTGATTTGGAGAAGACTGGGGAAATTGAATTTGTAATTAGAAATGTTTATACCTGAGCTGTACTGGGTGGTACTCCAGTGAGGTGCATAACTAGGGAACTAGAGACAGTTTTCAATATTAGGTGCGAGGAATCAAACTTGGTAAGGTGTGGTAAATCGAGTGTATAGACAAGGCAGCAGGTAAAGATATTAGTATGGGGAATGATAAACAGACCGTGACAGGAAGCAATACAGAGTGAAGTTCTCAAAGTAAATCAACAGATATCACGCGAGGTTACAAAAATAATGAAAGGACAACAATAAAGGCTTTGTATCTGAATGCATAGCATTAAGGACAAAATAGAGAATCTGATAGCATAGATAGAAATACATAAGTCGAACCCCATAGATATTACAGAGTCATCATTGCAGGTCAAAATTCATTGGAACCTGCATATTGAAGGATATAAAACATTTTGAAAAGGCAGGTAGCTAGAAAAAGTTGGAGGTGATTCTATTAATTAATCATGGTGTAAATCCAATAGAGAGCCTTAACCTAAGTTTAGGAGGGGCAGCTAGGGTGAAGATGAAAAATGATCAAGGCATAAATTTTTGCTGGAGTGATTTCCAGATCCCTTAACAATAACCACACAGTTGGATGAAATATGAAACAACAAATAATTGGAAGCTTTTCAGAAAAGTATGGCAGTAATCATGGAGATTTAAATATACAAAGAGCTGGTAAAAGCAAATAAGTAAAGATATCTTTACTGAGGAATTCATGGAACTTTTTTTGGATAATCTCTTAGAATAGCAACTGACTCAAGAGTGGACTATTCTAGTCCTGGTATTGTGCAATGAGTTAGGATTGCTTTGTAACCTCAGTGAAGGTGTCCCTTGGTTGCAGTGACCAAGATATGATTGAACTTTACATCTAGTTTGAGGAAGAGAGAATTAGATCCAAGACTAGTACTTAAACTTAATTATGAGAATTAAGGTTAATTATGAGAACATGAAAGTAGAGCTGACTGAATTGAACTTGAAAATAAGCTTAAGGAATAAGTCATTAGAG